>NW_024070201.1:75419663-75520956 GCF_014754425.2 Oryx dammah
GACACACACAGAGGTACACACACAGACATACAGACACAGACACACAGGTGCACACACAGACACAGACACAGACAGACACCACACACACACACACAGACACAGACACACACATAGATACACATACCAGATGCAGACACACACCACAGACACACACAGAGACACAGACACACAGACACAGACATAGATATACCACACGCAGACACACACCACAGACACACACACAGATCACACACACACAGATCCACACACACACACAGACACACACAGACACACACACCACACACACACAGACACACACCACATACACACACACATGCACACATAGACACAGACACAGACACACACAAGACACCACACACACACACAGACACACACAGACACAGACACACACACACTACACACAAACACACATCACACACACAGACACACACCACACACACACAGATATGCCACACACAGACACACACACACATTTTGTGTCCAGGGCTATTACCTGTCCTCTGCCACACACACCCCCTACCCCCCACACACGCGCTGTCTGTGTGTCTGGCTGTGAGCGCCTCCTGACGCGCCTCCCGTGTGGACTTTCCCCAGGCGTCATCTGCGGAGCAGTGTTCGGGTGTATCTTTGGTGCCTTGGTTATCGTGGCCGTGGGAGGCTTCATCTTCTGGAGGAAGAAAAGGTGACCGCTGCTTATGCTAATAATAGTATGCTACATGTATTATCAATTGATTGAGCAAGAGCCTGAGTGAGTGCGTTGCGGTGCGTCTGTGCCCCGGGCTTTCTCCTGGCCCAGAGCTTCTGATGCGTCCTGTACCTGCTTTTCTCTGCCGCCTTGCCCTCCTGGGTCAATAGGCAATGCCTCTGTTCCAGCTTTTTGCATTAGATTCTATTTTTTTTTTTTTTGAGGGAGGGGTCAAAAACAGCTTTATCGTTTCTTGTTAAAGTAAACTTATACATACTTATGACAAAAGCAACAATAAAAAACAGAAAGACAAGAAATAGCCCAGACTTACACCATGGAAAACTGCTCTTAACACGGATGTGATTACAAAACTCATAAATACACACACCCACAAACAATCATATTATACATGTTATTTTCTGGCTTGCTTTTGTTCTTAAGACATTGTGGACAGCTCCAGGTCTTCATCTTAAGTGGCTATCGAGTGTTCAGCTGTATGGAAATTATTCAACCAATTTTCTGATGTTTTTGTGTCCTCCTTATTTGCCACTATTACTTATCCTTGTGTGTAAATCTGGGCACAATCATAGTTATTCCCTTAGGCCAAATTCCAAGCTGGGTAATTGCTGGGCCAGTGGGTATGCATATTTTAAATTTTAATACATACTGCAAAATTGCCTTTCAGAGTTTTATCATTTGTTTTTTTTAAATACCAGTATGGAGCTTAGTCAGCAATACAGAAGAGCTCCAGGTCCCTCCCCCCAGCCCTCCCACCCCCATGGTCCCTGGTCCCTCACCAACACTGGTTATGTTTTCTGGTTTATTACAGTAACTTTTTCAGAAAGGCTTACTCCAAAAACAAAACAAAAACAAAAATCAGAGTATGAACTAGTGAGCTTGACTGTGTAATAGGGCGATGCTGCTGATTTGTATTTACTCAGAGAAATTCCTACAAGTTGCTTGAGTAGGATCCTGTGATACTTTTAGATGGTATAAAAGCGAGTAACTTAATGGGTTTAGACCATTAAGCTTCAGTGTTTGTGAACAGGATCTGATGTGCTGTATGAACTAAGGCCTAGGGAAGAAGCGTCTTGTAGATATACACAGGGAACAAAGCACAGTATTGAGCCATTTTGATCTAATGGGTCTGTTTTTCTTTCAAAATAGGAAAGATGCAAAGAACAATGAGGTGACCTTTTCTCAAATTAAGTAAGTCTCTGCGTTTATGAGCCTTAAGACATTTAACCCCCCAATCTGTTCAGCGACTATTTTGAGATTTTTTTTTTTTTTTTTGATGGGAACCGCTGCCATTTTTCCAGATTGACACGTTTGGATCTGATCGTGCAGAAGTTCTTATTAGCGTTGTTATCCTGCAAGGACCCATGTTTACTTGTCTCCCGAAGCTGGCTTCCTTGCCACGTTCTACCATGCCAAGTAGAACTATACTTCCCGTATTCTACCAATAAATATATAGTTTGTGATTAAAAACATGGTTATTCAAGGTCTAGGAGGAGAGAACTTGCTCAGAGTCAGGAAGCCACTCATTTATATAACAGGGTCTAGAAGTCAGATTTCCTGATTCACATTTCAGTGTTTTGTGAATTACGGTACAGTGACCCTCCCCCAAACACCCCCTGCCCTGATACTATAGGTTTTGTTCTTTGGGGAAAATCTCTGGAGTTATGGTTGAGGCATTATTTTTTTTTCCTAATTTTTTTTTTTTTTTCCTTTGCTTTTCTATGGTGAAGACCTAAAAGGTGAGTACACATTTTGCTTTTTAAAAAATAAGTTGCATGTTTCTATCTTGAGTGTGAACTTGATTGAATGCAGCCAATTCTGACACGTTGTTTTTTCCCCTAGATCCAAGTTAATCAAAGTGGAGAATTTTGAGGCCTACTTCAAGAAACAGCAAGCTGACTCCAACTGTGGGTTTGCAGAAGAATATGAAGTATGTGCTTGTTGAATGTCGTAGTTATTTGCTTTATGTTTTTCCTGAAAGTTGGGAAACTGCCTGTTTCTGTTTTATGGTGAAGCTTTGGGTAAGAGGTAGCCGTCTTCGAGGGAAGAGAGAAGGTTTTTTTTGGCCATGCTGCATGGCATTCAGGACCTTAGTTCCCCAATCAGGGATTGAACCCACGCCTCCTGCGGTAGAAGCACCGGAGTCTTAACCACTGGACTGCCGGGGAAGTCTCCTGCCTCCATCTTTACGTGTCTCCCTTGTGTGTCTCCATCTCAGTGTCTTTTCTGCTCTTATAAAGGTATCAGGGGCTTCCCTGGTGGTCCAGTGGCTAGGACTCTGCGCTCCTGGTGCGGGGGCCCAGGTTCAATCCCTGATCAGGGAAGTGGGTCCCACATGCTGCAGCTAGGAGTTTACATGCCGCAACTAAAGACCCTTCATGTTGCAAATAAAAACAGACCCTGCGGCTGCAACTAAGACCTGGAATAACCAAAGGAAAAAAAAAAGATGTCAGTGATACTGGATTAAGGGCCCCGCTCTCTGCAGTATGACCTCATCTTATCTTGATTTACATCCACAAAAGCTGTAATTTCGAGCCAGGCTGTGTTCACAGGTACCAGGGCTGAGAACTGCTATGTCTTTTTGGGGATGCAGCGTTACCCATAACATCTCTGCATCCCCGCTTTATTCTGCTCTACTCTTTGTGCCGTGTGAACACTGTCTGGACGCGGAGTGAATGAGCGGTTCTTATGGTCTGCCTTCAGGACCTGAAGCTTGTTGGAATCAACCTGCCTAAGTATGCAGCTGAACTGGCTGAGAACAGAGGAAAGAATCGCTATAACAACGTTCTGCCCTGTAAGTTGTGTTTCCCGCATCTTCCCTTTTTCACCCCATCTTGGACATCACGTCTCTAAGAGCAGGGGGCAGAGGAGTCAGGATACTAACCAGCCACTCCCACAGCCGTCCATCAGGCACCTACTGTGTGCTCAGCACCGTGTTTAGCGGTAAGCTGTTGGATTCAGCCTCACAATAGCCTTACAGAATAGGTAGTAGGATATTCTGCAAAAAAAAAAAAAAAAAAGCAGCACAGAGTGGCTGAGTGATTTGTCTAAAGTCCCACTGAGAGCCGTGGTGGGACCAGACTTGGACTGGATCTGGCTGTTTCCTGCAGGGAAAGGGCAGGAGTCCGTGCTTTGAGTCCCTTTGCTCTCACAGCCCCTCTATGCCCCTTTATTCCAACATAAACACAGTTCTGGAACAAAAGGGGAGCCGGTGGAGGACAAGCGGGGAGCGACGCTTTCTGCTTGTCCAGACATGTCTCTGGTTGGCTGAGTACATTCCGTGGCTAGATGTGAATGATATTTGGATTCATCCCTGTTTTTGAGGATTGACAATGTGCGTAGCCTGACAGGAACAACAACATATCAGTTTACTCTGTGAGTTTGTTTCTGTTTTGTAAATAAGTTCATTTGCGTCATATTTGAGATTCCACACATACCACTTATAGTAGTCTTAGACACTCAGTTTATTCTTGCATTTGGGACTATCTTTTTATAACAATTTTTAAATGAGAATAGGGAAAGTGTGAAAGGCTTAACTTTCTACCCTGAGGATCTACCCTGCTGTAGTGGAAAGGGCACTGGATTTGAATTCTGGCTGCCACTCACCAGATGAAAGAGCTTGGAAAAATCACTTAACCTCTCTGACCCTCAGTTTTCTCATCTGTAAAATGGGCACAGAAGCTCATAGGATGGTTATGAGGGATAAATAACTGTGGAGGGCCCTCCCTGGCTTGTGGCATACACCCAAGGAAGGAAGTAGTTGGTTTCATCTAGAAGGTGGTCTGGAGTGGTTCAGAGCTTGGGTGGTGCCAGACTGTCAAGGTTAGAACCCTGGCTCTGCCACTTACTACCTCTGCCCAGGGAATCATGCAGCTTCTCTGTGCCACGGTCATATCTGGTGACGGCGGGAATGCAATAAGGCCGTGGATCTAAAACGCTGAGCCACGCAGCGTCAAGGTGTGATGGAGCCCCTGCGTTGCCATTTTGCACTTGTTTCTCTGTTCTGAGATGAAATATTCTCTTCCATTTCCTAACGTGGAACTCTTCTCTTTGAATGTCACAGATGACATTTCCCGCGTCAAACTTTCAGTTCAGACCCATTCGACCGACGACTACATCAACGCCAACTACATGCCTGTGAGTGGGGAGCGGGGCTCGTGTGCTGGAGGAGGTCCTCGGGGCTCCTCCTCCGTCTCTTTGAGATCGACTCTGAGCTGCTCTCTGTTTTCTAGGGCTACCATTCCAAAGAAGATTTCATTGCCACGCAAGGACCTCTACCCAACACTCTGAAAGATTTTTGGCGTATGGTTTGGGAGAAAAATGTCTATGCCGTTGTTATGCTGACCAAATGTGTTGAGCAGGGAAGGGTACGTAATTTTTGTTGTTATTCAGCTCAGTTCATTCATTCATAGTTACTGTGGTGGAGGGTGGAGGTTTTAAAACTCATTTTTTAAAAAAAGACACTCCCCTAAGCATTAGCACTTCTATTCTTAGAAATGTGTTTTTTTGTCTTTTCTCCTCTAAAAGTTTTAAAAAAAATGCTAAAAAAAAATCTGTGTTATTGTTACCTTCTTTATGGAGAGAAGAATTTTCTCTATATATTAAGTCACTGCTGCTGGAGTTAATAGACATCAAGCTTTGGGTTAGTGCAGCAAAAGAACTTCGTGCAACTCCATCCTTCATCAGCTCCGTGTTAATGCATTTTTTTGGTCATGCCCCGTGGCATGTGGCATCTTAGTTCCTTGACCAGGGATTGAACCCACGTCTCCTGCATTGGAAGCACAGAGTCATAACCACTGTACCACAGGGAAGTCCCCATCAGCTCTGTGAATGGGTGCAAGCCTGTCTTGTCCCCGAGCAACTAGCTGCACCTGTGAGATGACCAATATGAGTGATTCAGTGATTTTCAAACTGAGTTTTTAGCATTGGAACCCTTCCTTTCTGCAAAATTTCCAACTTATCTCCTGAGAAGTCTCAGCAGTTCCCTCTCCCCTGTGGTGGCCTGGAATCCCCCCATCAAACACAAGATTTCTTCTAGTGATAAAATCCCTTGTTCAGTTTTAAAGAAAAAATTAATTAATTTTTGGCTGTGCTGGGTCTTCGTTGTGGTTCATGGGCTCAGTAGTTGCGGCTCGAGGGCCCTGGTTCGTCTTACACTGGGAGGGAAGTGGGTGTTAATGACTTAAGTGAGAGGGAAAGGGAGCCTGTATTATTGTTGTTGTCCAGATGCTAGGTTGTGCCTGACTCTTTGCGACCCCATGAACTGCAGCACGCCCGGCTTCCCCTGTCCTTCACTATCTCCCAGAGTTTGCTCAAATTCATGTCCATTGAGTCGGTGTGTGAAAAGTGTGAAAGTGAAAGTTGCTCAGTCGTGTCCGACTCTTTGGCACCCCCATGGACTGTAGCCCACCAGGCTCCTCTGTGGATGGAATTCTCCAGCCCAGAATGCTAGAGAGGGTAGCCTCTCCGTTTTCCAGGGGATCTTCCCAACCCAGGAATTGAACTGGGGTCTCCTGCATTGCAGGTGAATTCTTTACCAGCTGAACGAGTTGATGATACCATCCAACCATCTCATCCTCTGTCGCCCACTTCTCTTCCTGTTCTCAATCTTTTCCAGCGTTAGGGTCTTTTCCAGTGAGTTGGCTCTTCACATCAGGTGGCCAAAGTTTTGGAGCTTCAGCATCAGCCCTTCCAATGAATACTCAGGGTTGATTTCCTTTAGAAATGACTGGTACTAGATTCTCCATAGATGTTATTTTCCCCTCTAACAACCCTGGGAGATGTTACTATTTTATAGATGGGGAAACTAAAGCTTAGAGTTTAAGAACTTGCCCACAAGTTAGCAATGTAAATCCAGCAGGTAAGAGACCAACTTAGGCAAAAACTCCATGCCAGTGTATTCCCCAGTCCCGTGTTCTTTCTTGGAGCTGTGGTCCAGAAGCCGGGATTTTTTTTTTTTTTTTTTGGCATCAACCAATAAAATTTATTTAGTGTATCATTTGGCAAAGTTACTAATATCATGAACAATTTAAATTATTGGTTTTCAATTGGTTTCAACAAAGAGAAAAATTACATCAAAATCAATATGTCTTTTAACATGAATTAACTCAAAAAATGTCAGAGGTGAACCTTACTCTTTCACGAAGAAAATGAAATGGCATAGTTTAGTGTTTCCTTCTTCTCAGCTCTTACCAAGTGCTGACCTCAGGTACCATTTAAGTCAGTTTCTTATTTGAGTATGAGGTGTTAGGCGCTGGGCTTAGTCGCTCAGTCGTGTCCGACTCTTTGTGACTCCATGGACTGTAGCCCGCCAGGCTCCTCTGTGGGGATTCTCCAGGCAAGAACCCTGAAGTGGGTTACCATGTCCTCCTCCGGGGATCTTTCCGACCCAGAGATCGAACCCAGGTCTCCTGCACTGCAGGCGGATGTTTTACTGTCTGAGCCAGCAGGGAAGCCCATGAGGTATTTCTGATTTTCTACAAATTTAAGAGTTTTTAAAAAGCAGAAGCTGGGATCGTTTAATAAATACAGACCTCTGGGCCAGAGTTAGCCTCTCTGGAGTTGAGAAGCAGGCATCTGTTTTTAAAGCAAAACAAACCTCTCATTAAAAAAAAAAGTCAGTTACCAAGTAGGGATTCAGATACTTTCAGAGAGCGGTTGTTTCTTGATTTTTATTTCTGTTCACATTTTGACAGCCAGTGGGCTGTCAAAGACCCCAAAATGATTTAATCTGATTTTTTTTTTTTTTGGTGTCCATATTTGTGTTGGAGTTAGTGTATATCTAAAAGTCTTGAGAAAAGCTCTCATTTCTTTTGCACGTGGAGAAGTTTAGTTCAGTGAACAGTTGGTGGAAGGGCTGCTGTAAGGCTGGAGAGCCAGGGGGGCACAGGGTCCTCTGTGAAGGAACAGTGGCTAATCAGCTGTAAGTCAGTTTCTGTGTAGAGATGGGGGCTCAGTGTTGGCTAGGTCTTCTGATTTCTCAAGAGAAACCAGAAATCTAGATTTTTATGGGAAGACTCCCAAATTTATGAAGTTGGTAGGAATTGAAAATTAAAATACAAAATTTCAAGGGTCAGGCAGAAGCCACATAAGGCTTAGATTCAGACTCTGATGCCTGGTTTTAATATCTCATCTCCCGTGAGGTTTCAGTGATGGCAGACAGTGTGATCTGAGTGTTTGCATTTTATTCTAGACCAAATGTGAGGAGTACTGGCCCTCCAAGCAGGCTCAGGATTACGGAGACATAGCTGTGGCAATGACGTCTGAAATTGTTCTTCCAGAATGGACCGTCAGAGACTTCACAGTGACAAATGTAAGTGAGAAGTCAAGACGCATAGATCTCCTATAGAATTAGTATAAATTACTTTTGGGGTGACGCTTTTAGGTTGATATTGATAGAAATCATTTTTTTTATGCATCAGGAAAATATTTTCGCTTTCTTCTTTATAGAATGTAACAATCTATATCTGCATATACTCTAATGCAACCTCTTGGCTTTGCTTGCTTGAGAGTTTCATAAATTATTCTTAAATGAATCTTAGGAGCATGGCTCAGCATCTTTAACTTCTTTTCTTCCCCTTCCAGGTGACCTGCTTATAGAGTTTTTCTTACAGATCAAGGCCCTTTTGGATTGTTTGGTCAGAAATTTGACATCAGGAGTGTCCATTTGCTGTTGAAATAGTTTCTGATGACAGTTACGTTAATAGGAGTTCAGGACATATCCATATGGCCTCCTTTCCCCTCAAAAGTTATGAAAACACATGCTATTAAATTGTGTAGGCATTCTAAGAAGTCAGTATATGTCCTTTTTATTTTTAAACGGTATTTAAAAATTGAATCACTGTCATGGGTGAGTCTGATATCTTTTGATGGCTGTGTAAATCAGTATAGCCCTCTATAGTTTATATCAAAGGCAAAAAAATATCTGTTCCCCTTTGATCTGCTGGTTTCAAGCTTGAGAATCTATCCTAGAGAAATAATCTGAAATCTAGGAGAAGCATTCTTCTTCTTTTTTTAAACATTTATTTATTTATGTGGCTGTACTGGGTCTGAGTTGTGGAATGTGGGATCTAGTTGCCTGACCAGGGGTCGAAACCCAGGCCCACTGCATTGGAAGCACGGAGTCTTAGCCACTGAACCACCAGGGAGTCCCTGATATATATATATTAAAAAAGGAAATAAATATGCTTCAAAGGGTAGTTGTCATTGAGCAAATGCCTGCCGTCCAGGTGTCGTGCACACAGATGAGGTCAGTCCCCAGATGTAGGCATCGTGAGTACAGTTGACTCAGGAATGGGAATGGTTCAGCCAGGGGAGAGTTCTGATAATTCAAGGTATGTGCTTTGGTCCACTGTAGGAAGGCAGTCTGTGTCATAACTAACTCTTATAATGAGCTTCACTTTCTATTGTCTATCTGAAGTTGAAATAGATGTCTTTTTTGGGAGGGAGTCCTTTCTCAAACCCCTACAGTTCTAAGTATTTACTTGATGCTTGCTGTTTGCTTATCACTTTATTAAATTCTTTGGAAAGTGAAAGTTGCTCAGTCATGTCCAACTCTTGGCAACCCCATGGACTATACAGTCCATGGAATTCTCCAAGCCAGAGTACTGGAGTGGGTAGGTTTTCCTTTCTCCAGAGGATCTTCCCAACCCAGGGATTGAATCCAGGTCTCCCACATTGCAAGTGGATTCTTTACCATCTGAACCACAGGGGAAGCCCAGGAATACTGGAATGGGTAGCCTATCCCTTCTTCAGTGGATCTTCCTGACTCAGGAATTGAACCAGGGTCTCCTGCATTGCCCCTGGAGAAGGAAATGGCAACCCACTCCAGTACTCTTGCTTGGAGAATTCCATAGACGGAGGAGCCTGGTGGGCTCAGTTCATGGGATCTCAAAGAGTTGGACACGACTGTGTGACTTTCAACTTTCAACTTTCTCCTGCATTGCAGGCAGATTCTTTACCAACTGAGCTGTCAGGGAAGCCAAAATTCTTTGGAAGACATGTGAATTATGAGACAGTTCTTGCCCTGAAGGCACTGGTTATCACAGTTACATTTGCATAAATTTATTTCTGGCTGGTGGCATTCCCCCTTGGGCTCAGGGATGGGGGTTTATGAAGCTCTGAGGAGGTGTAGGTATAAGAATGTGAGTGTGCTATTGGAGGAGGACGGTGGTAAAAAGGGAAGATTCTGAACTCAAAACTGAAGGATATGAGATTTCTGCCTCTGAGCTGGGCATGTTATATGGATTTGCAGTCCGTGCAAGCACTTTATTAGCTATTTTACCAACGTGCAATTCTAATTTGCAGTCATAACCACGTCTGAGCTGCTTTTCAGCTGTACCATGCAATTCAGCCTTCAGGTATGGCTTGATCTAGCTCGCCTTTCTCTCTGGCTCTAACCTTGTTTCTTGGTTTTTAGACTCCGACAAGTGAGAGTCACCCTCTGCGTCAGTTCCATTTCACCTCCTGGCCTGACCACGGTGTTCCTGACACCACCGATCTACTCATCAACTTCCGCTACCTTGTTCGTGACTACATGAAGCAGAGTCCTCCTGAGTCGCCAATACTGGTGCATTGCAGGTATGCATATGTGACAGATTTCAAAAGTAATCATAAATATGGACACTTTTGAAAAGAGAAAAAAGCCTGAGAGGGGATGCAGTAGGTATTTATAAATTCAAGAAGGTTTGGATATGGGACAATGGATTTATTCCCTAAACCTTGAGACTTTAGAACAGGGATTGGCAAACGATAGCCTATGGGTCAGATTTGGTCAGCTAACTGTATTTTAAAAAACATTGTAACACATTTTATTTCTTATTTATAATATTTCCCTTTGAGATATTTCAACCTTACAAAGATGCAGAAAATAATTTAACAAAGCTCAGCATGACACCATATATGTTTCTTTTTGTTAACAATACACTACAGGTATAATTAAAGTCTCTACTTACTAGCCTCCTATCCCATTCTCCTTCTTACACAGGTGAACATTTGGTCCTAAAGTTGCTCTGTATTATTCCCTTGCATGCTTTTATATTTTATTGCATGTGTAGGTAACTCTATTATTTTATATAGCTTTAAACTTTTACTAGATTTTATAATGTATAAATTATTCTGCAGCCTGTTTTCTTTAGCATTTTGGTTTGCTGTTTAACTGTTGAGATACATAATGCTAGTTCATTTTATTTACTTAAAAATATGTTTTCCACATACAAAAACTGTCTGTAAATGAATGTATACATCCTGATAAGTTTGGAGATAAGTATACCTCCGTGAAGCCATCACCACAATCTATTTGGCTGCCTGTTTTCATCAATAAAGTTTTATTGGAACACGGCCATGTCCCTTTGGTTACATAGTTTCTATGGTGACTTTCATGCTGCAGTGGCAGGTCGAGTCTGCAAAGCTGATGGTTTTACTTTCTGGTCCTTAAGAGAAAACTTTGCCACCCCCCTCCTGCAGAACAACAATAGATTAGCTTTGGAGCTAAAGGAATTGATTCTGGGACAGAAGATGGGGGGACTTTGTTGCCCTTTGAGAGTAACAGATTGAAATGGATGAAACTTGCTATCCTAGATACAGTGGCAACTTCGATGGGACTGAGATTAAAGACCTCTAACAAGGAGTTTTATCTGTGGCATCTGATTTGAAAGTAACTTTAGGACTTGGGTCCCAGTTCCAAGCTAGTACAGTCAGACTTGCTGAGGTTTTAATTAAGCCAGTGGCTAATGGTCCTGGCCTTGACCCTCAAAGCCTGATAGCTGGGGAGAGCAGGATACATGCACAAATGGGGAAGCGGGAGTTTTACAGCAGAGGTGACTCATGCTAGGTGATGCTAGTGGTTAAGAACCTGCCTTCCAACGCAGGAGGTACAGGAGACTCAGGTTCGATCCTTGGGTCAGGAAGATTCCCTGGAGGAGGGCATGGCAAGCCACTCCAGTATTCTTGCCTGGAGAATACCATGGACAGAGGAGCCTGGTGGGCTACAGTCCATGGGATCACAAAGAGTCGGACATGACTAGAGTGACTTAGCACACTCAACCCGTGCTGACCTGCTCCTTTCCCCTTTTTTTCAGTGCTGGGGTAGGAAGGACGGGCACTTTCATTGCCATCGATCGTCTTATCTATCAGATAGAGAATGAGAACACTGTGGACGTGTACGGCATCGTGTACGACCTTCGCATGCACAGGCCTTTGATGGTGCAAACAGAGGTAAGGCCAGTGTCTGTGTCTGACAGTTCTCCCTTCCTGTGCATGTTATTTTTAAAATTAAAATTTAATTTATTTATTTAAATTGGAGTATAATTGCTTTACAGTGTAAGTTTCTGGTGTACGATAATGTGAATCAGCTCTATGTATTCTCTGAAATGTTCCAGATAAACAGCATGCTCAAGGCGTGTTCTCAACAAGGGAATTGGGAAATAGCCCTCCTCAAAGCTGTTAGGGTGAAGGCATCCTGACCAGGATAGAGCAGAATATTAATCTGGTGTCAGGCCGTCACCCTGAACCAGTTTAGAACTCTGTAAAGAGGTGCTGTGTCTCTGAGTCCAGCAGAGAATGTTCTAGAGGCCTTGGGTACATTGTGTGCTGTGGAGTGAGCAGGTGGCTGGGGTGGGAAGAGTGGAGTCGCCTCCTGTGTTGGTTGGTAGAGAGATCTTCTTTTTTCTGCTCTAATTATATGGAGCCATAGTTCTTCATCTTTTAGATTTTGGGAAGCACAGAAATCTTATGCCTGTTTACAAATGTTCTCATCCCTTTTGAAAATATTTTGAAAATTGCATAAATTTGTTCATATCAAAAAACATAGTGCAGGATTATATAGAGGACATATTTCTCTTTTGCTTTTTCTTTTCCAATTCCGTGCCCTAGAGGTATAGTTAGTGTTTACAGTCTGCATAGCTCCAGTACTTTGGCCAGCTGATGTGAAGAGCTGACTCCCTGGAAAAGACCCTGATGCTGGGAAAGATTGAAGGTGGGAGGAGAAGGGGATGACAGAGGATGAGATGGTTGGATGGTGTCACTGACTCAATGGACATGAGTTTTAGCAAACTCTGGGAGATGGTGGAGAGAAGCCTGGGGTTTGCAGCCCATGGGGGTGCAAAGTGTCAGCATGACTTAGCAACTGAACAACAGCAACAATGTGTCTTTATAGGTTTCTTTATGCACATCGGTTAAAAAAAAAAACATGTATTGTGTATAGACATGGAACGTATTTTATTTTTTTGAGAATTTATAATTAGCATTTTTTTTTTTTTTGGCCTTTTAGTGACTTGGTTATTTCATTTAGTATAATGTCCTCAAGTTCATTCATGTTTTAGCATACTGCAGATGTTCCTTCCTAGAGCATGTTTGAAAAATTGGAAACTATTTTATATATAATGCTGTCCTATGATGTTTTTCCCTCTTAAAGTTTGTGGATGTCTTTCAGCAAACACCTCTTCTTCTTTTTAATGGCTACCTGCAGATTTTGATGTGTTTGTCTGAAGGGTGGGGATCCTACACCCCAATCTCTACACCCCCCCCAAAGGGTGGGAGCCCCCAACTCAACCCTGATCAGCCACCTTTATTTCACCCCTTTCGTTGAGAATCACAGTTTACTCCTTGTTCTTCACATCCTCTGTAGCAACTGTTGGGCATTTTGGTGACTGAATATGCACTTGCCTTAGCTCCTCCACATATTGTCTTTGCCCTTCCTTAAGATTCTGGTGCTTCTTGAGGAGCCGAGCTGTGTGTGGGGTGCACCCCTCTGGTTGATACTCATTAGTGACGAGAGCCTTGCTACCTCTAGTTTCAGATCTCCCCACTAGGTAATTACTCCTTGACTACGTGAACTTGGAGTGTCCGCTTGCGGGGTGGTGAGTGGGGTTGGAGGGTGGGAATCAGAAAACCTTGGGTGCTAATCTTTGGTGCTCCTTTTTTTTTCCTTTCTTTTTCTCACAGGACCAGTATGTTTTCCTCAATCAGTGTGTTTTGGATATTATCAGATCCCAGAAGGACTCAAAAGTGGATCTTATCTACCAGAACACAACTGCAATGACAATCTATGAGAACCTTGCGCCCCTAACCACGTTTGGAAAGACAAATGGTTACATTGCCTGATTCCAAAGGAAAACCTTTCTGGAGTTAACCAGACCGTCACACCCACAGCAGAGGAAAATGCCCCGATGTTGACGTGTTTTTATATGTCTAATATCCTAATTCTTTGTTCTGTTTTGTTAGAACTAATTTGAGAGTGTGAAGCTGCACGAGTAAAGCATGGCAGATGAGAGGCTGGGGCTATCAGGGGCTGTGGATGGCGGGTGAGCAAATCAACTACATTCCTGATTACCAATGGGATGAGTTCACTTTTTTTTTTTTTTTTTCTCTTGAGAATTACAGAATACCAGGAAAAGTGAGCTATGATTTTTTTTTTTTCCTTTTACAAGACATTCTTTTTTAAAAAGACTATTTTCTATGATTCACACTCTAAAGCCAGGATTGTGTTGGGTTGAATATATTTTAGGTATCAGAGGTCTATTTTTACCTACTGTATCTTGGAATCTAGCTGATGGAAAATACATAATTGTGGATGATTATCACGTAGGGAGGGGTATGTGGAGCCTCTTCCGCCTGTGTTTTCTATTTGAACATGTGCCTTTTCTGAATTATGCTTCCACAGGCAAAACTCAGTAGATATCTCTATTTTTGTACTGAATCTCATAATTGGACTGTGTGGAATATTTAAACAGTAGTTTAGTATTGGAGGTTCAGCCTTCTCAATAACATTCCTGTTCTCATTTGATTAGAGAAGATCTCGCCTCCACCCCCGACTTCCCCGTCTCCTGTTTTGTGCTCTATTCTTTCATTCCTTTTCCCCAAAGATGTTTCTGATGACCACATTTTCTGCCCACTGGTTGAGCAAGAGTGGAAACTAAATTATCATCTTGAAAATTTTGGGGGTGGGAGTCGGGTGAGCCGAGGAACCCTTCAGTGACACAGTAATCTTTTATTGTCCCTGTTTTATCCCCCCCCCCCCCCGTTTCTGTATTTGGTAAGAAGGATTATTTAAAGGTGCAATATGTGACTTAGTGACTCACGATGCTCTAGGTTTTAGTAACGTTTTACTCAGGTTGGCATTTTATGTGTCTCTGTGTGTCCGTGTGTGTGTGTGTGTGTTTCTAAACGTGTGGCAGTCTGTGAACACGTCTGTGTGAAAACGGTGTCAGATGAATCCCTTCTTAAAGTCTACTGGCTTTAGTCTGTATCTGCAGTGACACGTATCCATATCTACTGTATATATATATACTAAACTCTCAAAACAGTCATTCCTTGGAATTGAGGTGTAAAAAGTTTGAATTTGTATCAAAGATGTAATTATTATTTTTAAAACCTCTTTTTCACTATACTGCTGCTGTAATTACTTTGATTTTTTTAAAAAAATGTAGATTAATTTTTGTTTATTGTTATTTGGCTTTCAGGTGTGTATCCACCGAGAGTTTCCAAATCTATGTGGATTTATTTTATTGGTACATAATCTGTAAACTTCTCAAGGCATTAATTAACACGAAAGGATTTGTTTGTTGTTTTGTTTTATTTTATATTGTGGCTCAGGTTCTGTTCTGAAGATGTATTAAGTTTCTCCTCCAATAAGCAATGAAGTATTCAAGGTTTTATGAAGGATCGATCAAGTCCCTCAAGTCCTGTGGCTGTTTCCCACAGTGATAAATCCTGCTGTAAGTGTAGGACGATGTGTCCTGTTGGAAATGGGCGTGGGGTCTGCTCTGAGCGCCCCGGTCACCCTGGGCCTGTGGGAGCCCGGCTCCTGGCCCTGTGCCGCGGCTCGCTGGCACTTTGAGCACTGATGGGGCACTCTGGAGGGGGACCACAGCGTACGGAGAGCCCTTGGGTCAGTACCGGGCTCAAGGGCTACCCATCTTTTGTCTCCCTTTCCCTTTGAGGTACTGCAAGGAAGAGAGGAGAGGGGAGATGGTGTTGTGTTTTGGGAGAACCTTCCTTCCCAAATGGAAATTGCACTTTTGGCTCTGTCCTTTGCTCTCTCTGTGGTGGAAAGCAGTTCATTCCGTGTCAGGCCCTTCAAGGAGCGGGCTGGCCAGGCCGGGCTGGGTCCTCTTTGTTCCTGTATCAGGGAAGCCCTGCCATCCTGGGCTGCTCAGTAAAGCTGGGTTTGGGTGATGGCTTCCAAGTCTTTCACGCGGGTCCGCCCCTCGCGCGCTGATCTTGGAGAGCTCCCTAACTTCTTCAGGGCTCCCGGTCCAGGCGGCAGTTCCGGGGTCCCACCCCTTCCCACTCCAGTTTGCCAGGAAGCCATGCTGGTGGGTGCCGAGGTATCGTCAGGCCCCACGTAGGCATGCACCCTGCCCGCGTCACTGCTGCTGCCCTGGAGAAGTCGGGGGGAAGGACTTGACTCCAGAAATTCCTTTAAAAGATGAAACAACAATAATCAGAAACATATGGGGGTAAAAAATGCAAAGATCAGAAACCCTCCCCCCTTCCGCCTGGGATGAGCTTGGGAAATGGGCCGTAGCCCGGTCAGCCTCACTCAGACGTCACCCCCGGTCCCAGGAGGAAGGCTTGCGGTGGCCAGGTCTGGCTTCCAAATGGGCAGGTCACACGAAGGTCATTCACGATGCTTCTCTGCATCCTGAAGAGGCCTGGCGATGGGCCAGGGGGCGGGGTGGGGGGTGGTGAGGGTATTTATAGCACAGTGATTGAAAAGGGAAGATTAATGTGTAAATATAGAGGACAGGCAGGCTGAGGGCTGGTCACAGAAGAGAGAAGGTTCTTTTGAGCTCCTGCCCCAAACCGTCCCAGGAGTGATGAGCTAAAATCAGAGTCCAGTGGAGTCACGGGGACGGTGTGATCGCCCCTGCTTAGTATTTGACAAATTCAGAAGTACGCCAGCCAGCGTGGGTTGAGCTGGTTTGAGGGATTTCGGCCTCTAAAATCTTCTTCCAAGAGCAAGGACGTTTTTGTCTGCGAAGTTAAATCTAGCGGTGGTTGGCAGCAGTGTGAAATGAGATGCAGGTCGGTTCCCTGTGGCCACGTGACCACCACCAGCTAGATTCTGGCATACTTGACCACTGGACGTGGGCATCACAGAGTCAGAGGCTCCTGGGGCTTGGGCCTGACTATGCAGCTGGTTCACGTTTGCTTTTCATCTGAGGGTGAAAAAGCCTGGTTTCCTTTTGAAATGCTTGATTGCACTTGCTGAGCTAAACAAGCCTTGGTGACTGATGTTGATTTGCCTCCAAAGTCCAAGTTCTGAATTTTCAGAGTCTGTGTAGCAGTCGAGTATTCAATATACTGTAGCTTTTATCCCCTCGGGGGCACCTGTGAATAGGATGTGTTGATGTGGACTCTAAAACTGTAATTTTCTTGTAACTATTTTGGAATGATGCATATTTCTAATGTTTGTTATACTTGTACAGAGTATTGCTGTTGGTTGCTTTTTTTCCCCCCTCTTTGGTTTGTTTTTTAAGGAAAAACATGGCCTGAAAAAAATTTTTTAAAAAAGACTTATAAATACCAAATATAAAAAATTGTCAACACATTATGCCTTTGTTTGCTTGTCTTTCTGCCTCCTTACTTTACATCCACATCATGTCGTTTACCGAGCAGTTTACTGGCTTCTGTTCAGCTGGGGGATCCTTAACAGAAGCATGTTTCCCTTGGGACTTTTCCACATTGTTTTGATGTGCTAGGGCTGCTGTAACAAAGTACAGCACGCTGAGGGGCTTACACATTAAAAAAGGATCATCTCCCAGTCCTGGAGGCTAGACGTCCGAGATTGAGGTGTCGGCAGGTTGGTTTCCTCTGAGGCCACTCTGGCTGGTGGACGACCGTCTTCCCCCCGTGTGTTCTAATCTCCTCTTCTTATAAGGACACCAGACACTGGGGATCACAGCCGACGCATGACCTCAGACAACCTGACTTACCTCTGGAGACTCTTATCTCCAAATATAGTTGCATTGGGAGGCACTGGAGGTTAGGATTTTAGCATATAAACTTTGGGGGCACATAAGTCAGCGCAAAGGGCTTCCCTGGTGGCTCAGTGGTAAAGAATCCACCTGCAATGCAGGAGATGTGGGTTCAGTCCCTGGGTCGGGAAGATCCCCTGGAGGAGGAAATGGCAACACATTCCAGTACTCTTGCCTGGGAAACCCCATGGAGAGAGGAGTCTGGTGGGCTACAGTCCATGGGATCACAAAAGAGTTGGACCACGACTTAGCAACTAAGCAGCAGCAGCAGCAAAAGTCAGCCCAGAACACACGCGGACGGTGATTAAGTGGGGGTCTGGGGGAGTGAGCGGGCCTCTAAAGTGTGGTGGCATATTCCCAGAGGGCGGGAGGCAGGGGTCTGCAGGTGGACAGACACCCACTTGGGGGCAGCTCACATGCCTTAGGCAAGCCTCCAGGATCTTTAGAGGCTTTCTGGTTGAGGGATTTGGGGAGTCTCAAAATTTCCCAGGGGATGGTAGCAGTTTGGGGTTTTTTTCTTTCATCTCACTCCCTTATGCCTTGATGCAAACTCTTAAGTAGACTGAGATGGTTTTCAGATGCCTCTTGCTCCTCTTTCCTGAAATAAAATCAATCCACTCAACAGTGATGTATTGAGCACCTACTGTCCACCAGCAACTATACCTTGGTGCCTGAGGGTTCAACTGTGAACAAAAGAAATCGCTGCCCTCGTGGGAAGTGAAAGTCACTCAGTCATGTCCGGACTCTTTGCAACCCCACGGGTGTCCAGTCCATGGGATTCTCCAGGCCAGAATGCTGGAGTGGGTAGCCATTCCCTTCTCCAAGGGGTCTTCCCAACCCAGGGATCGAGCCCAGGTCTCCAGCACTGCAAGCAGATTCTTTACCAGCAAAGTGAGAGGAGATGGACAAAGGTATGTAAATTGAATCCTTAGTATGGAGGAAACCAGAATTGAAAGAGACACATGTACCCCAATGTTCATCGCAGCACTGTTTATAATAGCCAGGACATGGAAACAACCTAGATGTCCATCAGCAGATGAATGGATAAGAAAGCTGTGGTACATATACACAATGGAGTATTACTCAGCCATTAAAAAGAACACATTTGAATCAGTTCTGATGAGATGGATGAAACTGGAGCCGATTATACAGAGTGAAGTAAGCCAGAAAGAAAAACACCAATAGAGTATACTAACACATATATATGGAATTTAGAAAGATGGCAATGATGACCCTGTATGCAGGACAGCAAAAAAGACACAGATGTGTATAGCGGACTTTTGGACTCAGTGGGAGAGGGAGAGGGTGAGATGATTTGGGAGAATGGTATTGAAACATGTATAATATCATGTAAGAATCGAATCGCCAGTCTATGTCCGATGCAGGATACAGCATGCTTGGGGCTGGTACATGGGGATGACCCAGAGAGATGTTGTGGGGAGGGGGGTGGGAGGGGGGTTCATGTTTGGGAATGCATGTACACCCGTGGTGGATTCATGTCAATGTATGGCAAAACCAATACAGAATTGTAAAGTAAAACAGAACAAAATAAAATAAAATAGAAAAAAAAATCCTTAGTATGTTAGAATCTAGCAGATGATGAACATATGGAGAAAAATAGTGTCTCACACCTGGATGCACCAGCTCATTTTCACTAAGGCAGTGCAGCCAGTGTGTCAAGGAGAAAGTGTCGCCACCCGCTCATCACTCAACCCCTGCTTCAAGCCTGTCAGGAAGATAAAGGTGAACACCGAACAAGTCCTGCCTGGAAGAAGTGGACAGTCCAGAGGGCCAGGGGCATGAGCGGTGCAAATGCGAAATGAACCCGAAAAATACCAGAAGCGATTTAAAGGAGCAGGGGACAGAAATCCCAGGAGCGTAAGAGAGGGGATGGCTGGTGAGCTGAATCCTCAGCAGGATTTTAGGAGGAGGACACACAGGGGAGGCAGAGGGTGAATGTGCCTGCGTGGAGGCTGGTGAGACATGAGCTTGCAGGGAGGGTGGGGTAAGGTGAGGCGAGGTGCTGGCTGATGACCCTGGCAGGGAAGAACCCTGGGATTGTAAGGCTGGTTGACGAAAATGGCCTCACCTTTAAGATGCTGACCAGTCCTGTGTGTGTGTATGTACTGTGTATACACACAAATAAGTTAACTTACTGAGACATGGGCTTCCCAGGTGGCTCAGACGGTAAAGAATCTGCCCGCAGTGTGGGACACCTGGGTTTGATCCCCGGGTCGAGAAGATCCCCTGGAGAAGGGACTGGCAACCCATTCCAGTATTCTTGCCTGGAGAATCCCGTGGATGTAGGAGTTTGGCAGGCTTCAGCCCAGGTTGCAAAGGATCGGGCACAACTAAACGACTCACACACACACACACACACACACACACTCTATTTTGTCTTCACTATTTTCTTTGCATGGAAAGCGCATGGTGATCACAGAGGTGAGTAACCGCAGTAGGATGGGAGCCGGGGGCACCCCAGACTCTTGGCTGGTTAGTGGGAGTGAACGGTGCACTTTCCCGCACAGAACAGACCACGCTGGAGCATGTTCACCCCGAGCCTCCGGGTCCCACGAAGTCCTCCGTGGTCATCGCCGCTGGCAGAGCAGGCAGGGGTCCTAGCAGACCTTTTGTTTGCTTTGCTGATCGCCTCCCCTCAATCCTTTTCTCTTTCCCCACTTCCCTTTCTCTATTTCTCATCCTCCTCGCCTGTGCCAGCCATCTGGAGACAACAGCTAAATGCTGGCCTGCTTGCCAAGTCAAAATAATACGGAGAGTTCCAGCACATTCCTGAGTTGTTTGTTTGAAATACTGGGTGAAATCAGGTCAGTTTTCCAGGCGTGGATTCCTGTAGTATGTCCAGTTCTGCCCGAAGTCTGTTGCTGCAATTACTTTTCTGATTAGGCAGAGAGCACAGATCTGGAGTGTATGACAATGTAATTGTTCCAGACGTGATTACTAGCCTCAGTGAGGATAGAAAATCTTTTGCTTTTAAAAAGAGGCTTCCAGAGGTACGGTGGTAAGAAGGACGTTGCGGGTCCAAAGTCCAGAGGCCTGATCACAGAGTTCCCTATGCTACATGGTAGGTCCTTGTTAGTTATTCGTTTTCAGCGTAGCAGTGTGTACTCGTCAGGGGGACTTCCAAGTTGACTCAGCGGTAAGGAATCTGCCTGCCAGTTTATGAGACACAAGAGACGAGGGTTTGATCCCTGGGTCAGGACGATGCCCTGGAGGAGGAAATGGCAACCCACTCCAGTATTCTTGTCTGGAAAATCTCATGAACAGAGGAGCCTGGTGGGCTATGTATATATAGTCCATGGGGTTGCAAAGAGAGATGACTGAACACACACTCACACACACACACACACACACACACACACGTCAATACCAAACTCCCTAACTATCCCTCCTCTGAAATGCTTACTCTCTGGTAACCATCAATTTGTTCTCTTAAAAAAAGATGGGAAGCAGTACGTGGCAGAGAGCTGAAGTTTGCCTGGGGAGTTTGAAGAGCAACATCTGTGGCTTGTTGAGTCCACAGCCTCGAGGGCCCGAGTGGATGGGCGTCTTCTTGTTAAATCCGAAGCGGTCTAGAGACTCAGTTTCTTCGGAGAGCATCATCCCGCATGTATTTTGAATCCATCCGCATGTCCTGAAGTGTCCCCTGACCGTTTCCCCTTCAGTTGGGAAGCTTCCAGGGCCTACCTTCATGTCCCAGCAGAGAAGGGCCTTGAGGGTTAGTTCAGAAAGAAAGAAGATGGAGGAGTGTGGTGACATGCCGAGACACTCAGCGTATTGCCTAGGACATCTGAAACACCAGGTAGGTGCAGCTGTTTTTTTAAATCAAATTTGTTTTGATCAAGTATTGTGGGCTGGCAGTGGGCCCTTGGTATGTACCTTTGTGGGGGGAAAGAAAAGGCATGATCACTGCCCTTGTGGGATTTAAGGGCCTACAGAGAGGCAGGAAGTGAAGAAGGAATTGAAGATATATCTGTTGAGCCCTTCTGGCTGGAATGAGAGAGCAAGCCCTGAGGGAGTGGGCAGGGGGACAGCCTGGGACAAACTCTACGGCAGGAGTGGGTTTGGCATTTGAAGAGCAGTGTGGTCTTTGGGCCTTGCTGGTAAAGGAGCTAAGGCAAGATATGAAGCCAGAGAGGTAGTCAGGGCCCATCGAGTGGAGTTTCATGAGCCAAGGTCCAGAGAGGGGAAGTTAGTCTATGAGCCCTGGGAGGCCATCAGAGTTTCCAGAGCAGAGAGTCCTGACATGCTGGTCCCTGCATGGAGCTCGGGCTGCCGGGAGCCTGGAAGCAGGGAAGCCTGTTAAAGCCTCTGGTTTAGCAATGGTTTTGGAAACAGATGAATCTGTAGCCTGTGGCTCAGATGATAAAGAATCCACCTGCAGTGAGGGAGATGCGGGTTCGATCCCTGGGTTGGGAAGATCCCCTGGAGAAGGGAATGGCTGCCCACTCCAGGATTCTTGCCTGGAGAACCCCAGGGACGGAGGAGCCTGGTGGCCTACAGTTCACATGGTTGCAATAAAGTCGGCTTTGACTGACTTTCACTTGGACTTCACAGCCCTTGAGGAGGAACTAAATGTTCTTGACTTTAAAGGCTAAGCTGCTAATCTTTTGTCCTGTTTGGCTGCTTCTCTTCTGCGTCCTCTCACTTCTCTGATTAAAGGTACCCTGTTTCTGGCTGTGTTGGGTCTTACTGCTGCATGGAGGCTTTCTCTAGCTGCGGCAATTGGGGGCTGCTCTCCTGTGGTGGAGCGTGGGTCCTCGGGTGTAGGGGCTTCACTGGTTGGAGCCCCCAGGCTCTATGGTTGTGGCATCTGGGTTTAGTTGCTCCACGGCGTGTGGGATCTTCCCAGACCAAGGGCGGAACAGGTATCCCCTGCCTTGGCAGGAGGATTCTTAACCACTGGACCACTGTGCAAGTCCCTAAGTTTATTCTTCGGCTAAAAGTTTCCTGCAGACGAGAGGCAGGCAGAGGACATGGTGGGGAGGATGGGGGAGGTCTGTCCTGGGAAGGGCCCAGAGGGTCCAGCTCGGTTACCACGGGAAGTAAAAATCACGTGATCACCAGGGCTCATATAATGTGTAAAGCTGACGTGAGGAAAGCAGTTTATAGAACTATAAGAAAATAACTCCAGGAAGCAGTTAGGTAAGCACATAAGACAAGAAAGACAACACCACAGTGAAGTAATGGTGGGATTATAATTTTAAAAAAAGTATTTATTTTTGGCTGTGCTGGTCTTCGTTGCTCTGAGGACTCTTCTCTAGGTGCGGTGAGCGGGGCCTGCTCTCTAGCTGCAGGGAGCAGGCTTCTCATCTCAGTGGCCTCTCCTGGTGCAGAGCCCAGGCTGTAGGGCCAGGGGACTCAGTGTTGAGGTTCCCGGGCTCTAGAGCACAGGCTTTGTAGTTGGGACACATGGTCTTAGTTGCTCCGTGGCCTGTGAGATCTTCCCAGACCAGGGATCGAACCCATGTCATATGCACTGGTGGGCGGATTCTGTACCACTGAGCCTCCAGGGACGCTCCCAATGGTAGGGGTTATGAGTGGCTTTTATTTTTACTTTCCTAAATTTTATAATTTTCCCCACTGAGTATGGAGTTCTTGTTGAGACTAATTTAAAACTTTAGCATTTTTCTTCTTGACTCAGAAAAGTAAGCTATAACATATTTCAAGATATATTTGTCCACATTTACCAAGTTCTTCAAAATGAGTGTGAATCCAAGGCTTTTTTGAGTACCTCCAGTTGCAAGGAGTTTGTTAAAAAGTGAAAGTTAAATTTACAGTATTAGATTCTGAACTGTTAAGCTGAAGGGAACGGGGCCCACGTTCCTGCTCCTGGTTGAGTGTCTGTCTCCCAGGGTGGAGGGCCTGGTGGGCTCCTGGGGGAAAGGGGGAGGAGACGAGGGAAAGGAGGATGAGCCCTGCTCCTCAAAGTTCTTAGAGCTCTCCCACCCCGTCTGGGGTTCCACAGCCCCCTTCCTAGACGGTGCCTGTGCCCTCGGAAGAAAACCAGGAGGGCCTAGGCGTTACCCTATAAATGGTGTGTGTGCTCAGTTATTGTGTTCAACTCTTTGCCGCTCTGTCCACGCAATTGCTATTTCCTACCGGGGATCTTCCCGACCTAGGGATTTCCCAGCATCTGTAGATACAGCCTGATTTACTTTCTTGCAGGCAGGTGAGGCCCGGCAGCGATTTTGCATATCGCCACTAGATGGCGCCAAAGGGCTGAGCTGAGAAAGCAATTCAGATTGTCAGCCGGCAATGGAGGAAAACCGGTTTGCAAAAAAGGAAGTCAGAGAGCTGGCTGGCTTTGAAGTGAGCACGCGTCATATCGTCCCCGAAGCTGTACAAGCAACTACCACCTTGGTGGGAGGTAGGGGTGGAGGTGGAGGAGCTGGAGTCAGGGCCAGGAATTTCTGGTGCTCAGAAGCAGTCACCACTCTACTGGGAGCGTGGACAGGGCCCGAGGTGTAGGAGCAGAAACCCCGAGGATCAGGTCTGAGCTGGTTCATGGATCCCTTCTAGGCGAGTGCGCATTCCTCAGCCGCAGCACTTCTCCTAGTTGAGAACAGAACCAGGAGCAAGAGTGGCTGCAGTGGCCTCCCTGTGTGTGGGGGGTGCGTACTGGGGCAGCACTGAGAACCCAGTCAGAGCCCCAGGCAGTTTTCAGCCTCTTTCTTTGCGCTCTTCCCAGGAATAAGCAAGCATACGTGTACAATCTTCACAAGTGAAATCACACTCTTCACAAGTGGAGTCTTGGTTACCTTTAGCCCTCCTGTATGTCTCTGGTTTTAGAACCAGCTAAGGGGACTCTTGTAACCGGGAAGAGCAAAACCCAGCTGCACGTTGGATCTGTTTCTTTGACTTTAACCTTTGCTTTTCATTGCCTTTGTTATTATAATCGGTAACAGGATGTTGTCTATAGCTGTGGCACCCCACTCTAGTACTCTTGCCTGGAAAATCCCATAGACGGAGGAGCCTGGAAGGCTGCAATCCATGGGGTCACGAAGAGTCAGATACGACTGAGCGACTTCCCTTTCACTTTTCACTTTCAGGCATTGGAGAAGGAAATGGCAACTCACTGCAGTGTTCTTGCCTGGAGAATCCCAGGGACGGGGGAGCCTGGGGGGCTGCCGTCTATGGCGTCACATAGAGTCGGACACGACTGAAGAGACTTAGCAGCAGCAGTTCAGTCACTCAGTTGTGTCCGACTCTTTGCGACCCCATGGACTGCAGCACACCAGACCTTCCTGTCCATCACCAACTCCCGGAGCTTGCTCAAACTCATGTCCACTGAGTCGGTGATGCCATCCAACCATCTCGTCCTCTGTTGTCCCCTTCTCCTCCTGCCTTCAGTCTTTCCCAGCATCAGGGTCTTTTCCAGTGAGTCAGTTCTTTGCATTAGCTGGCCAAAGTATTGGAGTTTCAGCTTCAGCATCAGTCCTTCCAATGAATATTCAGGACTGATTTTCTTTAGGATGGACTGGTCTCTAGGTGTAAGCATATATAATGGCCTGCCTCTGGGAACCTGCCCCTCTGCCAGAATGTCAAACTAAAGTGCCTTTGTTCAACTCTTAAGGAGACCGTCTGACCCTGCCCACCTGTGAATGGCAGCAGGGAAGAGGAAATTAATACGTTCCATTCCTGCACCACCCCATGCTGGCCAAGCCAAGAGATGTTTTGCAAGGCTTATTCCCTCTTTGGGCTTCCCAGGTGGTGCTAATGGTAAAGAACCTGCCTGCCAATGGAGGAGATATAAAGAATTGCAGGTTCAATCCCTGGGCCAGGAAGATCCCCTGGAGAAGGAAATGGCAACCCACTCCAGTGTTCTTGCCTGGACAATCCCTTGGATAGAGGAGCCTGGTGGGCTACAGTCCATGGGGTGGCAAAGAGTTTTTTAGTGACTAAACAACAACAGTGGCCTTTTCACTTCCTGCCCTCCTCCTCCCATCTCTGTTCTATAAAAGAAACTGGCCTCCAGACCCCAGAAGATGTGCTCTATGGCACTAGACTGCCATCAGACACCAGGCCTCAACACCTCCTCTCTTGATTACTGGCCTGTCCTGCAGCGAGCAGACTGAGCTTCGATTTGGAAACAGTCTTCCCACTGTCAGACCCTGGCGGGGGGTGGTGGTGGTGGTGGCACCCAGTAGAAATAGTAACAGACTTTATTTTCTTGGGCTCCACAGTCAGTGGACAGTGGCTGCAAGCCATGAAATTAAAGACACTTGTTCCTTGGAAGGAAAGCTGTGACAAACCTAGACCGTGTATTAAAAAATAGAGACATTACTTTGCCGACAAAGGTCCATAAAATCAAGCTGTGGTCTTTCTAGGAGTCACATACAGATGTGAGCACTGGACCATAAAGAAGGCTGAGTGCTGAAGAATTGATGCTTTTGAACTGTGGGGCTGGAGAAGACTTTTGGGAGTCCCTTGGACTGCAAGGAGATCAAACAAGTCAATCCTAAAGGAAATCTACTCTGAATATTCATTGGAAGGACTGATGCTGAGGCTGAAGCTCCAATGCTTTGGCCACCTGATGCAAAGAGTTGATTCATTGGAAAAGACCCTGATGCTGGGAAACCCTGAGGGCAGGAGGAGAAGGGGACGACAGAGGATGAGATGGTTGGATGGCATCACTGACTTTGATGAATCAGAGTTTGAGCAAACTCTGGGAAATTGTGAAGGACAGGGAAGCCTTGTGTGCTGCAGCTCATGGGGTCTCAAAGAGTTGGAGACAGCTTAGCAACTGAACGACAACCGCTTCACTCCAGGAGGATCCGCAAAACTATGATAGCCCCTCCTCTTCTGTGTGTGCTCCGCTAAGGCATGGTTCTGAGCTGATCACTTCACCTCATCCCCAACTCATTATCAACCTCTCTTTACAGTCTTGTAATTATTGTTAATATTCCCTTGTGAAATCTGTGACAAGGTTGGTTGAAAATGTCATCTTGGTAATCAAAGAAGAGATTTGGTGAAAGGAAGATACAGTTTAACTGTTTATTTTCTAGTATCTTTTGGTCTTTATCTTTCAATGATGACCAAAGGTAGATTTCATCAATCTGTGGTTTGTCAAGGGACATAATTTAAAAACAAATAAAAGTTATTGATGATGATGATAAAAAAAGAAAAGGAACTCAGAAGTTGATGTTCTGAGAAGAGACAGTATGCATCATTATGTGAGAGATAAAGGACTTCTGCTATTAAGGCAGAGGTGGTCTTGAGCCATTAGTTGGGTAAATAAACAATGTGATTTAATTTGTGAAATGAAGAATGGTGAAATAGATTGAATGGTGAGATGTCACCAGATGGTGAAATAGATTGAATGAGTTAGCTAAACTAACTGGTTTTATAAGGAATAACTCCCAGATCTCAATAGTTTGATGCCTATGTCACAGTTTAATGTGGCTGGGACTATTCAAGGACGTAGACTGGTACAGGCCTCCCAGCTTTAACCCAAGCTTGTTGAGGTCATTCAGGGGTCACCATGCAGCTGGCAGATGAGCAAGAGAACTCGGGAGTCAGTGCGAGGGAGGTTTCTATGGGCCAGCTTTGTGAGTGACATGTACCACTTCGTCCACCTTCCATCGGTGGGGAACAGCATTTGATCGGGTACCCTGGAAGAAGAGAGCCGTGGGTCCTGGTGCCACCGATGTCAGACCAGTGGATAAAGTGCTCAGCACAGTGCCTGGCACCTCGCAGGGACTCCATAAATGGTGGTCTCCTCCTCCCTTCCAGAGCCACCTGTCTGGGGAAGAAGTAGATGGGAAAGAAACGGCTTCTGTTCTGCATTGGCATGGCAACCCAGCTGCTTCTAAAATGTATGGTTCATGGGCCTAATGGACTGGGAGACGCTGTGTCCTGGTGGAGGTCCACAGCATGCTTACAGGTGTTGGGGACTGTGCGCTCATTAGTGACTTGCACATTCAGTGGGGCTGTGCTCGTGAAGCTTCCAACCATGCCTTTAATTACGTACCTGAAGCTGCTGGGGATCTCAAGCAGGCAAAGAAACTTCTTCGTTCTGAAGAACCCCCAAGGGATGGCTTTAATTTGCTCCTTAGCAAAGTTTTCCTAACTCTTTGCCTCAGCTCCTGAGGGCATAATTAATTGCCTGAAGTTGTCATCATGCCAGAAAACCCAAGTGTGGCCTCCAGAAAGTGGAGGAGTAACCGATCACTGTAGTCACGGAACGGAAAACTAATTGGCTCTTTTTCTTCCCTTGATGATCCTTGTAGCAGCAGAGAACTTTTTCTATTAAATGCGAAGAGGCTAACATCTGAGTTGTGGAGTGTTAGTGGAAACCGCTGAGAACACATGGATTTGATCAACAATTTTCTTTTTCACATTTACATTGTATTACACATACGTTTTCTCAACTTTTAAAAAAGTTTTGTAATATCTTTTGGAGCTCTTTCAATATCAGTGTATGTAGATATGCTTACCTGTATTAGGCCTAGTTGCCATAGCGAAATATCAGCTGGGGTGGCTTAAGCAACGGGAATGTAGTTCTCATAGTTCTGGAGGCCAGTAGCCCAAGATCAAGGTGCTGGTGGATTTGGTCCCTTGGTAAGGACATGCTTCCTGGCTTGCAGAGTCTGTCTTCCGGCTGTGTCCTGACATGCAGAGAGAGAGAGAGAGAGAGAGAGAGAGGGAACGGGTTCTTCCGCTAATTCCATCATCAAGTTTCTACCCTCATTGCCTCCTCTAACTCTAATTACTTCCCAAAGACTCCATCTCAAATACCATCACAATAAGGGTTAGAACTTCAACACATTTGGCAGACACAATTAGTTCATGGGCTTCCTTCATAGCTCAGATGGTAAAGAATCTGCTTGCAATGCAGGAGACCCAGGTTCGATCCCTGGGTTGGGAAGATCCCCTGGAGAAGGAAATGGCAACCTACTCTAGTATTCTTGCCTAGAGAATCCCATGGACAGAGGAGCCTGGTGGGCTACAGTCCATGGGGTCTCACAAGAGTCAGATGCAACTGAGCGATGAAAGCACCACCACCAGTTAGTCCATAGCACTGTTCTTTATTTTCTATTTTTTATTTTATTTATTTATTTTCATTGGAGGCTAATTACTTTACAATATTGTATTGGTTTTGCCATACATCAACATAAATCTGCCACGGGTATACACGTGTTCCCCATCCTGAGCCCCGCCCCCCACCTCCCTCCCTGTACCATTCCTCTGTTTTTATTTTATTTTTAATTTCAGCTTTGCTGAGGGATTGACAAATGAAATCATGAGGAAATTAAAGGATATGTGGTAGTGATTTGATATATCTATATACACACATACATTGTAAAAGGACTCCCCCATCTCGTAATGGCACATCCATTGCTCTGCAAACTCACATATTTATCTTTTTTGGTGAGAATATCTAAGGTTTACTCTTTTAGTGAATTTCCAGTTGTCAACTTTAGTTACCATGCTGTACGTTAAATCCTCTGACCTTATTCATCTTGTAGCTGAAAGTTTGTACCCTTTCACCAACTTTCCCTATTTCCCCCACCCTCCAGTACCTAGAAACTACTTTTCTACTCTCTCTTTCTGAGTTTGACCTTTTATTTTAGACTCCGCATATTAACCTCTTTGTTACTATGATGATGTGCTTTTTCTCGTGTTACGTTCTTTTAAAAAGAAAAAAATACGCAGTAGCCTTGGCGTAAGCAACAGTAGACCTTGAGTTAATAAGTTCTTTCTTTGATGTAACCCACTGTACCTTTGACCTGTAAGAATGTAACTCTGTTTAGTACTTTGAGGGTGATGCAGATTAGAAATATAAAGAAAAAACCACTTCAAGGGAAAACAAGTTTTTTGGTTGATCAACATTTATCAAGGAAAGAGCCATAAAATGTTAACAGGCCTCCTGGCCAGAAGATAATGTACATAACATGAGACCCTTGTTTATGGAAAGGCATACAGAAAAAATCCTGGTTTTGATAAGGGCAAAACTGCTGGAGTGTTTGGGCTGATTCTGCATGACCTTGCATCCTTCATTTCCCTCTACGTACAAGTCAGGGTATAAAAGCTCCTTTTGAAAATAAAATTACGGGCCTTGCTCACCGAAGCTTGGTCTCCCCGTGTCACTCTCTCCCTCTCTTTTAGCCAACGGCGTCCATCCTGAGGGTACCCCTGGATCCTGCTGGGGCTGGACCCCAGCACCACTCCAGTGTTCTTGCCTGGAGAATCCCAGGGACACGGGAGCCTGGTGGGCTGCCATCTATGGGGTCGCACAGAGTTGGACATGACTAAAGTGACCTAGCAGCAGCAGCATCATAGAGCAATTACTACATGCATACATACAACAACTAGCATACAACAACTGCTATAGTTTCTGCTTCTGCAGCCAGTCAATAGTCATCAACCAGCTCATAGCCTGTACTGCCCTTAGACACAGGAGTGTGGGATCCTGACACCAGGTGCTATGCCCCAGGAGGTCAGCTTTTCAGAGCACCTTTCTCGAAATTTTAAAAGTCTCCATTTAGTGCTCAAAGGATAGCACTAAATGGAAAAGTATCCGGGATAAGGATACTTTCTTATTCCATAGGAGATTTTTTAATCTCCTGAAAGATAAAGAAGCTCACTACTCAGAACTGTTCAAACTTCTTGGGTTTCAGTGATGAGAGGTTGAAGGTGCTAGGCCATTATATAAAAATCACATGCTGTTTATTGCACTGCCGCTGCTGCTGCTAAGTCGCTTTAGTTGTGTCCAACTCTGTGCGACCCCATAGACGGCAGCCCATCAGGCTCCCCCATCCCTGGGATTCTCCAAGAACACTGGAGTGGGTTGCCATTTCCTTCTCCAGTGCATGAAAGTGAAAAGTGAAAGTGAAGTCGCTCAGTCATGTCTGACTCTTCGCAACCCCATGGACTGCAGCCTACCAGGCTCCTCTGTTCATGGGATTTTCCAGGCAAGAGTACTGGAGTGGGGTGCCATTGTCTTTTCTAATTGCACTACTATAAGATTTAAGCTCTACATTTTGATTTGTTCTGGCTATTGTTTAAACAATTAGTAAACCTGCTCAGAAAGTAGAACTCTCTTCTCTTCAAGACATGCAAACTGAATTTAATTTATTTTAATATTTGTGTTTATTTCCCCCTTTTACTGTAAACCTATGTCAATGGTTGAACTCCCTAGGCAACATCTCTCAGGTTGAGTTTGTGTGTAAACATTTATTGGGAAGTTCCCCCAGTATTAACTTCTGTATAACAATGAAGAGGGCAGAATGGGCAGAGGGGGAAGTCAAACCATGATATAGGGACAAAAAGATGTGGGAGGGTCCCCCAAGGAGCCTTAGAGCTGCGATGGCCCTTTGGAGTTGTCTCAAGTTGAGGCAGGAGGCCCAGGTCTTCTCACCATCCACTGATCATTCTTGCATGCAGCCTGTGGAGGACGAGGATGTGATTCTGGTGCTGCCCTGGGAGATGGCAGTGTCTAGAGAGGATTGAGGACTCAGACATGAGCAGCCATCCCTCCGGGCAGCTGAGGGAATGAAGGGAACTGTGGGTGGCTCACCACAGCATCCGCTAAAATCCCTTTCCTTGACTCAGATAGTCCAATGGTGAGCATGTTTTTAAACATTCTGAATCCAGTATCACTTGTACTGTAGCAATTCCCATCGATAAACTGTTTAAAGAAAGCTTTGTGAGAGAAACTCCTTAACCTCAAATTAAATTCTTAAAACGAGAGTTGCCTAGGTGTCTAGAGTTGCCAAGTTAATGGTAAGAACAATAAGGTCCACGAATGCAGCTCCTATCACAGAAAAATTGCTTTCACCTGCAGTTCCATCTCATTTGATTCTCTGTATAACCCTGAGAAGCGGTTGGAACAGTAGTGTCAATCCATTTAACAAATCGAGAAACATCCAAGGCAAAGGAGAGTCAAATCCACTTCAGCTTTGGTTTTGGTATTATCCCTTTATTAGAAAACATAGACAGTGCATTAAAAAGCAGAGACATTCCGTTGCCGACAAAGGTCCATCTAGTCAAGGCTATGGTTTTTCCAGTAGTCATATATGGATGTGAGAGTTGGACCATAAAGAAAGCTGAGGACTGAAGAATTGATGCTTTTGAACTGTGATGTTGGAGGAGACTCTTGAGAGTCCCTTGGACTGCAAGGAGATTCAACCAGTCCATCCTAAAGGAAATCAGTCCTGAATATTTATTGGAAGGACTTATGCTGAAGCTGAAACTCCAATACTTTGGTCACCTGATGTGAAGAACTGACTCATTTGAAAAGACCCTGATGCTGGGAAAGATTGAAGGCAGGAGGAGAAGGGGACAGAGGATGAGATGGTTGGATGGCATCACTAACTCGATGAACATGAGTCTGAGCAAGCTCTGGGAATCGGTGGTGGTCAGGGAAGCCTGGTGTGCTGCAGTCCATGGGGTTGCAAAGAGTCGGACATGACTGAATGACTGAACTGTATACCTGACATCAGTTCAGTTCAGTTCAATCACTCAGTCATGTCTGACTCTTTGTGACCCCATGGACTGCAGCACACCAGGCTTCCCTGACCATCACCAGCTCCCCGAGCTTGCTCAGACCTGACATGTCTCATGACTTAGAGGCATTGCCCAGAGACAACAATACCATCTGCTATGAAACAGACTGTATTTGGTGTCAGAATTCTCTGTACAAATGTTTAATCCACTCAGGGCTCCCAGTAGGGAATCTCTCTCTTTTTTTTTAAATATAAATTTGTTTATTTTAATTGGAGGCTAATTACTTTACAGTGTTGTATTGGTTTTGCCATAGATCAACATGACTCCACCATGGGTGTACACGAATATCTCTTATCAGATATTTGAATATCACTAAAGTCAAACCACTAGTGACTAGTAAGGTAGGTCCTCCAAACTAGGTCTTTAGACTTTAAATCCAAGACTCTTTATATTGGATTAATATTAAATTGCTTATTTGTGTGATGAGATTAAGGGCCGATTACTGACTATTCTCAGCAACGATTTCTGGAAACTGGTACAACTGAGGCTGTTCCAGTCCCACTGAACTTCCTATCAGAGTCTCTCCTATTTCTGCCAAACAACCTCTTGATCCACAGTCTCATCATGGCATTTTCTACCTCCATGTTTCTCAGGGTGTAGGTCAAAGGGTTCAACTTGGGTGTGATGATGGTGTAAAATACAGCCACTATCTTGTCCTCAGGGAAAGTGGTGGAAGGTCTCAGGTACATGAAGAGGCAGGGGAAGAAAAGCAAGGTGGCCGCAATGATATGGGAAGCACATGTGGGCAGGGCCTCGTGCCTCCCCTCTGATGAGCAGGTCTTGAAAGAAAGCAAGATGACAGTGTGAGAACCGACAAGAATGACAAAGGAGCTCAGTGAAATCACGCCACTGTTGGCCACCATAACAAGCCCCAGCACATACAAGTCTGTGCAAGCCAGCTTCAGTAAAGGGTGGATGTCACGGAAGTAGTGGTCAATCAGGTTGGGGCCACAGAAAGGCAGTTGTACAGTGAGCATGGTCTGGACCAGAGTATGCACAAACCCTCCTAACCAGCAGAACACCAGCAAGATGGAGCAGAATTTCCAGTCCATGATGGTCAAATAGTGCAGAGGCTTACAGATGGCCACGTACCTGTCATAGGCCATCACTGTGAGGATAAAGATTTCTGTGCAGCCAAACAGGTGGGAGAAAAAGAGCTGGAGCATACAACCAACAAAAGACCCAGAGTGATGGTATGGGGAGGGAGGTGGGAGGGGGGTTCAGGATTGGGAACACGTGTACACCCGTGGTGGATTCATGTTGATGTATGCAAAACCAACACACTATTGTAAAGTAATTAGCCTCCAATTAAAATAAATAAATTTAAATAAAAAAATGAGATTCTTTGTCCTTGGCTTGAAAGTCAATAATCAGCTTGGGGGCTGTGACAGAGGAATAGCAGATGTCAGCAAAGGATAGGAAGCTGAGGAAGAAGAACATTGGAGAGGTGAGATTTGGGCTCCTTAGAACAGTCATTATAATGAAAAAATTTCCTGTCATGAGGATTATATAAAAGAGTAGGAACAAAATGAAGCATTGTTGCTGTACTTCCTTATTTTGGGAAAGACCCATGAGGATCAATTCAGTAACATTATTTCCCATGAAACCTGGAAGTTCACAAGAGAGAAATGCTTTGTGATTTACCTGTTGGAAAAAGGATAAAGGACAATTAGATTGCGGCACATGATATAACATTATTGTTTTTATTTTTTAGCAGTTATTCACAAAGCTCCTCCCTTAAAGGTTTTGGTTTCATTATACTCTGTTTCTTAAAATTATATGAGACTAAGGGTGGGACAGAGGGAGCAAGAGGAGAGAAAAGAAAAACTGATGGGTTTTAAATATATTTAGGCATGGAGTCTAGGTTCTCCACTTGTCAGTTGTCCAAATCATAGTTGCTTGAGAATTTAAATTATATCTTCTTTTTAAATCAAGTTTCCAAGTGATAAAGTCCACTCTCCTGTTCCAGGATGCTTTTCCCCTATGTTCCAGTTGATATGTGGAATGTGAAGTGAAGTGAAAGTTGCTCAGTCGTATCCGACTCTTTGCAACCCCATGGACTATATAGTCCATGGAATTCTCTAGGCCAGAATACTGGAGTGGGTAGCCTTTTTCTTCTCCAGGGGATCTTCCTAGCCCAGGGATTGAACCCAGGTCTCCTGCATTGCAGGTGGATTCTTTACCAGCTGAGCCACGAGAGAAATATGGAATCTATGTAAATATATATACACATTTGTGATCATAAGTATTGATACATGTCTTCAAACATACAACTTTGAGCCAGACCTGGGATGTAACAAGCCTTCTGTGTAGATCTTTGGCCTCCAAAGTTACTTTCAACCTGATACTCTTTCTCACATTCAGTTCAGTTCAGTTCAGTTGCTCAGTCATGTCCAACTCTTTGCGACCCCATGGACTGCAGCACACTAGGCTTCCCTGGCCATCACCAACTCCCAGAGCTTGCTCAAACTCATGTCCATTGAGTTGGTGATGCCATCCAACCATCTCATCCTCTGTCCCCCTCTCCTCCCGTCTTCAATCTTTTCCAGAATCAAGGTCTTTTCTAATGAGTCAGTTCATCACATCAGATGGCAAAAGTATTGGAGTTTCAGCTTCAGCATCAGTCTTTCCAATGAATATTCAGGACTGGTTTCCCTTAGGATGAGCTGGTTGGATCTCCTTGCAGTCCAAGGAACTCTCAAGAGTCTTCTCCAACACCACAGTTCAAAAGCATTAATTCTTCAGTCCTCAGCTTTCTTTATGGTCCAACTCACATCCATACATGACTACTGGGAAAACCATAGCTTTGACTAGACGGACCTTTATCAGCAAAGTAATGTCTCGGCTTTATAATATGCTGTTGGTCATATCTTTTCTTCCAAGGAGCAAGCGTCTTTTAGTTTCATGGCTGCAACCACCATCTGCAGTGATTTTGGAGCCCAAGAAAATGAAGTCTGTCACTGTTTCCATTGTTTCCCCATCTATTTGCCATGAAGGGATGGGACTGGATGCCATCATCTCAGTTTTTTGAATGCTGAGTTTTAAGCCGGTCAGCTTTTTGAATGATGAGTTTTTATTACATTAGATTATTATATTATTCTGGGACTTCACTTTTTGTCCCTTCGCATCTGTTTAGAAGTTGGAGAAAGTGCATAGAGGCTTCACAAAATGGAAATACCGTTTGCAAGATACTCAAATCTTCAGATTCCACTTGACGTTAATTGTTACAGGATTTGGGGAGGTACCAGTTCTCAATTAGGTTTAGTAGTGCCTCTGACAATGCCCAGCTGTGGGATCTGGGAAAAGTTATTTGTCTTCACTGAGACCTAATTTCTTTGGTCAAAGGATTGACTCTAGAAGCTCAGTCCCTCTAGAGAACACCAGGGTCTCCTCCAAATGTTATATCATGAAATTTAGGGTTATCTCTCCAATACAAAGAATCATTGTCATTGAATATGATTTCTTTCTTTTATTGTTTTTGTGTCCCTTTGAACCAAAGATGAATAAAGGTGGGGACAATGTGTATTTATTTTTGTGTTGGTTTATTAGTTTGGCAAGTCATTTAAGCTTTTTTAAACTTCATCTTTCTACTGACTACTTCAGCGAATTGTTTCAAGTACCAGACCTAGTCCAGCATATTGGAAGTGCTCACTGAATTATGCCTTTTGATTTTCCAACTCGACTTCCATTACATTTTGTTATGAAACTTTTCAAATATCCACAGAACAGAGATAATAATTGCTCATATACTTGCTGTTTAGTTGCTAGGTCATGTCTGACTCTTTGTAACCCCATGAACTGCAGCACCCCAGGCTTCCCTGTTCTTCAGTATCTCTCAGAGCTTTGCTTAGTCTCATGTCCACTGAGTCAGTGATGCTATCTAACCATCTCATTACTCAGATTAAAAAATGATTTTGCAAAAAAAAAAAAAAAAAAAAAAAAAAAATAAAAAATGATTTTGCCATTTTTCCCACAATAATTCTGTGGTAAAATTATTTTACCACATTTGCTTCATGGGTCTCTCTTTTTCCTTACTTTTTTGTTCCAAATTATTTTAGTGGAAGTCTGTCATTACGTCATTTCAGCTTCAGCATCCACGTCTCTGGAATTAAGGCATTACAAAAACAAGCATGAGGCCTTAACCACATCTAATAATATTGCCAGTAGTTCCTGGGATCTGGTCTGCTGTAACCATGTTTTCTTCCCACCTCTCCTCATAGTAATTAGCTGAGCGCCTACTTTGCCTGCTGTGCGGAATAGGGTCACTCACTATGAGTAACTGAATACCTGCTGTATGGACAGTGTGATTAAAAAACTGAACTTTCTTTTTTATTTAAATTTAATTTTTAAAAGTAAAGTCATATAAAATGTTTGACGTCATAAAACTTTGTATAATTAAGTTAAACAAGATTTTAATATTACAAAAATCAGTTCAGTATAGTTCGGTCACTCAGTCATGTCCGACTCTTTGCAACCCCATGGACTGCAGCATGCCAGGCCTCCCTGTCCATCACCAACTTCCAGAGCTTCAGTTCAGTTCAGTCGCTCAGTTGTGTCCAACTCAAACTCATCTGCATTGAGTTGGTGATGCCATCCAACCATCTCATCCTCTGTTATCCCCTTCTCCTCCTACCTTCAATCTTTCCCAGCATCAGGGTCTTTTCCAGTGAGTCAGTTCTTCACATCAGGTGGCCAACGTGTTGGAGTTTCAGTTTTAGCATCAGTCCTTTCAATGAATATTCCAGACCAATTTCCTTTAGTATGGACTGGTTGGATCTCCTTGCAGTCCAAGGGACTCTCAAGAGTCTTCTCCAACACCACAGTTAAAAAGCATCAGTTCTTCGGCACTCAGCTTTTTTTATGGCTCAACTCTCACATCCATACATGGCTACTGGAAAAACCATAGCTTTGACTAGATGGACCTTTGTCTGCAAAGTAATGTCTCTGCTTTTTAATATGCTGTCTAGGTTGGTCATATCTTTTCTTCCAAGGAGTAAGCATCTTTTAATTTCATGGCTGCAGTCACCATCTGCAGTGATTTTTAAGCCAAAGAAAATGAATTCTGCAACTGTTTCCACATCTATTTGTCATGAAGGGATGGGACCGGACGCCATGATCTCAGTTTTTTGAATGTTGAGTTTTAAGCCAGCTTTTTTACTCTCATCTTTCAGTTTTATCAAGAGTCTCTTTAGTTCTTCAATTTCTGCCATAAGGGTGGTGTCATCTGCATATCTGATGTTATTGGTATTTCTCCCAGCAATCTTGATTCCAGCTTATGCTTCATCCAGTCCAGCATTTTGCATGATGTGCTCTGCATATAAGTTAAATAAGCAGGGTGACAATATATAGCCTCGATGTACTCCTTTCCCAATTTGGAACCAGTCTGTTGTTCCATGTCTGGTTCTAACTGTTGTTTCTTCACCTGTGTACAGGTTTCTCAGGAGGCAGATGAGATGGCCTGGTATTCCCATCTCTTTAAGAATTTTCTACAGTTTGTTGTGATCCACACAGTCAAAGGCTTTGGCATAGTCAATAAACCAGAAGTAGATGTTTTTCTGGAACTCTCTTGCTTTTTCTATGATCCAACAGATGTTGGTAATTTGATTTCTGGTTCCTCTGACTTTTCTAAATCCAGCTTGAACATCTGGAAGTTCTCAGTTCATATACTGTTGAAGCCTCGCTTGGAGAATTTTGAGTATTACTTTGCTAGCATTGTGTGATGAGTGCAATTATGTGGTAGTTTGAACATCCTTTTCATTGCCTTACTTTGGGATTGGAACGAAAACTTAACCTTTTTTCAGTCCTGTGCCCACTGCTGAGTTTTCCACATTTGCTGGCATATTGAGTGCAGCACTTTAAAAGCATTATCTTTGAGGACTTGAAATAGCTCAGCTGGAATTCCATCACCTCCACTAGCTTTGTGATGCTATTGATGCTTCCTAAGGCCCACTTGACTTTGCACTTCAGGTTGTCTGGATCTAGGTGAGTGATACCATCATGGTTATCTGGGTCATTAAGATCTTTTTTTGTATAGTTCTTCTGTGTATTCTTGCCACTTTTTCTTAATATCTTCTGCTTCTGTTAGTTCTATACAATTTCTGTCCATTATTGAGTCCATCTTTGCATGAAATGGTCCCTTGGCATCTCTAATTTTCTTGAGGAGATCTCTAGTCTTTTCTATTCTATTGGTTTCCTCTATTTCTTTGCATTGATCACTAAAGAAGGCTTTCTTTTCTCTCCTTGCTATTCGTTGGAACTCTGCATTCAGATGGGTATATATTTCCTTTTCTCCTTTGTCTTTCACTTCTTTTCTTTTCTCAGCTATTTGTAAGGCCTCCTCAGACAGCCATTTTGCTTTTTTGCATTTCTTTTTCTTTGAGATGGCCTTGATCACTTCCTTCTGTACAATATCATGAACCTTTGCCCATAGTTCTTCAGGCACTCTATTAAATTACAAAAATAAATCCTATCTATTTCTTTTGCTTTTATTATGTGGTTACAAAAATATTTAAAATGACAATGTGGCTTGTGTTCTGTTTCTTTTCCATAGTGCTGTACTGAGGATTAGGCTCTGGTCTCAGTGTGTGACCATAATTTCTAATTTAGTTGTAACACTCTGAAGTATGTAGAACTAATAATAGGTTTGCTGCTGCTGCTGCTGCTAAGTCACTTCAGTTGTGTCTGACTGTGCAACCCCATAGACGGCAGCCCACCAGGCTCCCCCATCCCTGGGATTCTCCAGGCAAGAACACTGGAGTGGGTTGCCATTTCCTTCTCCAATGAATGAAAGTGAAAATAGTTTGAGGTCTTCTTAATAGGAAGGTTCATATTTTTTAAAGGCCAATGGAAACTTTACATTTAAGTGATATAATGTAGCACAGGCTAAGACAATATTTTTTTAAATTTAAATTCATTTTAATTGGAGACTAATTACTTTACAATATTGTATTGGCCAATTGAATGTTTGTTCTACCAATGACTAGCTATGACTGTGGATAAACTTAGTTTTCCTTACTGGGTTTTATTTCTTATGTGAATAGTGGGACTAGTTCTACATACTCCATGGTGTTGCTACAATTAAATTAGATATTATGGTCGCATTTGAGGGCTTCTTGGGCTTCCCTGGTAGCCAGCTTGGTAAAGAATCCACCTGCAATGCAGAAGACCCCAGTTTGACTCCTGGGTCAGGAAGATCTGCTGGAGAAGGGATAGGCTACCCACCCCAGTAATCTTGGGCTTCCCTGGTGGCTCAGCTGGTAAAGAATCTGCCTGCAATGTGAGACCTGGGTTTGATCCCTGGGTTGGGAAGATCCCCTGGAGAAGGGAAAGGCTACCCACCCCAGTATTCTTACCTGGAGAATTCCATGGGCTGTATAGTCCATGGGGTCTTGAAGAGTCAGACACGACTGGTGACTTTCACTTTTGAGGTCTTCTTTATTCTTCTAGGGTCTCTGGGAGAGAACTGCCACTTTAATTAACTTAAATAATGTAATCAACCAAGATGGACACCAGTACTCTGTGATAAGTTAGTGGAGTCCTGATATCTGTGCCCTCAGTAGACCCACTGGCTTATAACTACACAATTGTTCTGACTATAGGACAGGCAGTCTTAGAAAAGGGTTCTGATCATGGAGAAGCATATTCAAGCTCTCCCATTATCCTGCCAGAGTCTGGGGCTCAGCAAAATCCTTTTAACCATCTTGCCTTCCCACACCATTACCTACCACGTGGTGCTGCCACTAGGCATAGAGTTTTCCTCAGAAGATGCCAGAAGCTTTCAATCAGTAGCTGAACGTGGATCGAGGCAAAATCTAATGGATGGACTTCAGGCTTCTCCAAATGCTAAATTCCACTGCCTGACTGGATGTCAATCCCTGAGAAAATCTATCATCACACTTATCCCGAAAGAAGTGGCTTTCCAAAAGTCTGGTGTAGATGCATGTTTGACCCCTTTAGGTATCTTCTGTTTATTTTGATCTTAATGTATAAAGCCATCATCTTTGAGATTAGTTGGTGTCTCCTGAAAAATAGTCCCCCATTTATTCCTTAGAATTGCTGCCTTGGTCACAAAGCAAGGTCATTTGTTTTGATGCCTAGAGCAAAGCTAAGTTTTTACATTGTTAAGATCTTGGCAGGTTTTCAGTAAACAGGAAGGACAGAGGATAAATGTAGAATAGAAATATGTGACTGAGAACATTCCAAAGTTAACTTACTTTCTCTCTGAGATCCAGAGTTGCTCATCACCTCAGTGTAAATTTGGTCAAGGGTCCTGGTTTAAGGCTTTTTCAAATCCAAATGCAGTAGCTATGCTAGCTTTGGTTTGAGAAGGAGAAAGAAAAGCCCCCTTTTACTTAGAGAATGCTGTGCTGTCACTATCCTGAGTAATGAGCTCCCTTGAGCCTTCCAAGCTGCTTTCCCTGTTGAAAATTCTGCTGAAAGATACACAAAACTTTCCCACTGCATTGGTCAATGTGGGAATCCTCTTGGGAGATGACTGCTTTTTACAGTCCCTGGATGTGGATCGCCATGGATACCCATCCTTTAATTTAACTGTAATGGATTCCATTGGTTAAACACTTACTATGTGTCCTGCATTATTATAAGCACTTTGTAGGCATTGCATGGCTTCTTGTTTTGTGTTTAGGGCCTCAGTTGAACTGAACTGATGGAATCAGGATTGTTGTTTTGAGGATCACAGTCATCATTGTTCCATGCACAACCTGTTCAGTATTGTTTTAATAAGTAAATACCTGTAAGCCATAATGTAATCCAAGTGTTGAGCATTATGAATAACTTAAATCTGCATGCTTACTCACTAGCCTATCCCATTGTCTATCCTTGAACTCCAAGGAGTAACTTTATTTTAAAATCTGTGTCTTTTACTGTTTTGATTTAAAATATTTTAAGATTGAATGCTGTTTCTTGACTATCACGCCATTTTGATAGTTTTGTAAAAGGCCCCTACATTTTTTTTTTTTCATTTTTAGGTTATCTTTTGTTATTGATCTGTAGAAGTCCTTTTTATGTAATCTGGATTTTATATAATCTGTGTAAAATCCCCTTGCACTACCTGTATCTATGTTTCTGTCTCTATCTTCACATTTATATCATTTCCTCTCCCAACTTTGTAACTTGTTTTTTCTTTTAATGGTATTTCTTGAGGAATAGAAGTTCTTACTTTAACATAATATAATTTGATATTCCCCATAATGATAGTTGTTATGAACTGAATATTTTTTTGTCCTTCAAAATTCGTATAAAATCTTAGCCGCCAATGTGATGGTACTGGAGGTGGTGCCTTTGAGATGTGATTAGGGCATGAGGGTGGAGCCCCCAAGAAAGACTCCAGAGAACTCGCTCATCCCTTCCACCATGTGGAGACACAGCAAAAGGCTTTCTGTGAGTCAAGAAGTGGGTCTTCTCCAGACACTGAATCCTTTGGTGCCTTCATCTTGGACTTTCCAGCCTTCAGATCCATAAAATTTCTGTTATTTGTAACTTACCCAGTCTTACAGGGCAGGAAACTGAAGATATAAGCCTGGATGAAGAGACTAGGAGGCATGTGGGAAAAGCACAAACCCTCAAACAGACACCCCTCTCTTATAGAACAAAATAATAAACAAAACAGGTGAACAAGCATAGCAAAACAGAAGCAGAGTCATAGGCACAGAGAACAAACCGATGGTTGCCCTAGGGGAGAGGTGAGGAGGAGGAGACAGGTGAGGGAGACTGAGAACAGGCTTCCACTTCCTTCTGGTCTGTTAACATTTGCTTTATGTATTTAGGTACTCCTCTGTTGGGTGCATATATATTTATGATTTCATATCTTCTTGGATTGACCTCTCACCATTGTGTATTTTTTCTTTTTTTTTTGTCTCTTATTACAGTCTTTAATATTTCGTGTGATATGAGCATTGCTATACACGTTTTCTTTTGATTTCCATTTTCATAGAATATTTTTTTCCATCCCCTCACTTTCAGTCTGTGTGTCTTTAGATCTGAAGGGATCTCCTATCAGCAGCCTGTATATTATCTTGCTTTTTCTATTTACTTAGCCACTTTATACCTTTAGATTGAAACATTCAGTCCCTTTATATTAATTATTGATAGTTATGTACTTATTACCATTTTGTCAATTGTCTTGTGGTTGTTTTTATTTTTCATTCTTTTTCTTTCTTTTGTGCTCTTCTCTTATGATTTGATGACTATAGTGTTATGTTTGAATTACATTCTCTTTTTAAGTGTATGGCTATTATAGATTTTTGGTTTGTAATTACCATGAGATTATATATAATGGTGTATATATATATACCTAGTTGCTTCAGTTGTATCTGACGCTTTGTGACCCCATGGACTGTAGCCCACCAGGCTCCTCAATCCATGGGGATGCTCCAGGCAAGAATACTGGAGTGGGTTGCCATGTCCTCCTCCAGCGGGTCTTCCCAACCCAGGGATTGAACCCAGGTCTTCCACATTGCAGGCGGATTCTTTACCATCTGAGCCACCAGGGAAGCCCAAGAATACTGAAGTGGGTTTCTCTGGGGATCTTTCCTACCCAGGAATTGAACCAGGGTCTCCTGCATTGCAGGCAGATTCTTTACCAGCTGAACTACCAGAAAAGCCCCATATACACACTACTTTATATAAAATAGGTAACTGATAAGAACCTTTTTTATAGCACAGGGAACTCTACTCAATATTCCCATAGGCTAGATGGGAAAAGAATTGAAAAAACAAACAACCCCCAAATGAGTGGCTACATGTATATGTGCAACTCATTTACTTTGCTGTTGAAACTAGCACAGCAATATAAATCAACTATATTCCAATAAAAGTTAAAAAAAAAGTGTCAATCTGTACACTAAAAAAACAAAATGAAGAAAATTTGCCCTGTAGGACTGCTGTGACTAGAGATAAAGGTTACAAAATGTCTGGTATAGTGCCTGGTACATGGTAGGTATTCAATAAATAGCAATTATTATTATTATTGTGATCATAATCATCATCATTGCTTGTGTTGTATTTAAGTCTAAGTGACCTTGAGGCACAGATTGTTAGAGTGAGAAGGGACATGAAAGAAATCTAGTCCAATTCTGTCATTTTATGTCTGTAGAACTGCAACCCATAGAGATGAAGGAACTTGCCGAAAGTCATCCAGTTTGTAGTCCCTTCCCCTGGGCCAGTCCTCTTTTCTCCCTGCAGACTCATACTCCCATGGTAGCTCAGAAAGTTGGGGCAAAAACTCTCCTAATGTCGTGTTTTTAGTTTCTCTCTCTCAGAGCATAATTACTGGATGTTTGTTAACTTCTTGAAGTCCTCTAAATTAATTGACACACAGTTTGAACTTTTTCTTAACTCTGTTTCTTGGAAAAGTTTCACGCTAGAGACAAAAAGCCATGGGGAAATTTGGTCCCTTGATCACGGCACGTGGCTCAATTTATTTTAAATAGTTCAAGCATCTCCATATTGAAAAACCATCTTTGGTTTTCTAGAGAGTGAGTAGGTTTCCTAAACCAACAGCAGGACCTAAAGCTTACTGGTTAGCTGTTTTTGGTAGCTATTTTCCTGTTTCTAAATAGTTGATCTAAAGATTGGCTAAGGGACCAATTTCCTAAATCTTTCCCTTTGTGATTTATCCACATCATCATAGGCTGTTCATTTTCTAAAAGATCACAGGGCTGTGGGGTGTGGTCATATGGTAGCAAAATTGACACTTAGTTGGCAATAACAATCACAAAACCAAAATCGCTAGACATAATCCCAGCATTTCAGAAACAGTGCCTTAGCAACTTGACCAAAAAATAGCTATCTGGCTTTGAGAAGTCAGTTAAACTTTCTGGCTCTCAGATGCTCCATGGGTAAATTGAGAAGGTTGAGTGAACAGTCTACAGATTTCCTTTCAGCTCTAACATTTTGTCAGTCTCACCTGGCGCCTTGGCTGAGATGAAGTGGATTAACTCACTACGGGCCTTCAGTGCAGAGAAAGCCCAGTGGAAGGGTTTTGCTGTGAAGAGAGCCTTCTCTCAACCCAGGACATCTGTTTGAGTGAAGAGTTCTTGCAACAGAGGGAGAAATATTTCCTGTGCCCAAGGAGAAAACCCTCCATGTTCAACTTCTTGCTCTAATATTGAACATTAACCATACAGGTAGGTAATGGCGTGCCTGGAGGTTGACGGAATGTGAGAGGCTCCGAATCCCTGTGTGATCTGGGGTGAGTCACTCTTCTCTCTGGATCTTCGTTTCTCCTTCTATAAAAAGGAGAGGCCTGGACACGGTGTTTCCTAAAGGTTTTTTCTTTTCTTTTTGGCTTTCACATCATGGGATTCCATGAAATACCACTTGGAGGTCCAAAGTGGGAAGGAGGCTCTTATGATGTGATTTGAGCTCATAGCAATAAGTCTTCAGCCTATCACTTTATTATTGTGTCCTTATTAGATTTCTCTCATTGGGACTCTATGCTCGTTCTTGTGTGTGTGTTCGGCCGTGTCCGACTCTTTGTGACCCCATGGCTGTGGCCAGCCAGGCTCCTCTGTCCATGGGATTATCCCGGCATGAATACTCCAGTGGGTTACAGTTTCCTTCTAGGGATCTTCCTGACACAGGGATGGAACCCGAGGCTCTGGTGTCTCCTGCATTGGCAGGCAGATTCTTTATCCTTGAGCCAGCTGGGAAGCCCCAAATTTAGAGGAGAAAATTCTAACTAGTTAGGGTCTAGACCATCATTTACCTATCTAGGTTTTTACATGTAACCCATGGATTATTTTGTAATCCTAAATTCCACAGTAAGGGTTTTATTTGGAGAAGTGACAGAGGGGAGAAGAGGTAATTAGTTACGGACTGTATTTTTCTTGGGCCAGGGGAAAGAGAAACCAGAGAGAAATGTAAATAAATACCAGGAAGTCTGAGCTAATAATAGCTCCTATTGACTGAGAACTTCCTATTTGCCAGGCAACCCTCTTAAGTGCTTTATATGTTTTATCTCATATATAATTCAGGCAACAAATATGTCACATAGGAATGGTTACTCCATTCTAAGAAAATGAGAAAAGCTGTTCCCAAAGACACGTGTATGTGGTGGCAGAGCTGAGAATTGGCTGCAGGCTGCAACACTTGCTCTTATGACCACTTCTCTAGACCGATCTGGGAGGAGAGTGAAAGTCCATTCAACCAGGATCCTTACTGCATTTTCTTTCCTTCTGTCCAGCGATCCGCAAACCTGGAACTATTCCCTCCACCAAAAGATCACAATGGCATAAATCCTAGCTATCAAACCAGAAATATCAAGTCAAACCGTATAGCAAGAAGTTGCTCACTTTTAGCTGTAGTTTGCTGACAGTTCTATGCTATGCCATGACATTACATGTCGGTCAGGACCCTAGAGTGAGTCTGGACAGTCCATACCGTGTCCTACAACCTGTGGTTGAAAAACACTGACAAAATGGAAGGGTGGTGGGATCAGTGGCGAGGCAAAGAGTGGGAACCACATAACAGACTGCGGGAGGGACTCTGCGGCTTTTTTTTCCTGTGGGAGCCAGGAAAGACTTTGGTAGGGATGTTGCTTTTCCTTTTTTGAGGATGTATGTGTGAGACACAATCTGACTGATCTTTTAAGAGGATCTTGCTGGCTCTGCTAGCTGGAGAAAAAACTTTATGAGAGAAAGTTGAAGCAGCAAGAGCAGTTAAGGGGCATATGGTAGTAATCCAGCCTCGAGATAGTGGTAGCTTGGACTAGGTTAAACAGACATACAAGGCACCTGGGAATGTATCACTTTGTACAAAACCTGAGTGTTGCTTTTCTCTCTTAAAAGTTGGCTTTCTTTACTCCTGGGGGCAAGTAAGATGATTGATATTGCTTATTTTACAATTTTTTATCTGTTGCCCATGAATAAGAGGCTCCAGGAATTCCCCCTGATGCGTTAATATTGCCTTTCTATCTGCTCCTCCAACTTTGTTGAATACATGCCCCTTTTGATGACCTTGTCCTGTTTCAGAGCTCACTACACCAGACTCTGATGTCTACTCTGGACTCTAAGGTATATAGACATATTTCTTCACCTAAGGATGAAAATGGTACTCCTGTAAGAATATGTGGCATCAGAGACTGAACCAATAGCTAAGGCTATGTTTTTCTTTTTTTTTTTTTTAACTTTGAATATAAATTTATTTATTTTAATTGGAGGTTAATTACTTTACAATATTGTATTGGTTTTGCCATACATCCACATGAATCCACCAGGGGTGTACATGTGTTCCCCATCCTGAACCTCCCTCCCTCCTCCCTCCCCGTACCACCCCTCTGGGTCATCCTAGTGCATCAGCCCCAAGCACCCAGTATCCTGCATTGAACCTGGACTGGCGATTCATTTCATATATGATATTATACATGTTTCCATGCCATTCTCCCAAATCATCCCACCCTCTCCCTCTCCCACAAAGTCCAAAAGACTGTTCTATACATCTGTGTCTCTTTTGCTGTCTTGCATACAGGGTTATCATTACCATCTTTCTAAATTCCATATATATGTGTTAGTATACTGTATTGGTGTTTTTCTTTCTGGCTTACTTCACTCTGTATAATAGGCTCCAGTTTCATCCACCTCATTAAAACAGATTCAAATGTATTCTTTTTAATGGCTGCGTAATACTCCATTGTGTATATGTACCTCAGCTTTCTTATCCATTTGTCTGCTGATGGACATTTAGGTTGCTATGCTTTTCTTTGAGCCACAAGAGGGAGGGTATTACAGTACTTTTATCTTCACTAGAAAAGCATCGTTCACGTATTATGCTCTTTCCTTGTTAGCTCGTGTCCCTCAGGTTCACCCGTTGCTCATGGTGAAGGTGGCTCTTCCTCCCTCTTCTAGACTGACCTGGGTTTCAGCCCTGACTTAACCACTCATAAACTGTGTTTCTTTGGGTAAGTAACTTAACCTCTCTGAGTCACAGTTTCCTCACCTTTCCCTTCACTACCTCAAAATGGTAGGAAGATTTACATGAGGAGAGGATTGTAACATGTTTACCACAGTCCAGCACACAGCAGAAGCTGAACAAAGGGCAATAGCGTCTGATGCTGTAGCCTGGTGATGAAAATGGTGAACATCCGGTAGCCATGTGCTTTAGTCTCCTTAAGGCACCAAACTACTTCACAGCCTCTTTGGGTTGTTTTTAATACCTTCCTTCCTTCTATTTCCCTGAATCAGTAAGGGAAGCTCATCATTTTTTTGTTTAAATTTATTTTTTTTTTATTTGGAGGAAAATTGCTTTACAATGTTTTTTGGTTTCTGCCGTATGACAACACGAATCAGCCATAATTATACATATATCCCCTCCCTCCCCTCCCCCATCCCATCTTTTCTGTCATCGCAGAGCCCCAGGCTTGACTAAGGGAACTCCATCTTGCTTCATCTCTCCTGCCCAGTTGTGTTTTCTGGGTGCCCCCCTTTCAACCTTTCAATGCCCCATTTCTTCCCCAGTTTTAGCCAAGTAACTTACTGAGGATTCTCTTAGCATATTTTCACCTTGTATATGTCTTCAAATTCTCATCAAGAGAAAAACTGGGGAGAAAGGAGGTGATTAATGTATTTCACTATGGATGCACAAGAGACAGAAGGAAAAAATAAGAGGAATGAGATATTTCAAAGTAGTTTTAAAAGCAGAGGAAGTCTTGACGGTTTTCTTTGTCTCATTAATAAATGTGCCATTTAATTGCATGAAGTTGCAAGCTTCCTAAAGGTGAGAGCCACCTTTCTTCTTTCATACATCCTGGATCTCTGAGGCACATGGGAGGTCCTTTTAAAATATTTGGTCGAAGAATTGAACTAAAACAAATCCTTACCTCCTGCTGGCAAAAAATGTTTCTCAATGGCAGGGAAACTGGAAGACAGAAAATAGCAAACTGGTGAATCTCCATGTGTTATATTTAAACTGTCTTTGATAGTGAGCTATATTCTCAACAGCTCCTAGATTTTTACCTTGGTCTCCAGTGTCAAAAATTTCAAAAAATGTTGGTAAAAATTCATGAAGCTGTGGGATTGGGTGAAACCATAGCTGTGAAATAATTCAGAAACTTGTCTAACTTATACAAAGAAAATATCAAAGGCATTCTTTAGAAAGGGAGGATTATCAATTGGATTGGCATTTCTGGGGAATCAAAGAAGAAAACAAGAGATTCAGGAGCAGAAGTTCACTTGAGAATTTCTAACACAAAGGTATGATGAGAATGGGATAATTGTTAGTCATTAATATATATATAGATGGCTATTAATGCTGAAGATAGTAATTTTTTTTTCAATGGGGTTTCTTGAAAGAACATATTAGAATAAAATAATCTGGTTCTTGTTCTGAATCCATTTCTTGCTGGAAGTCTTGGTTAATTCTCAACCTCTCTGAGCCTCAGTCTTCTCACTTAGGATATGGAGATTATAGAGTTTTTGTGAGGTATATTGAATCATGTCTTGCATAAAGTGGGCTACTGAACAAACATTTACTATATTAGTGATCAAATAAATTAACCGGTCAGATATTATGTGTGAAAGAGTTCCATCAACAGGCAAGTGTTAAGTAAACATGAAGGACTGGGTGTTATGACTGTTTGTTTTATCACAGGTCTCTTCTCTTAAATCCATCTTCTTCGAGTGGATTCCATGGCGAGGACCAATAATGTGACTGAGTTAATTATCAGCGGTCTTTTCCAGGATCCAGAGGTGCAGAGAGCGTGCTTTGCGGTGTTTCTGCCCGTGTACTTGGCCACGGTGGTGGGCAATGGCCTCATTGTTCTGACGGTCAGAGTCAGTAAGAGCCTGCGTTCCCCCATGTACTTCTTCCTTAGTCACCTGTCGCTGGTGAAGATCAGTTACTCCTCCACTGTTGTCCCTAAATTCATCACAGACTTACTTTCCAAGATTAAGACCATCTCCCTGGAGGGCTGCATGGCTCAGATATTCTTCTTTCACTTCTTTGGGGTCGCTGAGATCCTCTCGCTCGTGGTGATGGCCTATGACCGCTATGTCGCCATCTGCAAACCTCTTCGTTATATGAGTATTATGAGCCATCGATGGTGTCATGTGCTGGTGGCTGGTTCCTGGCTTGGAGGCTTTGTTCACTCCATAATTCAGATCCTCATCACCATCCAGTTGCCCTTCTGTGGTCCCAACGTGATTGACCACTACTTCTGTGACCTCCATCCCTTGTTCAAGCTTGCCTGCACTGACACCTCTGTGGAGGGGTTCGTTGTGTTGGCCAACAGTGGCTTAATTGCTCTGTGCTCCTTCCTCCTCTTGGTGTCCTCATACGTTGTCATCCTGGTCAACTTGAGGAGCCATTCAGCAGAGGGGAGACGCAAAGCCCTCTCCACCTGTGCCTCTCACGTCACGGTGGTCGTCTTGTTCTTTGGACCCGCCATCTTCCTCTACATGCGGCCCCCCTCCACCTTCACTGAGGACAAGCTGGTGGCCGTGTTCTACACGGTGGTCACCCCCATGCTGAACCCCATCATCTACACACTCAGAAATGCAGAGGTGAAAGTTGCCATGAGGAGGTTGTGGGGCAAAAAGGAGAACTCAGGGATGGAGCAAAAATGGGAAAGTGATTTATAAAAGTGTGCCCAATTATTATCTTTTCTTGATATGGATTTTGATTTTAGTGGGACATACACAAATGGCAGAAACAAATGTAAGGACTTAATGTTATTGCTACTATGATTCTCCCTAAGTAAGTAAGAGCTTCCCTGATGGCTCAGCTGGTAAAGAATCCCCCTGCAATGTGGGAGACATTGGTTCAATCCCTGGGTTGGGAAGATCCCCTGGAGAAAGGAACAGCTACCCACTCCAGTATTCTGGCCTGGAGAATTCCATGGACTGTATAGTCCATGGGGTTGCAAGTAAGCAAAGATTCCCCACTAATCTAGTGTAATGATCAAAGGGCAGATGTCATATTGGCTTCATGATATCCAACAACATCATGAGATTAGAAAATATTAAGACTCAAACTAAGTGCAAATGCAAAGGAGAATATTTTAACAAGTGTTTTAGGGGATAAATCACTTATTCTATGATCACCTTCCTTCTTTCTCTTCTTCATCACTCCTTGCCTCCCTTCTTTCTTTCCTTCATTTCCCCCCCCCCCCCATCCTTCTTCATTGTCCCCTCTTGGTTCAATCTCCCTAGTGATGACAACCAACATTTAGTTAAATATGGACACGAAGTAGAGGAATTATCATGGGATATTTGGGGAGGAGAGTAAAAATCTGATCTACTCTTCTGACATGGATGTCTACTAAGTTCCTCAATCCTGTCTGACTGCTTGTGACCCCATGGATTGTAGTCTGCCAGGCTCTTCTGTCCATGGGCTTTTCCAGGCAAGACTATTGGAGTGGGCTGCCATTTCCTCCTACATGGGCCCTTCCCAACCCAGGGATTGAACCCTTGACTCCTGCATCTTCCATATTGGCAGGTGGGTTCTTTACCTGCTGAGCCAGCTGGGAAGCCCAACATGGATAAATGTGTCTTTGAAAATTGCATGCAGGGATTTTTCTGTTTTTCTGGTTGTTTTAGCATCTTGTACCATAGATCATTACCAGACCACCTGACCTGCCTCTTGAGAAACCTATATGCAGGTCAGGAAGCAACAGGTAGAACTGGACATGGAAAAAAAGGCTGGTTCCAAATTGGGAAAGGAGTACGTCAAGGCTGTATATTGTCACCCTGCTTATTTAACATATCACAAGAACTGAAACTGCTCCAGGGTCTTTTCTATTCAGTGCAGTTCAGTTGCTCAGTCGTGTCTGACTCTTTGCGACCCCATGAATCGCAGCATCCCAGGCCTCCCTGTCCATCACCATCTCCCGGAGTTCACTCAGACTCATGTCCATTGAGTCCGTGATGCCATCCAGCCATCTCATCCTGGGTCATCCCCTTCTCCTCCTGCCCCCAATCCCTCCCAGCATCAGAGTCTTTTCCAATGAGTCAACCCTTCGCATGAGGTGGCCAAAGTACTGGAGCTTCAGCTTTAGCATCATTCTTTCCAAAGAAATCCCAGGGTTGATCTCCTTCAGAATGGACTGGTTGGATCTCCTTGCAGTCCAAGGGACCTTCAAGCGTCTTCTCCAACACCATAGTTCAAATGCATCAATTCTTTGGTGCTCAGCCTTCTTCACAGTCCAACTCTCACATCCATACATGACCACAGGAAAAACCATAGCCTTGACTAGACGGACCTTACTCGGCAAAGTAATGTCTCTGCTTTTGAATATACTATCTAGGTTGGTCACAACTTTTGACCAAATATGCATTCTGACTTTAGTGAATATGAGCAAGAGAGGAAAAGTGAACCTGTTCATATTTTTTGTTGTATTTTATTTTATTAGTTTTTACAACACTACCCTATGAGGATGAGAATTTAATTTTCCTTTTCCTTTAGACACCACCAGAAAATTCCAAACTTCCCTTGTACTTCAGTGCTGCCATCATTAAACCCAAATTCTGCACAGAATTCACGCTTGTAAATTTGTGGCAGCTTTCTTTTATTCTATCTTCATTGTCATTAAACAATAAAATATATAATTATTTAGGTACTCTACATATATGTGGTTGTTTAATTTCTATAAAGCTTATTTTATAAATAAAGATTTGTTGTTGATGATTTAGTTGCTAAGTGGTGTCTGACTTTTTTGCAACTCTGTGGGCTGTAGCCTGCCAGACTCTTCTGTCCATGGGATTTCCCAGGCAAGAATACTGGAGTGGATTGCCATTTCCTTCTCCAGGTGTCTTCCTGACCCAGGAATTGAATCATGTCACCTGCATTGGCAGGTGGATTCTTTACCGCCTACCCACTTGGGAAGCTCAAATGAAGATCTAGGTACCACTAATAAATTTACCGAATGACTGAAAAAGCTTGTTTCCAAAATAGTAACTGACTTGTTCCTGAGACTCCAACCAAGCTTGTCTGTCTACTTTGAGTGATGGCATAAAGGCACACTTTTATCAGCCTATGTGGCCTCAGACTTCCCTGGCAATTCCAGAAGACCTTGGCTCCTGCTCTGTCTAAACCCGTCTAAGCCTTCACTATCTCAGTCTGGTCAGAACCGGGCCTCAAACTTCTTTCAGATACCATTCTTTTCATAAAACCTGTGCCAGTTTCCTTTGAGTTGGGAAGACTTAACTTCCTCTGAAAACTAATTGCCTTTTGCTTATATGGACAGCTTTTTGGGTATTTAAGCCTGTGTATTTTATACTATTGATATTTCTGGATGTGTATACCTTGAAGTCTATTTGAGGGCTGAACATTATTTACCTTTATGCTATACTTCAGTGTCAGCATAATTTTATGCACATACTATATCCTCAGCAAAGTTGAATAAATGAATACAAAATTAAATAGATTAATGGATAACAGAATATGTGAATAGCATGTAAACTCTAGTGTCAAGGTTCATACACAGTGATGTGAAGAATAAAGAATGTCCTATGGCCTCAGCAACCAATTCTAAGCTTCAATTTTTAGAGTATACTTTTAAAATTATTTTCTTTGCATAGAAATGGTGAAATTTTCACTTGGCATTATAACATCACTTCAATTAACAAATAATCCACATTAACCATTTTAATGTTAACAGTTATGCTATCATTCACTTCAGTTCAATTCAGTCACTCATTCGTGTCCAGTTCTGCGATGCCGTGGACTGCAGCATGCCAGGCTTCCCTGTCTATCACCAACTCCCGGAGTTTACTCAAACTCATGTCCATTGAGTCGGTGATGCCATCCAACCATCTCATCCTCTGTCGTCCCCTTCTCCTGCCTTCAATCTTTCCCAGCATCAGGGTCTTTTCAAATGAGTCAGTTCTTTGCATCAGGTGGCCAAAGTATTGGAGTTTCAGTTTCAGCATCAGTCCTTCCAATGTATATTCAGGGCTGATTTCCTTTAGGATGGACTGGTTGGATCTCCTAGATGTCCAAGGGACTCTCAAGAGTAACACTGATGCTATCATTAGAGAGTAAAACTTGTTAATACACTTGAGTAATGGTGACAGAAGAAGTATCGCTTCAAGTCATGGTTTGGGTGAGAGTAAGATAGAATTGCCACTTTGTTAACTTTCTGTATGGAGCAGCTGAGATTGTGTTTTCACCCAAAATGTTTTTGGTTTCCCATATACCATCTTTTCCCATATAAGACCTGAGTAGTTCATGCCATGTTGTGTTTTAGATAAGCTCCTTGTACTCCTTGGTAGCAATCATAGCTTTTTCTGAGCTGTCCTTATCTAAATGCCTTCTCTTTTTGGTGACCCAGAAGGCAAAGTGCACAGATTTTAGGGAGGAACAGCTGGACTTCAATTCCCACCCTGTCATCTTCCACCTGCACAACACTGGGCTCATTCACTTTTTCTCTTGGTGTCAGCACACTGTGATTTGTGGAAAGACTGTGGCATGTGGAGAGAGATCATAATTAAAAAAATAATGTTATTTGTTTATTGATGGCTGTGCTGGGTCTTTACTGCTGTGCGGATCTTCTCTAGTTGTGGTGAGCAAAGGGCCACTCTCTACTTGCAGTGTTTGGGCTTCTCATTGCGGAGGTTTCTCTTGTTGTGGAGCACAGGCTCGAATGCATGGGCTTTAGTCGTTGCCTCGCATGGGCTCCTTGGCTGTGGCTCCTGGGCTCTAGAGCACAGGCTAGTTATGCTGCATGTGTGATCTTTCAGGATCAGGGATTGAATCTGGAGACAGAAGATTACAGTTTTGTATTATCCCTCCCTATCAGTGTGATAACATAGGAGTGCCAGGAAGGCTTTTCTAACTTCCTTGGTGCCCTCATCCCCTTAATATGATTCTAATGCCTGAAATTCCCCAGTAGGAGCTTTGTTTCAGGGCAGTAGGGCTTTGCTAGAAGGGAAACTATTGTTAATCACTAATATCTTAATTTGGATAATTTTACAAGATGGTTTTCTTTTCTTTCTAGATGGTTGTTGTCTGGCCACTGAAATACAGTTCAATCCAAATCCAGTTCATCATCTGCTTTTGCTGTGAGCTAAGAATTGTTTTTACATATTAAATGTTTGAAAAAAATTCAAAGTAGGGTAATGAGTTGTGATACATGAAAGTTATACATAATTCAAATGTTAGTGACCATAAGTAAGGTTTCATTGGACTATAGTTGTACCCAGTATTTCACTTCTTATTTATGGTAGTTCTTCTGTTAGATTGCCATGAGTAGTCGTGACACAGTGTGGTCTATATAGCCTAAAATACTTACCATGTAACCCTTTAGAGAAATTTGCCCATCCCTGGCTTAAGCCATAATGATGTTTATTACTTACTCAACAAGAAGTTGGGAGGTCAGCAGTCCCAGGGTTGTTTTGTTATTCCTATGATGCCCAAGCATCTGGCTGGTGCCCCTTCGATTCTGTAGTCTGTCCCATCATGGCTGCTGGACGTTTATAGCAGCTCTTGGTGTTATCTGCTCCCATGCAGGGAGGGAGAGGCTCTCATTTTATTGTGGGAAATATTTCCCAGAAATTCTCCAGAGCAACTCTGACTCCTATTGACCAGAACTAGGTCATATGTCTATGCCGAGATGCAAAGGAGGCTGGAATAGTAAGTAGTGAAAATAAGAATGAGATTATAATATTAGACCAAATATTGTGTTTCCTCTGAACTGGTCACACTGGTGTTCAATAATATCAGAGTCCTTTCATTAAATAAGGGAAGTCTCCACACGGAGTTTTGGTAGAGGGAACGCTGGGGGATAGTGATGTGGGCACAGTAAGGTTGTTAAAGGATTTGAATCTGGTGCCAGAGTCTTCAACTGAAATTGAGTTTAACCTCTTAGAGATTGTGCAACCCCAAGTAAGTGACTAAAACCCGTAATTCAGTTTCCTTAATTAGCGTGAAAGTTTGGGCCAAGAGCAAGAAGCATTTTATTTTTTTGGCCATGCTACACAGCATGTGGGATCTTGGTTCTCTAACCAGAGATTGAACCTGTGCCCCCTGCATTGGAAGCATGAAGTCTTATCCACTGGACCACCAGAGAAGTCCCAAGAACCATTTTCCTAGCAACACTGTTTTCCTGACAGCGCACCCTGATTTTTTTCCCTGACAAATGATAAAGGATTGAGGCCCTAGGATGAGAGTTCTTTTGTGAAATTTAAAGCATCTCTTGTTACAAGAAATTTAGACCATATGCAGTCGTTATCATAGCATGGTTCCTAGACTCGCCTGTACCAGATACCAGTTTCCATAACGATCAGTTTAGGAGAAATCTTGCTTTGTCTCTACCAGAGCATCTCCATGGCAGCATTGCTGACATTTTGGTTCACACACTTTTGGGAGGCTGTCCTGTTCATGTAGGATGTGTCCTGGAATCCCAGGCTTCAACCTACTAGATGCCAGTAGGAACATTCTCCTTCCAAATTGTGACCAGGACAAATGTCTCCAGATATTGCCAAATATCCTCTCGGAGGAAGATTGCCCCCAGTTAAGAACCACTGATTTGTACCAGTTTCTCCTTCTATCCAAAATTAAGAGTGTTCCTGGAACGTCCCTGGTGGCCTGGTGGTTAAGAATCCACTTTCCTACGCTGCTGATGCCATTCCATCCCTGGTCGGGAGCTAAGATCCTTCATGCCTGAGGGAGACTAAGCCCGGGGCCAAAACTGGAGAGAAGCCCAGGCATTGGAGAACGCCCACGTGCCGCAAGGGAAGATCTCGTGTGCAGCTAAGGCCTGACACAGCCAAGCAAGTAAATAACAACAGGAAACACCCCAGATTCCCAAAACAAAACAAACAAACAAAAAACTAGAGTGTTCCTATATGATCCTCAGTACACCGAAATGAGGTAAAGCGAAGTGGCAATCACCTTAGGACGCATCTTGCTAACAGACGCACAAAACAAATCAAGATAAACCACCGATGCTCACAGAGCGGAGAGTTATGGCAGCTCGATGCTGAAATGCTTGGCAATGTCAGTTGCTTGGGGTGTGTGCTGCCTCTACAATGCTCACTTGTTAAGACAAATGCTGCTATTTCCCCTTTTTATCTTTTTCTGTAAAATGAAAAATCCTCTTCAGGAAACAGGTATCAGTGGAAAACAGTGGTGGTGTAAAGTGAACCTTTGAAAAGTGGGGGATGCCTATAACCTTGTCCAAACCAAAGGCCAGGAGAAGTGCTATCTGCTTTCTGACACGTACCACCCATATTCCTTGGACCCATCCTTTGAATGGTGTCCTCTCATGTGAAGTCACATGACTGAGTTCATGATAAGCAAGAGCTGGATCTAACTGACCTCTGCACGGTATAGGGACCCACAGCCTCAGTGCCCTGTGAACACTGGGTGAAATTACTTTAATATATTCCCTACTGATTTCTGAAGTTATGTTACTTACAAGGAAGTTTGGGATGTTAGTACCCAGGTCCTGCTTCCCACGAGGCAGGTGCCTGATGAGGAAGGGAAAAGCACGGCTCTCTGGGGACCAATCTTCTCTCACTTGATCACCATGCCTTCCCTCTTAGCAGGGTGAATTCAAGGCTGAGCTGCCAGAATTATTCTTCTCTGTGGAACATGGAGAGACAAGAGTTTCGTGTTCTTCTTTTTAATCAGGTGGAGTAGACTTAGGCTTAGTAGAATCAGGCTTAGTCTTAACATTCCCAAGCCTAAGGCTGGAAGGGAAACCGATTTCCCATCTGGCAACTGCTGAGCTGTCTGAGCTCTGGTTGCGAGCTTCACCTGACTGCTTTGAAATTGTATAATTCCTGAAACCTGCACTAGGTGAGGGGTGTTCTCGGGGTGATATTTGCCTCTCTGTGATCAGAGTAGAAAAAAGATCTGGGCTGAGGCATCAGAGGCACATAAACTCTGGGGTGAGTTTTGTTTTGTGAGCATGTGATGATTACAATTCCACTTTGAAAGTAAAGGGGATGCTACCAGGAAGGCCGTGGTATTTTACAGAGTGCTCTCCCATTGGTCTGGTCTTTGCCTGAAATAAGCACTGAGCTAGATGTGGGATTCAGGGATGGAGAAGGTGTGGTCTTGGTCCTTGGTGACCTTTGTTCTTTCAGTATCTGCTGAACATCTGTGATGTACCAAACCCTGCGCTAAGAAGGCTAGGATGATCTATATGCACTATGCCTCCATCCTATGTACATTCGGTGAGTGTGATTTTGTGCAGGTGCTTCAGGTAGCACTGGAGATAGAGTGGTAGTAAGAAATAATGTCTGCTCTAGAAAGTTCAGTGTGGTGGGGCAGATGGTCATGTGAAACAATTACAGTAAATTCAATGTGTACGTGCATGCTAAGTCGCTTTAGTCGAGTCTGACTCTTTGCGACCCCGTGGACTGTAGCCGACCAGGCTCCTCTGTCCATGGGCTTCTCCAGGCAAGAACACTCTAGTGGGTTGCCATGCCCTCCTCCAGGGGATCTACCCAACCCAGGGATCGAACCCACGTCTCTTGCATCTCCCGCATTGGCAGGGTGATTCTTTACCATTAGTGCCACTTGGGAAGGCCTACAGTTCAATGTGCAAAGTGCTGTATTTCCAAAATGTTCTAAGAGAGGAGGGTCACTGAGCCTAGGGTTCTAAGGATTGCGGAGATGGATTTCCTATTTCTGAGAAGGTTCCAAGTTTGCAGAGTTTGAATGGTGGCATTTCAGGTATGCAAGGGACTATTATATAATTCACGCCTTAAGGAAGGAGTCTTGTTTTGTATCATTTCAGATCACCCTTCCAAATTCCTGCCTCCTGGTGGCTACGTCATGGCTCCCGTGCACAATGTGACAGAATTCCTTTTCCTGGGACTTTCTTCCAATCCAGAGGTGCAGAAAGCCTGCTTTGTGATATTTCTGCTCCTGTACACAGCCATTGTGCTGGGGAATTTCCTCATTGTCCTCACTGTCATGAGCAGCAGAAGCCTTGGCTCCCCCATGTACTTCTTCCTGAGCTACCTGTCCTTTGTGGAGATCTGCTACACCTCGACGACAGCCCCCAGACTCATCTCAGATCTGCTGGCTGAGAGGAAAGCCATACCTCTGTGGGGCTGCATGACACAGGTTTTCTTTATCCACTTGTTTGGTGGCACGGAGATTTTCCTGCTCACTGTGATGGCCTATGACCGCTACGTGGCCATCTGCAAGCCCCTCAGCTACACCACCATCATGAGCCGGCAGGCGTGTGCCTTCCTGGTGGGCGCAGCATGGGTGGGGGGCTTTGTGCATTCCTTGGCCCAAATCCTTCTCATCTTCCGCTTGCCCTTCTGTGGCCCCAATGTGATCGACCACTATTTCTGTGACGTGCTTCCCCTGCTCAAACTTGCCTGCTCTGACACCATCCTCATTGGTCTTCTGATCGTTGCCAACGGGGGGACCCTGTCTGTGACCAGCTTCGTGGTCCTCTTAGCCTCCTATGTGGTCATCTTGCTCCATCTGAGGACCCAGAGCTCCGCGGGGCGGCGCAAGGCCCTGTCCACCTGTGGGGCCCACGTCACTGTGGTCTCCTTGTTCTTTGGGCCCTGCATCTTCATCTATCTGAGACCCTCTACCACCCTGTCTGTGGACAAGACGGTGGCCGTGTTCTACACGGTGATCACCCCACTGCTCAACCCTGTCATCTACTCCCTGAGAAATGCTGAAGTGAAGAAGGCCATGAAGAGGCTGTGGGTCAGAGCAATGAAAGTAGAAGAGAGGTAGAGGCTGAGCCTTGGTCTTGATCCTTGGGTTTAGGTGATGCTAAGACCAGCATTTAAAAATCCTATTATAGAGGGAAGTAAAAACAGAGAAATACTCACAGTAAATATTTTAATAAAAATATACTGTTTCATTCAATAAAGATGTAAAACATTATGTCTAAGTAGATGTAAAGACTGGAAGGAAATCTACTCTATCTTTTCAGTAGTCAAAAAAAAAAAAAAAAAAAAAGATGCCTAGTCCAGACTGAAGGGGCAGAAGGGGACGAAGTTCAGTTCACAGGACTTGTGAGTTCTAGAGTATTCTCACTGGTTTCCATGCTCAACAACTTCATTATAATTACTTGTAAAATATTTCCTCTTATGGATATACTGTTACTTAAGCCAACCAGTCCATTCTGAAGGAGATCAGCCCTGGGATTTCTTTGGAAGGAATGATGCTAAAGCTGAAACTCCAGTACTTTGGCCACCTCATGAGAAGAGTTGACTCATTGGAAAAGACTCCGATGCTGGGAGGGATTGGGGGCAGGAGGAGAAGGGGACGACAGAGGATGAGATGGCTGGATGGCATCACCGACTCGATGGACATGAGTCTGAGTGAACTCCGGGAGTAGGTGATGGACAGGGAGGCCTGGCGTGCTGCGATTCATGGGGTCGCAAAGAGTTGGACACGACTGAGCGACTGAACTGAAATGAAAGCCATTGTTTTGGTTCAAATGATAAAATGTGATAAAATATTAATATTTGGGATATTTGGATCAAGCATATACAGGAATCCTTTGTATTATTATTGCCACTTTTTTGTAAGTCAGAAATTATTTTAAAGTTAAAATATTTTGAAAATTAAATAGCTTGTTGTACAACTTGCATTTTTAGTTTTTTTGGTAAGTGAGTAGGATAGTTTTAATTATTATTTAGCTTCTAGTCTTATTTACAAAGTTTTTAATGTTTAAAGCTTTACATTTCCACATAGTAATATTAATCAGTTTTTTCTTTTGATTTTTTGCATTGTGTCTGTTTAGATCATCTTACAAGATCAACTAGACTTACATATTTAAAGAAATTAGTTAAAATTTTAATTTAATGTTGTAGAATGATAATATATTCTTAATATTAAAAAACATCCACAAAATAAAGACAGCCAAGTGGAAAGTTTCATTCCATTCTTTTCCTCATTCCCACATCCCCACTGGATAAACAATTTTCTTAGTTTTATTTTTTCTTTTGGTGTTTCTTTAAGCAAATACTAGAATATATATATATAAAACATATATATTTATATTATATTTATATATTACATATTAATAATAATCTAATCTAATATTATATTATATTAATGTATAATTATATAAATATATTATATTATCAATATCAATATAAATATAATAAATATTAAAATTATATAAATATAATATAATAACTATATGTTCAATATATATTATATAGTATGTATATATATTATATACACATATTATTATGTATTATGTTATATATTATTATATATATTATAGATTATATATGTATATCATTATATATTATATACATATATTATATATATGCATATATACATATATTATTATGTATGTACATATATTATTATTATATATTTATATTATTATATATAGTATGTATAATCTATTATATATTATTAATATATAATATATAATGTATGTATATCATATATGTATTACATATATGATATTTTAATATTTATAATCAATATATAAACCATATATAATTAACATATATAATTATATATAATTATATTTATATATTTATATATTCAATTTATATATAAATTATATATGAATTATATGTATATAATATATATTATATAAATATATGAATTATATTTCTGAATATATCTTATATATTATATTATATATATTCAGTATTTGCTTAAAGAAAAAAAATATAAATATATATAGTATATAATATAATTATAATTATTATATTACTATAATTATGTTATACATTATATTATATAATACATAATATAATATATGTGAAACTATATTAAATATATGAATATATATAATATAATATATAATATATTATTATATAGAACATATAATATATACTAATATAATTATTAATATTTAACCATTAGAATTATTAATATAATATAAAATATAATTAATGATATATTTCATATCATATTATAGTTATATATTATATTATATATATATATTTTAGTATTTGCTTAAATAAAACCCAAAAGAAAAAAAGAAAACTAAGAAAATTGTTTATCTAATGGGTATATATACATATATATATCTTTTATCTCTGTGTTTTACACAAACCTACTATGTAAATGAATCTGAAATTTGCTTTATTTACTTAACAATATATCTTGGAAATTTTTGTGTATTAGTACAAGGAAGACTTCCTCTTTCTTGTAGTTTTGCCATGTTCATTGAACGGGTATCCTGCCATTGTCCAGGCTTCCACTGATAAATATTTGGATTGTTTTGAAGTGTTGCAGAGAATAACTTTGATTTAAACATGTGCAACTGAACTACTGTGTAGTTCTAGAAATAAAACTGCTTCAGATATTACCATACTGTCCTTCACCTATTTCTACTCTCACCAACAACTTTGTTTTTCTAGTAAAATGTTTAGGTACATTTTGGGATTTTGCTAATGCAATCATTGAATAAATGAGAAGTCAAATAATTTTAATGTTCATTTCTCTTATTTGGAATGAGGTTGAACATCTTTTGGGGAACTCCCTGGCAATCCTGTGGTTAGGACTCCACGCTTTCACACACACACACTTTCACGCACGTGTGTGTGCACACGCATGGGCATGTATACGCATGGGTCTCTCACTAAAAGGAGTGAGGTAAGGCAGAAAGGAAACTCTGTCTTCCCACATCTTTGGCCACAGAAATGCACACCATGGACCATTGTTTATATCACTTCGTTTCATTCCATCAGCCTATGTTATTCCTAGAAGTCCTTCCCAGGTTCTGGATGTAAAAAAGCTGTTAAACATACAGTGACTTTACTACATTTGTTTCTTTTTCAGAGTTATAATGGTGAGAAGTTAAGAAATCCTGAGCCTATTACAGTAGCCAATGCCATTTAGTTAAAAAAAAAAAGTTATGGAGATAGGCATTGATGGAGAAAGGTTTAAATAGGTTCCTTTAAGTAGTGAGAAATCCTGGGGCTTTAAAAATAGAGTTTCTGTTCTTGAAGTATTTAAGATGAGTTACGGGAAGAGGCCACGCACATACACCACTGTTTCATAATTTATTTGGCCAAATATACAAAGCTCTGAAGAAGTAGCATGGCTGCAGACTGGGGACATATTCCAGTTTTATTTCCTTCTGGCCTCTTTGCTTCATAGTGAGGCACCAGCTGCTGGTGACATACTCTGTGCGGATGGGAGATGCTACCACGAGTCATTTGACACAATGGGGAAATGTATTATTTCTATAGATCTGAACCATTCTCATCATCCTTCTGAACCCCAGTGATCTGATCTATCAGGTGGGAATGCTAGTTTCTATAGTAGGGTGTTACTGTGACTGTATGAGAGATGTTAGAGGAGTTGAAGGACACAAATGTACTGTGATGTTATTTAAGAGACTATGCCCAGAAGTTAGGGAACTGTAGTCTTTCTGAAGCCCTTGCACATGAAAACCATGTGCTCAAAGTGGTAAAATGCTTAGAAGTTTAAAAGTGAGTCGTGGTAGGACCTCTGTACTAGGAGTTAGGAAAACAGTTTAACTATGCTATCAATGGACAGGGTGGCTTGGCACAGTGATTGTCCCTGTTTGACTGTTTGGGCATCTTTAGAATGAATGAGTTGGGCAAAATGATCCTGAAGGCCCTTCCATGACGAGCATTCTGTGATTCAACTGTCACGTGTGGACTATGTGCGTGAAGTGGTCCTGGTCCTCTTGGTTACAGTCTCCCTGGAGCTCACTGACTTCACTGAGCTAGTGAGGGCGGAGGTCAGAATCGGCCGGCAAAAGCCTCTTGTGGATGTCTGGGGTGGGACAGAAGGATGATGTGATCCTGGATTCTTCTCCATCATTTGCTTGAAATGCAGATGGAAACCTCTAGGGGCCAGGACAAGAGGTTGTTAATTATACAGGGGCAAGTAGAAGTCCCAGCATTGTAACTGGATTAATTAGAGATAAGTTCCTTAACCTCTGAAAGGAAACAATTGGGAAGTTGACTTTTGCTCTTCTCAGAAATCCCCCAGACAGGGGATGCCAGAAAAGTTCAGGGAATTCAATTCTCTTGTCTCAGTTTTCCCTCTCATTCACTTAAATACATACAGTTTCACTGCCCAGAAAGTACTTTTCTAAATCTTCATTTTACTGGGTTTTAGGATAGATTGGTCTTGTTCTATTCCCCTATAACTTTCTTCATGAGAAAGTCATTAAGTGCTGGAATTGGGTGCAAATATTGGCATGGGTGGTGCCTTGTGAGTCCATTGAAGAAGGTTAGCATTAACTGGTGCTTTTTTTGGGTAGAACAGCTTCTGACTCAGGCAGGGTCTTCACACACATTGCACCATTCATTTTTGTTACTCTAGCTTCCACGGATTTCAATGGGCAGTCTTTCTTAGATCTGTCCACTCTTTCAGCAGATGGGTCACACTTTAGGTATCATCCTATTAAAGTCTCTCCTGCCACCTTCAATGACAGGAGGAGAAAGTGACTCTGTAGCTTGACCTAGAGCAGATATGACAATCACCCTCACCAGAACCACTTGTAAAATGGTCACTGTGGGGGTGTTAAAGCTAGTTTTGATCTCTGCTGAGTCGTGTACGAATATCCTTTTGAAAAATTCAAGGGGGCTGGCTAAAACATTTTCATGCCTGAAAGTCTCTGGTGAAAATGAAGGCGTTAGCTTCTTTCAGACCTGGGGATAGAACTACACAGAACCTAAATATTGCTGAGGACCAATCTTGGCCCAAGATTCCCAAGTTTTAGATCAGTGCAAACTAACATACTGTTTATATTTCCTTGTGTCTGTGAAACAAAAATCTCTGTCTGCCTGGAGTGACTTGTGCAAGTGAATCAGTTTTCTGACTACGGAAGTTTCAGAAGATAAAGTTAAGAGTCAAGGCAATAAGCAATATTCAAGGTAAGCTTATTCACTTAATCTCTATAGGGGCATACTTTGGAATTATTTTCAAAAAGCTGACTTTTTATACTACATACCTTTGTTATACTTCTATATATATTTATAAGATGCTTGCAATGATATCTTAGTTTTGACATAACGGCAGCAGCAGATGCAGAGTTCAGGGGTCAAACCTCCAGTATTAACTCTGCTGAGTTCCCTACCCTATGTGAGGTGTAACAGTAGAAACCTGTAAAGATGGAAAGCTGAAGTAGGAGCCCATTATTGTTCACATCGTTACTGTTATTTTTTTTTAGAGCTTACTCTTTAGCCTTGCTTTGCCTTTTGCTATCACCAGGACTCTTCTCTCTCCATGCTCTCTATTCAGTGTGGAAGCCTGCTGTCTGTGGGCACCAGTGGGAAGAGTCAGTGGATGAGATGTGTAAAGCAGAAAGTATTGGACAGGAAGCTGTGCAGACCGATCGTAGTCCAGGCTCTGCACCAGCCCGCTGTGTGAGTCTGGGTCTTCTGTAAGAAGAGGAATCCACGAGCTTCCTTCCAAATCTAACAGTTGATTTCACTCAGTAAGGGACACTAGCGAGGAGAGGCTGGGCATCTGATTCCTCTGGGGATAGAATATCTTTGGAAAACAAGCAGGATAAAATGAGCACCGGAAAAGTCAGTAGGACCAATTTGTTTAAAATTTTACTTTATCTGTTGGACTTATTGAGGACTTAAGCCTGGAATACAGCTACTCAGATAGCTCTGAGGAACTGTTCACACCAATCTTATTTTTCAGAAGTCCCAGGACCTAGAGTTCTATGATAGGAAAATTAGTAAAAATTAAAAATAAATAAATAAATAAATTAAAAAAAAGGATTAATTTCAAAAAAAAATATAATAAGAAATCATAGATGAGGATGAGAATGAAGAAGCTTCACAAAAATTGTTTATTGGGTCTAATCTATCTTAAGCTTCTGTGTTCATCCTTGTTTCAGTTTGCTTAACCATAAACCCTGGAAATGTGCAGTTACCTACTGACTGATAAGAGTACGTTATCTTATCTTTCAGACTCTTCTTTGGTCCTGCCAGGTAAAATGTCAGAATTAAAATTAAAATTACCCCACAGGTAAAAATGTCACTGCCACTGTCAATAATATACAGTCTGATGACCTCTTTATGCAACTCTTTCTCAAATGTTTTGAAATGTCAACTTATTTTTCTTTCTTCCGATCTAAATACTTTAAAATTTTAACTTTTTAGAGAAAACTTGATTGCACCAAATATACATGTTATTCTGTTAACCTTCAATGATGTTAGACAGAAAAGCAGAACTAATTTTTTTTTTAATTTGAAAACTAAAGTGGTCCTTACAAATCTTCTGAGAGAATCTCTCCCACTGGCACCCTCAAACAATGGCAATTATAGAAACAGGTAGCATTTAAGTTCAAAGCTAAATTTCACAGAAATAATTTGTGAAATTAATTTTTTGTGAAAAAATTATCCATTTCTAACACAGCCATTTTTGCCATGAGGGTGAAGCATGCCCACCTGTGATTCCTGCTCTTCACAGAAACACCCTGAGGATGAAATACTGGCACACAGCAAGGGAGTCAGCTGGATACCCAGAGGAACCTGCTGGGGAGGTAAGGGAAGGGCACGGAAATGAGTACAGTTTATGATGCCTATTTTATACTTAAGGAAACTGAGACTCAGAGAGGTCCAGTCCCCTGCTCTAGGCCACAAAGCTCAGTTTGAACAGAGATCTGTATTTTCCAAAATGAAGAGTGTGTAATATTGATTGCATAGCAAGAGTGTCATATTGTGGACTTCCTACAGCTAGTGCTAGTTTTTCAATTACTCTGCAACCTTTGAAATGAACCAAGTGCCCTAGCGCATATACGAGAGAAAAGGGAAAGGAAGTGGAAAGGACAAATTTGCCAAGCTTCAACCTCTATTCTTGGAGGTTGGTATGGGTAAGGGGAAATGTGAGTCTCTTGGGTTTATCTGTTTCTGTCTCTCTCTCATCTCTGTCTGTCTGTCCATCTATCTGTGGTAGAACACAAATAACATAAAATTTACCACTTTAACCATTTTTATGTGCACAAGTGAAGTGAAGTCGCTCAGTTGTATCCAGCTGTTTACAACCCCATGGACTGTAGCCTACCAGGCTCCTCCATCCATGGAATTTTCCAGGCAAGAGTACTGGAGTGGGTTGCCATTTCCTTCTCCAGGATATCTTCCCTACCCAGAGATCGAACCTGAGTCTCCTGCATTGCAGGCAGACGTTTTACCATCTGAGCCACAGGAAAGCCTTGACGTGCACAGTTCAGTGTATTAAAGAGCATACACACTGTTGTGCAACCGTCACCATCATCCACCTCAGAACGTCTTCCATTGTCACAAACTACTCTGTGCATGCACGCACCAAGCACTAACTCCATGTACCCCCACCCCCGGCCTCTGGAAACCACCATTCTCCATTTTGTCTCTCTGAATTTTACTACCCTGCAGACATAATACAAGTGGTCTCATGCAGCATTTTTCTTCCTGGAACTGACTTTGCATGTCACTTAGCATATTCAGTCCTGTGTTATTCCATAGCCCACTATTCCATAAGCTAGTTCTAAGATGTTTAAGTCAGATCCCGAGGCTGCTGCACACAAAGATGGGTGTCAGACCCACCTTCTGAAGTGGGGAACATTGAGTCCCCATCAGACTCTGCACTGATAGGGTGATAAGGCAGAGTAAAAGCGTAAATCAATTATACTGATACGCATTTCTCTAATAGTGGTATTGAGCATCTTTTCATGTGATTCTTGGCCATCTGTATGTCTTTGAAGAAATACCTATTCAGGTCTTTTACCAGTTTTTTTTTTTTTTTTGATATTGAGCTACATGAGTTGTTTGTATATTTTGGAGATTAATCCTTCATCTGTTGCTTCACTTGCAAATATTTTCTCCCATTCTAAGGATTGTTTTTGTCTTGTTTTGTCTTCCTTTGCTGTATAAAAGCTTGGATTCCCCAGTGGCACAGAAGGTAAAGAATCTGCCTGCAATGCAGGAGACCCAGGAAGATCCCCTGGGGAAGGAAATGGCAACCCACTCCAGTATTCTTGCTTGGGAAATCCCATGGACAGAGGAGCCTGGCAGGCTATGGTCCATAGGGTTGCAAAGAGTCAGACACGATTGACAGATTAACACTTTAACTTTGCTGTACAAAAGCTCTTAAGTTTAATTAGGTTTTATTTTTTTATTTTTGCTTTCATAGAAACTAACACAACATTGTAAAGCAATTAAACTCCAATAAAAATTATACCTGATATTCTTATCAATAATTCTCTTATACAATTACTGTTTGTTTTAAGACTTGTGAGCTCATTCAATCCTGAAAAACAGCACCATGGAAAAGGTAATTTTATTTCTGTTTTTCAGATGAAATTTATAGGCATGGAAGAAAATCATAGACTTGTTTAATATCACAGAGCTACTAAACAGCTGTGCTGGAATTGAAAACTCATCTCCTGACCCCAAACCCTGTGTTTCTGTCACTGGGTCAACACAGAGACATTGACCTGGACTGCAGGCTGGTTGTGAAGTGTGTGAATATGGTCTTAGGATATTGGCCGAGCTTGTTTACCTTGAGGGAACGACGGCTTTAGAAATGTGATTATACATTTTCTGTGTCTGATCACCCTTTGTCAGTTTGTAGAGCCCTCTAAAGACTTATTCACATTTCCTCTGCTCCATAGCCACCTCCAAGGACAGCAGATGAAGCAGAGTGACTGTCTCTTCCCTTTCAGCCTCTCTCCTATGCATTTTAGGGAGCCAGCCTGCAATTCAGTAACTACAGGGTAATTGAGGTTGAGAACGTCTAGTAGCTGCTGCAAAAGTTGCTTCCATGTTACCGTGTATGGCAGGACTGACTGAAACGTATTATGGATCCAAATATAAGGTGCACACTTCAGGAGTAGAATATATAGTAGCAGTAGCTACATTTTGAGAGACGCAGACCTCAGTTTAAAGATGAGCTGTGTGTCATTGAATTAGTGACTGAATTTCTCTGAGCTTCAATTTTTTTGGGTGAAATATTCTCCTATTTCCTCATGAAGATTCATTAGTTAATGAAGTGACTGAATCAGAGAAAACACTTCAAAGAAGCATTGTTACAAGCTCAGCTCCTGCTTTGGGAATAATATCAAGATTTTATGACCATTGTCTTGTCCATTTGTCTCTAGGAGAGCATGTTTTGGAGAAGCTCAAGGCAGAGGGGATCAAGAAGGAGCAGAAGGACAGTTTTCCTCAAGGTCTGAAAGGAAAAGGGAAAGGGAAGTCACTCATTCATGTCCAACTCTTTGCGACCCCACGGACTGCAGCCTACCTGGCTCCTCTGTCCATGGATTTTCTAGGCAAGAGTACTGGAGTGGGGTGCCATTGCCTTCTCAAGGTCTGAAAAGGATGCTCCTAACTATTGAAGAGACCTCTTTGCTTTCTGTGATTTCAGGTGTCAGCTCCTGAGCTTTACAACATGGCTGCTACAAGCAATGTGACTGAAATCATTTTCTTGGGATTCTCCCAGAACCGGGACGCCCAGAAGGTCATTTCTGGGCTGTTTCTCCTCTTGTATGTGGCCGTCCTGCTGGGTAATGGCCTCATTGTGGTGACCATCATGGCCGGCAAAGGGCTCACCTCCCCCATGTATTTATTCCTCAGCTACTTGTCCTTCGTTGAGATCTGCTACTGTTCTGTCACAGCCCCCAAGCTCGTCCTGGACTCTCTGATGGAGAGGAAAGTCGTTTCCCTCAAGGGCTGCATCACACAGATATTTTTCCTCCATTTCTTTGGTGGCACCGAGATCTTTCTCCTGACGCTGATGGCCTACGACCGCTACGTGGCCATCTGCAAGCCCCTGCACTACACGGTCGTCATGAACCGAAGGGCGTGTGGCCTCCTGGTGGGGGCGGCGTGGGGTGGGGGCTTGCTGCATTCGGTCGGGCAAACCTTCCTCATTTTCCAGCTGCCCTTATGTGGCCCCAAGGTCCTCGACCACTACTTCTGTGATGTGCACCCGGTGCTGAAGCTGGCCTGCTCAGACACCTTCCTCGTCGGCTTGCTGATCATCGCCAATGGCGGCTCCATCTCAGTGGTCAGCTTCACGGGGCTGCTTGCTTCCTACGTGGTCATCCTGCGCTCCCTGAGGACCCAGACCTCAGAAGGCCGGCGCAAGGCCCTCTCCACCTGCGCCTCTCACCTTGTGGTCGTGGCCCTGTTCTTCGTCCCCTGTTCCTTTGTCTACATGAGGCCCTGTGTCACTCTCCCTGCAGACAAAATAGTCGCCGTGTTTTACACGGTGGTCACACCTCTCCTAAACCCTGTCATTTACTCATTCAGGAATGCTGAAGTGAAAAACGCCCTGAGGAGACTGATGGGGAGGAAAGGGAGTAGGGAAGAGAAATAGATGATTCCATCGGGGGAAAGGACTTCCCTGGTGGCTCAGACGGTAAAGCGTCTGTCTACAATGCAGGAGACCCAGGTTTGAGCCCTGGGTTGGGAAGATCCGCTGGAGAAGGAAATGGCAACCCACTCCAGTACTATTGTCTGGAAAATCCCATGGACAGAGGAGCCTGGTAGGCTACAGTCTATGGGGTTGCAAAGAGTCGGACATGACTGAGCGACTTCACTTCACTCACTTTCACTTCACTATCAGGGAAAAGTGGGGAGCAAGGCATAGAAAATTCAGGTACTGAGATTTCACTGTCTACGTTTAACTGACCTAGAGGTCTTGGCCCAGCCACCATTTTTTTTTTAAAACATATACTTTCTTCCTTTCGTGTTCCTTCCTTCCTTCCTTTTCTATTCACATTCTTCTCCTATTTAGGTTATTACAGAATATGGAACTAACTTCTTGTGCTGTATAGTCGGTCCTTGTTGGTTATCTATTTTAAATATAGCAGTTTTACATGTCCATCCCAAACTCCCAGTCTATCCCTTCCCCAATCCACTCTTCCCCACTGGTAACCATAAATTCATTCTCTAAGTCTGTGAGTCTGTTTTTTAATCAAGTTTATTTGTATCATTAAAAAAAAATATTCTGCATGTAAGTGATATCATTCAGAGAAGGCACTGGCAACCCACTCCAGTACTCTTGCCTGGGAAATCCTATGGATGGAGGAGCCTGGTAGGCTACAGTCCATGGGGTCATGAAGAGTCGGACATGACTTCACTTTCACTTTTCACTTTCATGCACTGGAGAAGGAAATGGCAACCCACTTCAGTATTCTTGCCTGGAGAATCCCAGGGACAGGAGCATGGTGGGCTGCCGTCTATGGGGTCGCACAGAGTCGGACACAACTGACGTGACTTAGCAGCAGCAGCAAGTGATATCATATGATATTTGTGTTTTTCTGTCTGACTTATTTCATGATAATCTCCAGGTCCATCCATGCTGTGGCAGATGGCATATTTCATTCTTTTTAATGACAGAGTAATATTCCATTGTGTATGTGTACTACATTTTCTGACCCATTTGCCTGTTGGTAGACATTTAGCTTACTTTCATGTCTTATCTATTGTAAACAGTGATGCTCTGAACTTTGGGGTGCATGAATACTTTTGAGCCAAATTTTTCTCTGGATATATGTCCAAGTTTCAGTTTCTTCTTCTTAATGGACTGGACAGGGTTGAAGGGGTCACTAGGACGAAGTCTAGGAGGGGTCTTCTGGTGCTGCACTTCCACATTTGACAGCGCTCTTGAGGCAGATTGGCTGATTTGGAGAGAATGAACTCTCTAGAAAACCAGGGGCTCTCTGGGAATAGTGAAGAGGTAGGTGGAAGAGGAGAAGGAGCTGCTTCAGGGAGGTGAAAGTATAGGAGAGAAATAGTGGCCATTCCAATGCTTAGAAACTTTATTGTTCTGACGTACCAAAGATTTGCCCAGTGGCTAGGCAGGCCAAGTTGGTCCTGGAGGTTTTAGTCCTCAGAATAGAAGGTGTTTTAGCTTTCGACAGAGGTTCATATAAGCTCATGCTATTAAATGGAACCACAAGGAGATTTTAAGAGGTCTGAAAGCACTAGGTGATGAAATCTGCTTAGGCACAGACATTTCCCATGTACCATTACCATTTTGATGTCTAAAATTCTCATCTGTTCACCTCTGTCCGTCCTTCTCTCTCCCTCTTGTTTTCCCTCCTTATGCCTTCATCTGTTTGGCCCATTAGTTTTCTCTCTCTTGAGCCTCTTGGCTTTCATGCGTCTCAGCCCTTTGGAAAAAGCGCCCCAACAACCTGCTGTCTTGCGCAACCCTGTTGCCTTGTCGCTCTCCATCCATGAGCACCCCTGCTTCTCTCTATGCCTCTCTCTGGAGCTGCCTGATGGCGACGATATAAAGTCAATTGCCCCTGGGGCCTCACTGCTTGTCAATCATATTTTTTTGAGTCCTAATATCCATAACTGCCTCCCCGCATTAGAAGAACATACCCCTCAAACTCTAACCCCGCACTGACCCTCACTCACAGCAGATGATTTCTTTCAGAAATCACCGGGAAGCATGTCTCTGATTTCAGCGTTTCTCTCCTCAACACTCTTCCATGACTCCCCATTGCCTTCTGAATCAACCACAAACTCCTACTTGACATGTAATACCCTTAAGGTATGGCCTACTCTTAATGTTCTTTTTTTTTAGCTGCATTCTGGTAAAGCTTACTGGCTTCTGAAGATCCGTAGTGCCTTTCCTTTAAAATATTTTCCCATCTCTACCTTTTAGCACCTTACCTACTTTATAATGCCCCTCAGAAATGCTGCTACCTTTAGGGAGCTTCCAAAATTATCCAAATTGAATATGTCTTTTTCCTTCTTTGAACTCCCATAATGCTCAGCTGGAATCTTTTAAGACCTTTAATAACTATATTTCAGTGTTCATTTCCCCTGTTAGAATATAACTCCTTTGAGAATATTGCCTGAATCCTATTTATTTGCATCTTTCTTTAAGTGACATAGTGTAAAACTCAGTAAATATTTTGTTGATTAAGTTTCTAGAATTCCATAGTGCTTCAGGTTGTAAGTGAACAATGGTTGTTATATCTCTATTATTTTGGTTCATCTCAATTATCTAAATAATACACCAACATCACACAACTTAAGACAGACTAATAGTAACACCTTGTATTATTTCTGAAGATAATGTTATATACAAAGAATAAATATGTATATGTGTGTATATATTTTATAATTATCCAAGTGATTTCATATATTTTATCTCATTTGATCGTATTATTAATAAGAAAATACTTTGGTGAGATGAATACGTATCCTTTTGTTTTACAGGCGAAGACACTGAGCCTTTAGGAGATCAGTGTCTTGATTAAGGTCACAGAGTTAGTAACCTACAAAGCTGGGTTCAAACTCAGGTTTGCCTGATCTCTAAGCCCTTGTTCTCTCTGTACATGCTTCTGCTTCTCTTTAAGGATCACCAAAACATAAATACCTCTAAGTTTCTGAATTCTGATCTGAGAGACCTGATAATTTCTTTACTGTCAGGTATTTCTTTCCAGACACTTCAGGGTAAAAATAAATGTTTTTTAAAAAATTGCCGCCTGACTCCCTTCATGTTTCTGGGTCCACAGAAAACCTGAGCTGCAGATCTGGAAGTATAGGGCATGAAACCAGAAAGATATGGTAATTCTTTCAGCTCATGCTCCTCTTCTTACGGAGGCAAAACTTGGGCATTGAGCCGTGAGAGTTACCTAACACATGGAAACAAAACTCAATGTGTGGCCAAGAAGAGAGTTTTTTTTTCTAGTGACATGATTACTGAAAATGGCACAAATCTTGAGAATATCATACAGATCAGACAATAGAAAGTATGAATCAAATGACTACTATGAATTGAGCATCTGCCAATAAATTTCCTAAAGTTAGATCTCAGGGGACAAACCTCACTTTGCAGTTGAGGAAACTTCAGGTCAAAGACTCTTCCAAAACCCTTGATGTTTTTTCTCTACCAGTTGTGTGTGGACTATGATTTAGAATCCAGAGTTCTTCAGGTACATCAAGGGCTGGTGGGGGAGCAGAGCAGGAGAGGATAGGATGCAGTCTAACTGGCATGTGAAGACTTTCAACCAGAGCAGTGAATTATCTCTTAAAAATCCATTTTATGTAAGATTTATGTTGATAAAAGTCAAATATTTTTATCAACATATATCTTGTTGATTTACATTGATAAAAATATTCAAATCCTTAAAAAAGTTTAAAGTCACTGTAATATAATATGCTCACACTTCTTTCTTGATTGGTTATGGCCAGGTTCTGTGGCTTGGTTATGGAGTGGCAGGCTTTAGGAAATTACTTACGTGCTGAGTAGGGAAAGCATTTAAAGTTTAAGTCCAGAGAGTCAGGGGAAGATCTTCCTCAATGAAAGTGAAGGCATGCCTCAGAATATGTAGCACATTCAATCAGGGTGAACTCTTCTGAACATGCAGTTGTTGACTCAGCCTGTTCAGCCCTCTTGGGATGATATCAGTATGGTCTCTTTCTATTATAACTGCAGACTGTATCATGAGACTCATAGCATTCAGAGTCTTTTTCAAAATTTTAAAAAATGTGAGACTTGTTTGGAACTAGAAGTATTGTACTTTATGTGTGTGGTTAATGTCAAGGGAATTGGGTGAAACGTTGTTCAGTTGCTAAGTTGCATTCCAACTCTTGGCGATCCCACGGACTACAGCATGCCAGGCTTCCTTGTTCTTCACTATCTCCAGGAATTTGCCAAAATTCATGCCCATTGAGTCAGTGATGCTGTCTAACCATGTCAACCTCTGTTGCTCCCTTCTCCTTTTGCCTTTACTCTTTCCTAGCATCAGGGTCTTTTCCAATGAGTTGGCTCTTCACATCAAGTGGCCAAAGGTTTGGAGCTTCTGCTTCAGCACCAGTCCTTCCAATGAATGGGTTGATTTCCTTAAAGATTGACTGGTTTGATCTCCTTGCAGTCCAAGGAACTCTCAAGAGGCTTCTCCAGCACTACAGTTCGACAACATCAATTCTTCAGTGCTCAGACGTCTTTGTGGTCCAACTTCTGCATCCATACATGACTACTGGAAAAACCATAACTTTGACTATATGGACCACTGTCAGCAAAGTGATGTCTCTGCTTTTTAATACATGGTATAGGTTTATCATAGCTTATTCTTTTTTAATATAAATTTATTTATTTTAACTGGAGGCTAATTACTTTACAATATTATATTGGTTTTGCCATAGATCAACATGAATCTGCCACGGGTGTCCACGGGTGTCCATGTGTTCCCCATCCTGAACCCCCCTCCCACCTCCCTCCCCATACCATCCCCCTGGGTCATCCCAGTGCACCAGCCCCGAGCATCCTGTATCATGCATCGAACCTGGACTGGTGATTCATTTCACATATGATATTATACATGTTTCAATGCCATTCTCCCAAATCATCCCACCCTCGCCCTCTCCCACAGAGTCCAAAAGACTGTTCTATACATCTGTGTCTCTTTTGCTGTCTTGCATACAGGATTATCATTACCCTCTTTCTAAATTCCATATATATGCATTAGTATACTGTATTGGTGTTTTTCTTTCTGGCTTACTTCACTCTGTCTAATAGGCTCCAGTTTCATCCACCTCATTAGAACTGATGCAAATGTATTCTTTGTAAATTATATTGAGAATTCTAGGTGTTTAGGCTTTTATCAGTTGATAAACCATCTTCAGAGACATCTCCCTGGTTCTCTCGCTTCTTAGCCTTGCTTGACATCCACATTTAGTCACATTTCTGGGAAGCAGAGACATAAAACAGAGATGTGGCTTCTTTAGGAAAAGTCTGAAAAGCCAGATGTTGCAACAGAGTTAAACACATTGTATATCTTCTGAAAACGGTGATTTTCTTGTGTGTGAAAACCTACCCTGAGGAATCATAAACAGCGTTAGAGCTGACAGACTCATAGTCACGTGTGACGTAGTTGTGGTCATATGCAGGACATCACATAATGTAGGCATTGGGGGAGGTGTTATTACCCCCAGTTTACATGGATTTGGCTAATACTCAGATAATTTTGGCTAAAGTTGCAGAATAGATAGGTAGGGATTGGGTTTCACACCTATTTAATTTGGGAAAGCTCTTTGACATAAAGCCTGGGTACTTTTTCAAAAGGCTGCTTCTGTGCTGGACTCAGGTGGATGAGTTTGCCCACAAGCCTTTAAAGAGCCATTTCTTAGTTTGCTATAGCCCTTTGAATCTTGTGGACATGAGCCCTGTTGGTTTTAAAAGCCAGATGTGTTGGGGGCTTATCTCTTGGGTATAGGTCTTAAAAGTTGGGATGCTTGAAGTGGGATACAAAGCCTTCACTGCTCAAGGAGAAGTTCTGGCTTGTGAGTTCCCTCCTGACTGGGGGTGTGTTCTGGGGTTGGGGTTCATGTATTAATATCCCCAACTATCATTGTGAATTTTATATTGATTTCTTTAAATCTGAGATAGGAAAAAAAATTCAGATGGGAAAATGGCATTCAGGAGATGTTAAGTCACTTGTTAAAAGTTATGTATCTACCAGGTGGCAAAGTTAACCTTTAAACAAGGCAAATTGACCTTTTAGCCCTTGCTTTTAGGCATCATAGAATACTGTCTGTCGTCTGTCTTACCCTATTCACAGGGTGGAAATACTTTTCAACATGCTTTGTTAACATAAGGTAGTAGTCAAGTTGCTAGGTTAGTTCCAACTTGTCTCTGTTGCTTAAGAAAAACAAGACAAAACCAGACAAGTTCATACTTAACACTAGCTTTTCGCCTAAATTGATAACACAGTACAGCACTCTATATGTAGTAGTTGTTGTTCAGTTGCTCAGTAGTGTCTGATTCTTTGAGACCCCATAGACTGCAGCACGCCAGGCTTCCCTGTCCTTTACTATCTCCTGGAGCTTGCTCAAACTAATGTCCATTGAGTCAGTGATGCCATCCAACCATCTTGTCCTCTGTCATCCCCTTCTAGTCTTGCCTTCAATCTTTCCCAGCATCAGGTTCTTTTCTAATGAGTCAGCTCTTCATATCAGGTGGCCAAAATTTTGAAGCTTCAGCTTTAGCATCAGTCCTTCCAATGAATATTCAGGATTGATTTTCTTTAGGATTGACTTTCTTTAGGATTGATTTGTTTGATCTCCTTGCTGTCCAAGGGACTCTCAAGAGTCTTCTCCAACACCACAGTTCAAAAGCATCAATTCTTTGGCGTTCAGCCTTCTTTATGATTCAACTCTTGCATCCATACATGACTACTGGAAAAACCATAACTTTAACTATATGGACCTTTGTTGGTAAAGTAATATCTCTGGGCCTGTACTTGACCCCACATGTTTTTTAACATTTGTTTCATGGTGTTATTTTCAGGCAAAAAAAGTCCCCATTATCTAAAACCCTACACATCAGATTTTCTGCTATTTCTCAAGAATTTTGGCACATCTGAATGTTTTCATCTACTCTGCACAGGACAGAATCCCACAATGCAGAAAACACTGTAGATTTTGGAAGCACTTCCAGTGAAGCCACAGTGGGTGGTAAAATATTTTCTTACATGGACTTTTCCCCCAGTTAAATAATATCTGTAGAAAATGAAGAGAGAATGGAAACCTAGCAGCAAACCTGAGGATAGTTCCAGAGCCTTCCTGTTATGCAGACAGCAGGGGCCCAGGTGCAAAAGGAGTGGGAAGGTCAGGGATTTTGGACGCAAGAGCCAAAGTGCAGCTCTTAGTGTTTGCAGCTCCGGTCACTACGTAACCTGAGTAGCCCCTGCCCCGTCTGGCTAAGGCAGAGGGATGATGGCAGTGCGAGGAGGCGCTGCATTTTGTAAGTAGAAGGTGCAACAGAATGTATTGTCTCAATGCTAATTTTAGGCCGACTGCTGCCTTAACACAGGCAGAATCACTGGGCGGCCTTCTGAGGAAAGGGTCGAGGGTTTGTATGCTCAGACCACCCTAGATGACTGTCCTCCCGTCCGTCCCCTGCTGGACCAGTGCCTGCTTCATCTGCACCCTCCTCACAGAACTGACCTTACTACAAACTCACTTCAGGCCCAGCTGATGGTTGTTCCCAATAGATCATCAAAAGGGCGGTAAAGGGCATGCCCCTCTGCTGGTTTCCCGGGTAACTGATGAACCGACCTGACGTCATTTCCTCCTGTAACTGGTCACCTAGCCTCAAGAGCGAAGACTGCTGCTGTGTCCTGTTGTGTCTGCTGCACATAGTAATGAGTTGCTCCAGGACCTTGCTTCAGACATGTAAGTTCTCTTTACCTGTTAAACCACTAATGTTTCTGTTGCTGACTCTGGACTTTTTCTTCAGTCTTTATGCTGGGCAAGTAAAGGCTGGGTAGGCCTGCAGGATAGAGGTCTTGTAGACCTGCGGGGTAGAGGCCTGATAGGCCTGCGGGGAAGAGGCCTGGTGGGCCTGTGGGGCTGAGGCCTGGTAGGTCTGTGGGGTAGATGTATTATAGGCCTGTGGGGGTAGAGGCTTGGTAGGCCTGTGGGGTAGAGGCCTTTTGGGCCTGTGGGGTAGAGGCCTGGTAGGCCTGTGGGGTAGATGTATTGTAGGCCTGTGGGGCAAAACCTCTTAGGCCTGTGGTGTGCAGCCCAACAGGGCGAGAGATACAGTCCTGTGAAATATGCTCCTCCCTTTATGTCAATTACAAGAAAATACAGTTATGCCGTTTGCCTGTTGCCATGCCCTAATTCATTTGACCAGTCCTTGGTCTTCTTACAGTTAAGGCCTTAGACTGATCTGTTGGCCTGGTTCAATACCTTAATAATGATATGGCCCCTGCAGGTCTGAGTTAATGCTCCTTAATCCTTGCGGTTTGCACTGTGTACGTGCATGCTAAGTTACTTCAGCTGTGTCCGGCTCTTTGCCACCCTATAGACTGTAGCCCACCAGGCTCCTCTGTCCATGGGATTCTCCAGGTGAGAGTACTGGAGTGGGTTGCTATGTTCTACTCCTGGGGATATTCCCAACCCAGCTAAGTTTGCATTAGGAGCCAGTATTTTTCCATGATCTAAGACAACCTCATGTCAGCTGCAAGAATGAAAACCAAGAAAGACCCTAAAACATAGCCTCCAGGTGGAGAGCACTCACTGACTTCTGGTCACTAATAGGAATTATTACAATGGCTTTTGCCATATAGAAATATTGCTCTGAACTCAAGGTCATTTGGCAATCCACAAGAACCACAGAATATAAGAGCCATCCTCAGGCCCTTTATGACAGATGAGGAAGACCACAGAGGAGTAGTGACTTGCCCAAGTTCACAAAACATAAATGGTGGCAAAGCTGGTCCAGGAGCCCTTGCAACATGCCAGGCTTTCCCAGGGCCTCCCTGTACAGTTGAGCAAATTATGCCCTATGCAACCTGGGGGCCATATTCAGAAGCCCTGGCTCTCCCTTGCCCCTGGTGAAGTCTTTTGACCACTTGCTCAAGTGACCTGGGTTTTGCCTTATGTAAGAGAAGGGATTATAAATAGGACTTGGTTCATTCCTGTTTTATGGGAAGCCTTCTCTGAACCACAGATTGGGTTATATATCCCTCACTTCTGGGTTTCAATTGCGCTCTGAATTGTAAATAGCATTGAAAGGACTAGTGATTCCTTGAGGGCAGGGTCTAGTCTTATTTACTTTATATCTATGGTTTTGTCCTTAGCAAATATCAGGTACTCAATAGAATCTCCTTGTTTTATTCTCAGTAATTCAACTCAATAAGCCCCATTTGGGGCCTAATGTTTGCTTGTTGCCAGCCTATTTCATAAAGCTGTGGGAAGACTTGTTATTTCATTAACCATGGTGACCGCTTCTTGGTAGGTAAGTCTAGACGTGGAGCGGCTGCATCCTAAGACACCTCATGAAAAAAAACAACAGTAACTTACATTTATTGACTGCCAATACCTTTCTAATTAGGGGGTAAATAGTATTATTATCCCAATGTTACTGTGAAAAAACAGGATGCCTGGAGATTTATCTTATGTTGCACAGCTGATGTTGAGCTGCAGACCTTGACTGTGTGATTCTAGAGCTTGTGTTTCTAACTAGTGTGCTTTGGCCCCTGCAGTGTATTAAAGAGCAAGGTCTCTGCAAGATCATATTTCCTAGGCAACTTAGGTTCAATTTTTTAAACACCAAAGCTTCTAATTGTAGCCTAACATCTATTATGTACTTCATATCCAATATAAAGGTCACCAATCAGAACCCTCTGGGCTATTGAAGTATTGCAGGGACAAAGTTCCCCTTCACTGGATAACTCCAGACTTCCTTGATTTTTGAATGTAACAATTTTATTATTGCTATCATTATTACCTTTTAAAATTGCAAAGTAATACATGCTCATTGCATTAAGTTTAAAAAGATACAGAAAATAATGTATTCAAATGAAGTCCTCATGGTCACATGGAAGGGATTGTTGATGAAGGAATTTTGATAGGCTGTTCTGGATGACCTCTAGGGTTTATTCTAGTACAGTGTTTCCACGTTGATTCAGTTCCCTGAAACACCTAGCATCTCACCATCAGAGCTGTCTGGTCTTGGCTGTTTCCTCCATCTAATTACATTATCACTTTCCCTACAAGCTACCATGGACTACCACTTTCCCTACAAGCTTTCTCTACAAGCTTCAAGTCCTCCATGACCTGATTGTCTAACTAAATTTCCCAGTGTTTTCTTATTTAGGCCTCCAAGACACAGTTGTTTTAGGAAAGCATCTTTTGTTCTGAACCATATATACAATGTTTACTTGGTCTTCTTTACTCAGTGTTATCTAGAGACCACTGGCATCAGATTAATCTGAGATCTGAGATGCACTTGTTAAAAATGGAGATTAAAGGAATTTCACCCAAGACCTATTAAATAAGAAAGTCTAAGACTGAAGTCAGAAATCAACATTTTTCTCCAACCAAAACATGCTTTGTTTTGTGTTAGGAAATTGTCAAACATATTCAAAAGTAGAGATAATAATATAATAAGCCACAGGTAGTCATTACTCAGTTTCAACAATTATTAATCCATGGTCTATCTTGTTTCTTCTGTAAGTTGAAGTAAATTCCAGACATGATATCATTTGAATGTTTGCAGATTGGTCTATACAACATAACCACAATACAATTATCATATCTAAAAGTTAAATAATAATCATTAATGTCATTACATTTCTAGGGCAGATTTTCCTTGTCTTAAATTAGTGTAGTGTCTCACTGCAGATGGTAATTGCAGCCATGAAATTAAAAGATGCTTACTCCTTGGAAGGAAAGTTATGACCAACCTAGATAGCATATTCAAAAGCAGAGACATTACTTTACCAACAAAGGTCCATCTAGTCAGTTCAGTTCATTTCAGTTCAGTCGCTCAGTCATGTCCGACTCTTTGCGACCCCATGAATCGCAGCACGCCAGGCCTCCCTGTCCATCACCAACCCCCGGAGTTCACTCAGACTCACAGCCATTGAGTCAGTGATGCCATCCAGCCATCTCATCCTCTGTCGTCCCCTTCTCCTCCTGCCCCCAATCCCTCCCAGCATCAGAGTCTTTTCCAATGAGTCAACTCTTTGCATGAGGCAGCCAAAGTATTGGAGTTTCAGCTTTAGCATCATTCCTTCCAAAGAAATTCCAGGGCTGATCTCCTTCAGAATGGACTGGTTGGATCTCCTTGCAGTCCAAGGGACTCTCAAGAGTCTTCTCCAACACCACAGTTCAAAAGCATCAATTCTTTGGCGCTTAGCTTTCTTCACAGTCCAACTCTTGCATCCATACATGACCACTGGAAAAACCATAGTGTCTTTTAATTTCATGGCTGCAGTCACCATCTGCAGTGATTTTGGAGCCCAAAAAGATAAAGTCTGACACTGTTTCCACTGTTTCCCCATCTATTTCCCATGAAGTGATGGGACCAGATGCCATGGTCTTTGTTTTCTGAATGTTGAGCTTTTAGCCAACTTTTTCACTCTCCTGTTTCACTTTCATCAAGAGGCTTTTTAGTTCCTCTTCACTTTCTGCCATAAGGGTGGTGTCATATGCATATCTGAGGTTATTGATATTTCTCCTGGCAATCTTGATTCCAGCTTGTGCTTCTTCCAGCCCAGCATTTCTCATGATGTACTCTGCATAGAAGTTAAATAAGCAGGGTGACAATATACAGCCTTGACGCACTCCTTTTCCTATTTGGAACTAGTCTGTTGTTCCATGTCCAGTTTTACCTGTTGCTTCTTGACCTGCATATAGGTTTCTCAAGAGGCAGGCCAGGTGGTTTGGTATTCCCATCTCTTTCAGAATTTTCCACAGTTTATTGTGATCCACACAGTCAAAGGCTTTGGCATAGTCAAGGCTATGGTTTTTTCAGTGGTCATGTATGGATGTGAGATTTCATGGCAGCAGTCACCATCCACAGTGATTTTGGAGCCCCCCAAAATAAAGTCTGTCATTGTTTCCATTGTTTCCTCATCTATTTGCTATGAAGTGATGGGACTGAATACCATGATTTCAGTTTTTTGAATGTTGAATTTTAAGCCAACTTTTTCACTCTCTTCTTTCATCTTCCTCAGGAGGCTCTTTAGTTCCTCTTGGCTTTCTGCCATAAGGGTGGTGTCATCTGCATATCTGAGGTTATTGATATTTCTCCTGGCAATCTTGATTCCAGCTTGTGCTTTATCCAGCCCTGCATTTCACATGATATACTCTGCATATAAGTTAAATAAGCTAGGTGACAATATACAGCCTTGATGTACTCCTTTCCCAACTTGGAACCAGTTCATTGTTCCATGTCTGGTTCTAACTGTTGCATCCATACACGTTTCTCAGGAGGCAGATAATGGTCTGGTATTCCCATCTCTCACAGTTTTCCACAGTTCATTGTGATCCACACAGTCAAAGGCTTTATCATAGTCGATGAAGCAGAAATAGATGTTCTTCTGAAATTCTGTTTTTTTTTTTCTATGAACCAATGGATGTTGGCAATTTGATCTTTGGTTCCTTTGCCTTTTCTAAATCCAACTTGGACATCTGGAAGTTCTTGGTTCATGTACTGTTGAAGCCTAGCTTGGGGAATTTTGAGCATTAATTTGCTAGCATTTGAAGTGAGTGCAGTTGTGCTTTAGTGAGGGATCACACCATCATGGCTATCTGGGTCTTTAATATCTTTTTTATATAGTTTTTCTGTGTATTCTTGCCACTTCTTAATATCTTCTGCTCCGGTTAGGTCCCTACCATTTCTGTTCTTTATTGTGCTCATCTTTGCATGAAAATTTCCCTTGGTATCTCTACATTTTCTTGATGAGATCTCTAGTCTTTCCCATTCTATTGCTCTTCTATGTTTCATTGCATTGGCCACTTAGGAAGGCTTTCTTATCTCTCCTTGCTATTCTTTGGAACTCTGCACTCAGGTGGATATATTTTTTCTTTTCTCCTTTGCCTTTCGCATCTCTTCTTTTCACAGCTATTTGTAAGGCTTCCTCAGACAACCATTTTGCCTTCTTGCATTTCTTTTTCTTGGGATGGTTTTGATCACTGCCTCCTGTATAACATTACAAACCTTCTTCCATGGTTCTTCAGGCACTCTGTCTATCAGGTCTAATACCTTGAATCTATTTGTCACTTCCACTCTTTAATCATAAGAGATTTGATTTGGTCATACCTGAATGGTCTAGTGGTTTCCATACTTTCTTTGATTTAAGTCTGAGTTTTGCAATAAAGGGTTCATGATCTGAGCCACAGTCAGCTCCTGGTCTTGTTTTTGCTTATAGAGCTTCTCCGTCTTTGGCTAAAGACTCTGCTTTTGGTGTTGACGGTCTGGTGATGTCCCTGTGTCTTTTGTGTTGTTGGTAGAGGTGTTTGCTATGACCAGTGCCTTCTCTTGGCAAAATTCTGATAACACAGTTTTGTGTCATCAGAAACAATTGATAACAGGAAACTGCCCTGTATGTAGTGGTGGCTCAGTAAATATAGTTGAGTGAATGGGTTTGGGATGATTCAGTACGGAAATCCAAAGTCAGGATAAGAAAGTGGTTTCCATGGACAGAGGAGCCTGGTGGGCTGCAGTCCATTGGGTCGCAAAGAGTTGGACACAGCAAAGCACAGTGTGGTGGTGGCAGCCTCTAAAGTCTGTCTGAGCCACTAAGTTAATGCAGCAAGGGAGCTGTGCCTGTCTCTGTGGCCCACTCCTGTAATTGGGTTGTAGTGCCTTTGGGGTCTCATTAGCAAACCTCAGGGTGCTCTTGCCAACCATGAATGTGTGTTGCTGACACTTCAGAAGCAGAGGTGTCCAAGCTCTACAGTGGCTTTGCCTGTGGAAATTCTGTGTAAGATTCCCTGAACACTTTGTGCTTAAAAGTTTCCTGAGACCCTGCACTTCTCCAGCCAGAGTCCTTTACTCTCACTGCTCAGCTAGGAGGGTGGAGCTCACTAAGGTCAGTTCTCATGTAGTCATGGTTTTCTGGGGGCTTCTCTAGCTAGAATAAAGCTGAACCAACCAAGGACTCTTATAGAAAACAGATGTTTTCACTTGCTCTGTGCTTTCTCTGTTTTGTTCTCAATACAAAGATAGAAGTCCTGCTGCACAGTATCTCAGTGTTTCTTAAACAGCAGCAGTATATCATAGAATTATTTGAGAAAATTTCCTTTTTCAGATCGATTTATTTTAAACAAAGTTAAATGTATCTAGATGAAAAATAGAAATTCACTCTACTGTAAAGATTTAGAGATTTAAAAAGAAGCATTCCAGAATTTGTAACATATTTGTGGAATTCATCTGAATAATTTAAAGAAATAAAGGAACTGAATTTTTCAAGCTTCCTCCCCATGCACTGTCACTGTATTGATGTAATTGTTTCCTTTTTGTCTTGATTTTTTTTTCCTGAAGACGTGGCATTTTTGTGGTTACAAAGCAGGGATGTAACCGATGTAGCCTGTGCTCACCTCTCATTGCTGAGCTCCTGTCTGCTGCCTTCAGTCATCTTCTCCCTCCTTTTTGGATGATCAAAAGCTCTGACTTTCCTAGTCAGGAGTGTCGTACAGCAACCGAGGGCATAACTTGAGAGCTGTGTAGCTTGGGTTGCATTTCTGGCTCTAACTCTTACTGGTCTGAGAACTTGGCCAAGTCACTCGTTTGCTCTAATCCTCATTTCTCTCATCTGAAGAAGAGAAACACGCATCATAGCTTCCTCCAAGTACTGTTGAGTGGATTTACTGAGATGATGCATTTTAAGTGCTCCCCGTAGGGCTTGGCATACAGCATTGCTTAATAAATGCAAGCAAATGTCTTCGTGCTTGGGTGACCATTCCCTCTACTTGTGGAGATGTTCAGACTCAGAAAGTGTTTTCACAAGTACTTTATTATTTAGAGGCTTGCCATATGAATGCCCAGTCCTTGACTGGGGGTTGCTGAAGGTGCAGAATGGAAGGATCAGAGTGCACAGAGAAGGCTGAGTTCCCAGCCTTTCCCATGGGCTGTCCTGGTGTATGGTCCCTGACACCAGTCAACTTCCTGGAAATTCGAGCAGATTCCACAGTGTATTTTACCAAGGCACAGTCTTAACACCCTTTCCCCAAAGCACAGCTGGCAAATCATGTCTGTGACTCCTCAGATACCTGAAGTCTGAAAGCCTTTTAAAAGACTTACTGACGCGCGGGGATGACCCAGAGAGATGTTGTGGGGAGGGGGGTGGGAGGGGGGTTCATGTTTGGGAACGCATGTACACCTGTGGTGGATTCATGTCAATCTATGCCAAAACCAATACAGAATTGTAAAGTAAAAATTAAAAATAAATAAATAAATTAAAAAAAAAATAAAAAATAAAAGACTTACTGACATTTTAATCTTTTAAGGTAGAAATGTTTCTAAATTGCATTACAAATTTCCTTTCTCTTTCAAGAGAGAGAATATATCTGAAAACTTGTGTGAGCTCAATCAAATTCAGTGTAAGGCATGGGAAATATGAAATGTATGCCCTAACCCCCCCCCCCCCCACCAATGCCTAAGCAAAGGAGTGAAAGACATGAGTAATCATATCCAGGTATTTACTTGCTTCCTAGTTACTTTAAAATTCACCACAATATTGATGATATTTATCAGTGAAATTAATTTGGGGGCTGTGTATTTCTACTTTCCCAGCTTAAAATCACAGTACTTTTTCCTACTAGCATTTTGAATAGATGGGGAAATAGGGCACCAGGCAGAGAGAGAAAGAGAGTTGTTTGAGGTGACTGCAAATAACAAAGTTGGAACTAATATTGAGGTCTTTTGACTTCCAGATCAATGCCCTTTTCAGGGTTTTAAGCTGCTGCTTTTGGGCAAAGTCAAGTCTGTGTTAATCACCTGAAAATTTTCAGTAGGTTGAGAGTAGCAAACAAGTACTGTAGGGGAGAGAGTAGGAGGAAATGATTGCAATAGGGGTGAGGGGACTGTTGTATTGACTGAAAAAAAAAAGCCTCAACCTAAAAGTTTAGAATTATGTTTTATTTGGTGGACACAACTGAGGATTTAAGCCAGGGACACAGCCTCTCAGATAACTCTGAGGGACTGGTCTGAACAGGCAGGGAGGGGAATCAAGATATATAGAAGTTTTTGCAACAAAGACCAGGCAGTTGGAACACCAAAGATCATTGTTAACTAAAGAAAACCAGATAACTCCAGTTGACGAATTCAGCACTTTTCTCAGTGTGGGAGGATGCAGGAGTATGGGCTCCCTGAAATCGTCCTTTTGATTTGCACCTCAGCTCTCGGGGCGGGATCCTGTTTCCTCATCCCAGTCTCCTCAGGGCGTACCCTTGAGGGTGACTGCAGCAGGTGGCTGCTAGATGTCAGGCATCCTCTTTCAGACCTGAGTTCCCTCAGGGCTCACTGGAGGGGTGGCTGTAATGTGAAGGCTTGATGGCTGCAGTATCCTTTGCTTGCGGATACAGCAGGCAACAGTTTTCATTCACAACTGCAATAGGGAGAACTCTCTGACAGTAAGGTCTACAAGTGTCTTTCAGATCAGCTTGTAACACCTGTCATGGTGCTTGCTATCGGTGACCTCGAGCAAGTCCCTTAAACACTAAAGTTTTTGAGCTTCCTTTTCCTCACCTCCAAAGTGAGAACATTGACGGTTGTCTTAAAAGTTTGTGATGAGTGTGAGCTCGGATAATGCGTGAAGGTCTTGAGCCGTGCCTGACCCGCGGCAGCTCTGCCAGGGTGACGGCAGCATGGACCGCAAGAGGTGAAAAGTCTTTTTTGCACTCCACGCAGTCTTGTTCAGGTCCTCACAGGCTGCAAGGTCCAAAGGTGTGTTTACAGGTTAAGGGTGGTGTGAGGACTTTGGGGGGAACCAGAGAGGAGGAAACAAGGACAGAAATGAGTCCTTGGAGGAGAGGCTGAAGGTGTATGAAGACGTTTAGGTTGGGGAAAAGTGGTCTGGGTTGGGGGTTAATGAGCATTCTTGTTTCATCAGTGTTTACTCCCGGGAACAGCAAATGATGTTGCTTCGAACTGCATGAGATTCTAGCTGGACTCTAAAAACTTGTCATGCCCTCTACCTCAGTCTTCCCATTCCAGGAAATTGATCCCAAGATATTTACAGAGGGAGAGCATACACTGGAGTATGAAATAGGGAGCAACTCAAAGTTCGTCAATAAAAAAAGTCAAATAAATTAGGGTATGTGTTTTAAGAAGGACCATTAAAAGCAATCTCTTGAAAACTATCACCTTGGCGAAATACTTAAAGAAAGTCTTAAGGGAAAATGCTGAATATAATACTATGTATACATCTCATTCAAATTTATAAAAATGTTTTCATAACTGAAGGAAACAACCAAAAGAAGCTCACTGTAATAATAATGACTTCTAACTTCGAATAGTATTTTCACTACTTTCCAAAGTATCTCTAATGAATATGCTGAACTTGAGCAAATTAGTTAATCTCCCTGAGCCTAATTTTCCTTATCTGTAAAATGGGGATAAGGACAGTAAATATATACTCTGGATTAAATAACAAAGGCATGTATTATTTCATTATTTTATAATACGAATCATAAAAGTAAAGTTCATATGATGAAGATGATGTTTCTGGGAGAGTCTGGGTCAGAAGAGAGTCTCATGAGTGAAAGGGAAGTGAGAATAAATCTTGACTTGCATCACCCAAACATGTTGTTCCCTCTTTGTCCTCAGAGGAATTGGCTTTAAGAGCAGGTGGATAACCATCTTGCTCTTTAGATATCCCAAGTTTAATGATTCTTGGTACTAGAAATTTAATAAAAATGTTTGGAAATTAAATGGCAAATCACCTTGGCGATAAATCCTAAGACATGGCCCTTGCAAACCAATCTCCCACCTGAGAATGACGTGAAACCATTGAGACCTAATAATACTTGGTATTTACTCAGCACCTCCTAAGGGCAAATAACTGGGCTCTATGCTCTGTTCTTTAAAACATTATTTATTTATTTTTGGTTGCACTGGGTCTTTGTTGCTGTGTGCAGATTTTCTCTGTTTGTAGCGAGCAGCGGCTATTTTTCATTATGGTGTATGGGTTTCAGAAGTCGTGGTACACTGGCTTAGTTGCTCTGCAGCTTGTGGAGTCTTCCTGGACCAAGGATTGAACCCATGTTCCCTGCATTGGCAGGAGGATTCCTGTCCACTGTGCCACCAGGGAAGTCCTAAATACTCTTACTTTATCTTATAATGGCAGCCTAGGTGATATGTATTATTATCTGATATAGGAGGAAACAGAGTTTCTAAGGGTTCAAGCAACTTGTCCAATGTCATCCAGAGAGGGAATGGAAGAACTGGAAATCAGTTTGACAGAATTTGTCTCTAGCGGCTAGCTTCTTGCTGGCTGTGATACTGCCTCCCAAAGCAGTTTTCATTTGATGGCCTGAACACCAGTTGTGCAATTCCAAGCATTTGACCTCACATCAGAATGTCCTTTTTTTTTTTTAGCATGACAAAAGACCAAATAGAAACAATGGGTGTATTTTACATTTATTACAAGGCTAAATAAAAACAAAATATGGCAGAAATTTTTTTTTTCATGGAAATAATGGTTAGATTATTCATCTGCTATCAAAGTCTGTTTTGGGGTGTACACAATGATTGTATTATTTTTTTATAGCATTCTCCATCAGTGGCTGGCAGGAACTGGCTATTTCCAGTGCTATCTCTACTCTCTGCCTTGTGGGTGAATTTAACCATCTGATCAAAGCATTTTCACAATTTGAGCAAGGAGTAGAAGAATCTTACTGTACGATCCTGGATTTTAGGAAATTTCTGGATAAGGGAGATGCTAAATAAGTCTGGGTAATATCCCAGGGCATGACAATTTTTTCCTTGTTCTTGCCTCTGGCATCGTCATTGATTATTGTTTTAATTTTCAGCTTAAAGCAGATTCAACTGCTTGAAGACAAGCAGTGTGTTTGGGATTTGGAGGTAGGAAGTAGTGGAAGAGGCTCTGAGTGTGAAGTCTTTGTGTCAGCCTCTGTGGGTCAATGTCCCAAGTGTTTCGAGTCTTCCTCTTTGTCTTCTGTGAACCTTTTCCAGGATCCTAAGTCTCCTGGGAATGTACGGACTGGAGTTTATCACATAAAATGTGATCATCTTTCTAAAGACATATTTATTATATTAATTTATTTGACTGTGCCATTTCTTAGTTGCTGCACTCAGGATCTTTAGTTGTGGCCTGTGCGATCTAGTTCCCTGACCAGGGATTGAACCTGGGCCCCCTGGCATTGGGAGTGTGGAGACTTAGCCACTGGACCACTAGGAAAGTTCCCACATGTGATCATCTTTACTGTTCTGCTGGGCTTCACTGGTGGCTCAGACGGTAAAGAATCTGCCTGCAATGTTGGAGACCCAGGTTCGATCCCTAAAAATCCCCTGGAGAAGGGAATGGCTACCCACCCCAGTATTCTTGTCTGGAGAATCCCATTGACAGAGGAGCCTGGTGTGTCTACAGTCCATGGGGTCACAGAGTTGGACACGACTGGGCAACTATGACTTCACTGTTCTGCTATTCATAAATGTTATTTGCCATTTCTTTTCAACAGCCACAATAACAAGACACTTGGGATGAAAGCACTACTCAAAACAGTCTTGTACGATTTCCCTTCCTTTTCCCCTACACTCTACCAAGCTGCCCTTGACTGTGAAATAATTACCATCCAGCACTCTCTGGTTGTTACTGAGGTACTCATGGTGGTTTTTCATACTTATGATTGATGTACACAAAGCCTAGCTTTGTAATGTTGGCATCTCTCACCTTCCCCCTTAAAATTTTTAAATTATATGCTACACACAGCCCTGTGGTTAAGGACATTTGATATGGTTCTAGGCACTTAAGGATCAGTGACAATGTTTGTTGGCACTTAGAGGGCTCAACAATTTTTGTTGAATTTAATACAATTTTTTATATCTTAATCATTTATAAATTATTTAGTATCTGAGACGTTTGTTCATGCATTCACTTATCCTTTCATTTATTTGTTTTACATGCTTTCCTATTTTCCCAGGTCTGTTTCTGGTCTGTGTTCTGATACATGTATGTTCTAGGGTAAATTTGTGCATGAAATCTTACAGGTTCTAGATAATAAAATGCTTTCCACATACTGTATTTTAGCTATGGCAGAGAAAGGAGTTATGAATGTTAGTTTTAACATCCTTTGAAATAGGGTGTTAAAATCATTATCAGACTTGAATACAGTGTACTGACTCCTGGATTTGGGAAACCATCTTAAATTTTTTTTTTTTTTGCTATTATAATGTTTTTTAATTCTTCTATGTCTATTTTCTACTATTTTCTTTTTTTCACTTTATTTTACTTTACAATATTGTAAAGTAAATTTATTTTTTAAATTATACTTGCTTTGCAAAGTTCTGGTGTACAACAACCATGATCCAGCTATGAGAATGGATATATCCCCTCTCTCTTGAGCTTCTCTCCCATTGCCCCATCCCTCCCCTTCTAGGTCATCGCAGAACACTAAACTGAGCTCCCTGTGCTATATAGCAGCTTCTCACTAGCTAGCTCTTTACACATTACAGCCTATGTCATAACGCTCTCTCAGTTCCTCCCGCCCTCCCTTCCCTCCACTGTGTCCACAAGCCCCTTCTCTATGGGAAGCTTTCTTATATCCTGCAGTTTGTGTCCTTGCAGACCTAACCAGACTGTCAGTGCTCGGGGTAGACAGTCCATGGGCGTCAAGAACAACGTGACCGAGTTCGTCTTGCTCGGCCTTTACCAGAGCCAGGAGATGCAGCCAGCGTGCTTCCCGGTCTTCTCTCTCTTCCACGCGCTCACGGTCCTGGGGAACCTTCTGGTCATCGTCACCATCAACGCCTGCAAGACCCTGTGCGCTCCCACGTACTTCTTCCTCCGCCACTTGTCCTTTGCCGACATGTGCTATCCATGCGCCACCACACCCAAGATGATTGCTGACACTTTGGTGGAGCGCAAGACCATCTCCTTCGAGGGCTGCGTGACCCAGCTCTTTTCTGCCCACTTCTTTGGTGGCACCGAGATCTTCCTCCTCACGGCCACGGCCTATGACCGCTACGTGGCCATCTGTCGGCCCCTGCACTACGCGACCATCAGGGGCCGCCGGAAGTGAGGCCTGCTGGCGGGGGCCTCCTGGCTGGCTGGCTTCCTGCGTTCCACCCTGCAGGCGCTCCTCCCGGTCCAGCTGGCCTTCTGTGGGCCCGAGATCGACAGCTTCTTCTGTGACGTCCATCCCCTGCTGAAGCTGGCCTGTGCGGACACCTCCGTGGTGGGGCTCGTCGTGGTGGCCAACGGTGGCATGATTTCTTTACTGTCCTTCATCATCCTCATCATCTCCTATGTGGTCATCCTCCTGAACCTGAGAAGCTGGTCTTCTGAGAGCCGGCGCAAGGCTCCGTCCACGTGCGGCTCACATATCATCACTGTGCTGGTCCTGGTGCCCGCCATGTTCATGCACATTCGGCCCTCCACCACACTGGCCGCTGACAAACTCGTCATCCTCTTTAACATCGTCATGCCACCTTTGCTGAACCCTCTGATCTACACGCTGAGGAACAGTGAGGTGAAAAATGCCATGAGGAAGATCTTCAGGGTCAAGGGGAGCTCGGGGGGAGAAGTGAAACTACAAGGCTTCTCATGAGCCTGGACTTGGGAGACTTCCCGTCTTTGTAGCATCTAAGACGGTTTTGCATCTCTGGTCTGATGCTTGTAATGACAACTCTTGTTCTTTTTCTAATAATATTCCACTTGCCCCTCAATCTTTGCAGGTATTTATTATCTGCAATGAGTGAGGCACTGGGAATACAAATAAAAGTAAATTGTAATCACTACACTTGAGGTGGGGTCATAGTCCAGGAGGCTCATGTATGCTAAGTTGCTTCAGTCGTGTCTGACTCTTTGCAACCCCATGGACTGTAGCCTGCTAGGCTCCTCTGTCCGTGGGTGTCTCCTGGTAAGAAGACTGGAGTGGCTAGCTGTTCCATTCTCCAGGGGATCTTCCTGATCCTGGGATTGAGCCTGGGTCTCCTGCACTGCAGGCAGATTCTCTACCATCTGAGCCATAGTGGAAGCCTTTATGAGGCTCTTAGTGTGATATTTAAAGGCTCATTCAGGAAACTTATGACAGCCTGTGAATGTACAGGTATCTCATCTATAAAATGGATAATAGCACTCAATAATTCCTTTATTAACACAATAGTTGTTGAAGTTCACTTTCTCTTTGGTTATGATATTCAAGGCACTTGACTCATATTCCTCATTTTGTGCTCTCGGGAGACAGCTGAGTAAATAAATGCAGCAAGGTTAAAAGATTCACCCAAGTCACACAGTAAGTCTTGAGCAAGGGGGCAACCAGGATCGTAAATCTGCTTCCAGGGCTCTTACCACCTCCAGAGGACTCACGACAAAGCCTGAGTGCCTGGCTACCAAGCAGGATGGACCGGGAATTTTGGGGACCAATGACTGATGGTTTCCCAGAATGCTGGGGAGCAGAGCTGGGGAGAATAGGTTGTTAGCATTCCACCCAGTAGTGACCAGTCCTTTCTCCAGCAGAACAGGGGCTGTTCCCCATTAATCTTTGCTTTGTCCTAGTTACTCTAGAGAGGGCCAGTTTGTTTAGGATGGAATTTGAGGAGCAGGGTTAGAAGTCCTACTGAAGTAACCATTCATGGATCATTTAGTTCATTTGGGTCTCAGTTTCCACAGATACAAATGGAGACAGTAATAATACCAGCTTCAGAAGGTTTCAAGGGGACTTTCAGGGCTTCTTACATTCTTATATCAAAGAATGTTGTTCAGGGGTGGCTGCTACCTCTGTTCCTTTCTAATGTCTTCTAATCCCTTTTCTCTTCCTATTCTCCATTTTGTCCTTGACCGAAAGCCCTCTAATAACCATACTGATTAATCCTTCCTCACATGTCTGTTGATCACTTAGCATGTGATAGGTTTGTTCTTTTTTTTTTTTTTCCAATCTGTGTTTGTGTTTCTTCAATACAGACAAGCACCCAGCTCTTTCTCAGAAAAGTAGCTGAACTGGAGGGAACAAAACAAAGGGTTTCAAGGTGTGAGTGTGGATTGGGGTGAAGCCTGAGATGAGGTGAGGGTGTACATGAGACATGGACCCCAATATCAGTGCCCACCCCTGAATCCTTACTCCTCACACATTCTAGGTAGGGCCAGTGAAGTCTGTCCATGGGAACAGGTCTTGGACTTTCTACCGCTTCCAACATATTTTTTTTTCATTTTTGCCCTCTCTCTTTCCAAGGCAAATATTTCCTCCCATTCTGTAGGTTGTCCTTTTGTTTTGTATTATGGTTTCCTTTGCTGTGCAAAAACTTAGAAGTTTGATAGGTCCCATTTGGTTATTTCATCCCAAAGTCACAGTTCAGTTCAGTCGCTCAGGCATGTCCGACTCTTTGTGACCCCATGAATTGCAACACGCCAGGCCTCCCTATCTATCACCAACTCCTGGAGTTCACTCAGACTCACGTCCATTGAGTCGGTGATGCCATCTAGCCATCTCATCCTCTGTCGTCCCCTTCTCCTCCTGCCCCCAATCCTTCCCAGCATCAGAGTCTTTTCCAATGAGTCAACTCTGCGCATGAGGTGGCCAAAGTACTGGAGTTTCAGCTTTAGCATCAGTCCTTCTGAAGAACACCCAGAACTGATCTCCTTCAGAATGGACTGGTTGGATCCCCTTGCAGTCCAAGGGACTCTCAAGAGTCTTCTTCAACACCACAGTTCAAAAGCATCAATTCTTCGGCACTCAGCTTTCTTTATAGTCCAACTCTCACATCCATACATGACCACTGGAAAAACCATAGCCTTGACTAGATGGACCTTTGTTGGCAAAGTGATGTCTGTGCTTTTGAATATGCTCTCTAGGTTGGTCATAATTTTCCTTCCAAGGAGTAAGCGTCTTCTAATTTCATGGCTGCACTCACCATCTGCAGTGATTTTGTAGCCCAAAAAGATAAAGCCTTACACTGTTTCAACTGTTTCCCCATCTACTTCCCATGAAGTGATGGGACCAGATGCCATGATCTTCGTGTTCTGAATGTTGAGCTTTAAGCCAACTTTTTCACTCTCCACTTTCACTTTCATCAAGAGGCTTTTTAGTTCCTCTTCCCTTTCTGCCATAAGGGTGATGTCATCTGCATATCTGAGGTTATTGATATTTCTCCCGGCAATCTTGATTCCAGCTTGTACTTCTTCCAGCCCAGTGTTTCTCGTGATGTACTCTGCATAGAAGTTAAATAAGCAGGGTGACAATATACAGCCTTGATGTACTCCTTTTCCTATTTGGAACCAGTCTGTTGTTCCATGTCCAGTTCTTTTTTTTTTTTTTTTTAGCATATTTATTGATTTATTTTTGTTGTTGGAAATTTATTTTTTTAAATATAAATTTATTTATTTTAATTGGAGGCTAATTACTTTACAATATTGTATTGGTTTTGTGATACATCAACATGAATCCGCCACAGGTATACACGTGTTCCCCATCCTAAACCCCCCTCCCACCTCCCTCCCCGTACCATCCCTCTGGGTCATCTCAGGGCACCAGCCCCAAGCATCCAGTATCATGCATCGAACCTGGACTGGTGATATGTTTCATATATGGTTCTAAGTGTTGCTTCCTGACCTGCATACAGGTTTCTCAAGAGGCAGGTCAGGTGGTCTGGTATTCCCATCTCTTTCAGAATTTTCCACAGTTTATTGTAACCCACACAGTCAAAGGCATTGGCATAGTCAATAAAGCAGAAATAGATGTTTTTCTGGCACTCTCTTGCTTTTTCCATGATCCAGCGCATGTTAGCAATTTGATCTCTGGTTCCTCTGCCTTTTCTAAAACCAGCTTGAACATGTGGAAGTTCATGGTTCACGTATTGCTGAAGCCTGGCTTGGAGAATTTTGAGCATTACTTTACTAGCGTGTGGGATGAGTGCAATTGTGTGGTAGTTTGAGCATTCTTTGGCATTGCCTTTCTTTGGGACTGGAAGTCCCAGTCACAAGCACTGTTCAACTTACACAAATCAACAGACACAAATCAACCAATGTGATGCACTTCATCAACAAAAGAAAAGATAAAAACGACATGATCATTCATTAGATACAGTGAAGCATCTGATAAAATTCAGCATCCATTTATGATAAAAGCTCTCACCAAAGTGGGTATATAGGGAGCATATCAAAATATAATAAAAGCTATTTACAACAAACTCTCAGCCAACATAATACTTGGTGGTGAAAAACTGAGTTTTCTTGTTAAAATCTGGAAAAAGACAAGGATGACTACTCTCACCACTTGTTCCACATTGTATTGAAAGTCCTGGTCACAGTCTTCAAACAAACAAACAAAAAATGAAATATTACTCAGCCATTAAAAAGAATACATTTGAATCAGTCCTAATGAGGTGGATGAAACTGGAGCCTATTATACAGAGTGAAGTAAGCCAGAAAGAAAAACACCGATACAGTATACTAATGCATGTATATGGAATTTAGAAAGATGGTAATGATAACCCTATATGTGAGACAGAAAAAGAGACACAGATGTATAGAACAGACTTTGGGACTCTGTGGGAGAAGGTGCGGGTGGGATGATTTGAGAGAATAGCATTGAAACATGTATATTATCATATGTGAAACAGATCGCCAGTCCAGGTTTGATGCATGAGACAGGGTGCTCAGGGCTGGTGCACTGGGATGACCCTGAGGGTTGGGATGGGGAGGGAGCTGGGAGGGGGGTTCAGGATGGGGAGCAGATGTACACCCATGGCTGATTCATGTCAATGTATGGCAGAAACCACTACAGTATTGTAAAGTAATTAGCCTCCAACTAAACTTTAAAAAAAAAAAAGGAAAGTTATCCAAATTGGAAAGGAAGAGGTAAAACTATCATTATATGCAGATGACATGACACTCTGTAGAAAATCCTTAAAACTCCACACAAAACCCATTAGAACTGACAAATGATTTCAGCAAGACAGCATATAAAAGAATATAGGAATCTATTGCATTTCTTTAGATGAACAATGAAATATCAGAAAGAGAAAGTAAAAAAACAATCCCTCTTAAAATTGCATAAAAAAATATCATAGGAGAAAACCCGACCAAGTAGGTGAAAGACTTATATGTTGAGAACTATAAAACACTGATAAGGGAAATTGAAGATGATTCAAAGAAATGAAAAGATATCCCATGCTCCTGGGTTGGAAGAATTAATATTGTTAAAATGGCCACATCACCCAAAGCAATCTACAGACTTAATGTGATCCTTATCCAATACATGACATTTTTCATGGGACTGAACATACGGAAGTCCTCTGCTTTCATTGTATTATTGTTGATTGTCCCTGTTAGTATTAGCTTACCATATAGGATTGGCCAACTATTAGTATGAGTTTTTCCACAAAATCTTATGGAATGAACTTTTTGGCCAACAAAATATTTAGGTGCTTCACTGTTAGTTGCATATATATTTACAAATGCTACACCTTTTTGATGAATTGACCACTTTATTATTATTTAATGACCTTCATCTCCTATTCCAGTTTTTACCCTAAAGTCTACTTTGTCTGATATAAATATACTGCTATTCTTCCCTCTTTTAGTTTCAGTTTTCATGAACATTTTTTTTCACCCCTTTACTCTTGAGTGTGGTGGTGGTTTAGTCACTAAATCATGTCTGACTCTTGTGACCCCATGGACAGTAGCCTGCCAGGCTCCTCTGTCCGTGGGATTCTCCGGGCAAGAGTACTGGAGTGAGTTGCCATTTCCTTCTCCAGGGTATCTTCCCAACCCAAGGATTGAACCCAGGTCTCCTGCATTGCAGGCAGATTCTTTACCAACTGAGCTATGACGGAAGACCTACTCTTGAGTGTAGATGTTCCTAAAGCTGATAATGGGTATTGTGTAACAGCATATAACTGAGTCGTCGTCTTCTTTTTTTTTTTTTTTTTTAAATCCTTCCAGTAAATCTGTGCCTTTTGATTGGAGAATTCAATCCACTTATCCTTACAGCAGTCATTGAAATGTAAAGACTTACTATTGCCATTTGATTGTTTTCTGGCTGTTTTATAGTTGATTTTTGATTCTTTCGCTAACTACATTTTTGAATTGGTAACTTTGCATGGTGTTACGCTCTGATTTCCTTGCCTTTATTCTTTTTGAATCTACTGTGGGTTTTGCTTGTGATTACCATGAAGCTTACATGAAACAGCAACACAGTATGTTGATGGCAGCTTAATTCAGTTGCATACAAAAACTCTACCCTCTTACGTCTCCTTTGGTGTCTTTAATGTTGTAATATGCCTCTTTTTATATTGCATATTCTTTCACAAATCACAGTAGTCATGGTTATTTTTGATACTCATGTCCTTTAACCTTTATACTAGAGTTAGGCGGTTAACACACCATCTATTACAGTATTAGCTTTTCAGAATTTGACTGTACATTTTCTTTACTTAATGTGTTATATATTTTTCATATATTTTCCTGTTCTACCTAATGTTCTTTTATTTTAGCCAAACTGTCAGTATTTCTTGTAAGATAGATGGAATTGAATTTTTTTAGCTATTTGTCTGAGAAAGTCTTTTTTTCCTTTATTAGCGAGTGATAACTTTTCTGGATAGATTATTCTGTGTTGGAAGTTTTTTTTTGTTGTTCAGTAATTTCAGAATATCAATTCACTTTCTACAGGCCTCTAAGATTTCGGCTGAGAAATCTTTTGATAATCTCATGGAGCTCCTTTGCAGACTTCGAACTTCTTTCCTCTTGCTGCTTTTAGGATTCACTCTTGGTTTTTACAATTTTATTATAATGTGTCTTGAGAAGGTAATTTTGGATTGGCATAATGAGTTTTGTCTGCCTCTTGCCCCGTACACCTGTGGATGAGACTCTTCTCAAGTTCCTTGGCATATGGAGCTGGATCCCACATGTCCCATAGATGGACTTCTTCATGGGTAGATGCCAAATATTTATTGTTAAATGAAGGGAGGAGACAAAAGTGAGGGTGTCTTAAGCCACCATGCTGCTGCTGTCACTATATTTTCAGACATTTGAGGCAATTCATTCCTTCTGTTTTAAGGCTTCTTTAGCCGGTTTTGCTTAATAGGTTTTGCTTACCAGGCACAGTACTTGGCACAGTATAGCTGCTTAGTAAATATTTGTTACATAGATATTGTCTGTAACATAGCACCTCTCCTATTTTTTATGCTAAATATGCTTATATGGTTGACTCTTGAAACACGTGGATTTGAACTATGCAGGGCCACTTATATGAGGATTATTTCCAATAAATATATTGAAAACATTTTGGAGATTTGTGACAGTTTGAAAAACTTTAGAGGAACCATGTAGCATAGAAATACCTTGAAAATTATGAAAAAGTTAGGTATGTCATTAGTAAAATACATGAATAGATATGAATCTACTTTATCATTTGCTACAATTAAATATATACAAGCAGTGAAAATTTGTCAAAAATATGCACATTTAATACTAATATTACTTAAATATTGGAAGCTTTTATGTAATTATTTGCTAATCTTCTTAGTGCTTTTTTCAATATAGAGAATAACGATTAATTAGGGTTTGCCTTCTCAAAGCGATTGCATTAATATCTTTAAAACAATCTTAAAATATGTCATTATAATTTTCTCCTTAATTATTAGTTGGAATTTCTCATCTTGTTTCAGCTTTAATTTTACTCAAGACTGCATTAATGACCTGCATGAATAGCACTGGTGTAGAGTACATTGATTTTGCAAAGTGCCTTTATGGCATTGGTAAAACATTTTGTGTAGGGTCAAAGCCGATTAATAAACTCATATGCAATCAAAGTCCAGTTTTAATAACACCAATTCAGATTGTTTGCCCTCTTTAATAGGGTATCTGAATAGCAGCAGCATTGTGATTTGGCTCAGATAAGCTACACTGTGGAGGCTATCCTGTGCATTATAGGATGTGTTTCCTAGCATCTCTGGCCTCTGCCCACTGGATGCTGATAACACCTCCTCCCTTGCAGGTTGGTACAATGAAAAATGTGTCCAGATATTGCCAAATATACTCTTGAAGGCAAAAACTGCTCAGGCTGAGATCTGCTCTTCTGCACCCTCATCCCCACCAAAGGCCAGTAGAAGTGCTATCTCAGTTTACTGACACCACCCGTATTCCTTGGACCCATCCTTTGAACGGTGTCATTTCATGTAAAGTCACATGACTGAGTTCATGATAAGACCTGGATCTGACTGACCTCTAAACAGCATGGAGCCCCATAGCCTAAGTACCCTGTGAATCCTGGGTGAAATTAATTTACCATTCCCTATTGATTTCTGAAGTTATGTTACCTGCGAGGAAGTTTGAGATGTTTGTATCCAGGTCCTGCTTCCCATGAGGTAGGTGCCTGATTAGGAAGGGGCCAGGCATGGGTCTCTGGGGACCAGTCTTCTCTCACTTGATCACCATGCTTTCCTCCCTGGTACCTCTCAGCTACGTGAACTCAGGCTGAGCCACCAGAATTCTTATATTTCTAGGGAACACAAGGGAGGCAAGTCTAGTGTGCTCTTGTTTTATTTATTTATTTTTAAAATATAAATTTATTTATTTTAATTGGAGGTTAATGACTTTACAATATTGTATTGGTTTTGCCATACATCACCTTCTGGCTTAGTCTCAACATTCCCAAGCCTGAGGCTGCAGAGAAGCGGATTCTCTATCTGGCGAATCCCGAGATGTATGATCTCTGGCTGCTTGGCCTTAATGGTTTTAGACTGAATAACTGGGAAACTGCATAATCGAGGGGATGTTCTTGGGGTATTATTTGCCTCTCTGTGGTCAGAACAGAAAAAAGAATTGTGGTGAGGCAATAAAGCTACAGAAACACTGGGGTGAGTTTTATTTTGTGAGCATGTGATGGTTGCCATTTCACTTTGAAAGCAAAGGGAATATTGTAAGACATCCATGGCATTTTACAAAGTGCTCCACATTGATCTGGTCTCTGCCTGAGGCAAGCACTGTGCTAGACACGGGACACAGGGATGGAGAATATTTGGTGTTCATCCTTTATTCTTTCAACATTTAGTGAACATTTACAATGTACCAAATACTGCGCTCAGAAGCTGGGAAAGATCTATATTGCTGCTCATTCTATGCATATTCAGTGAGTACTATATTGTGGTGGATATTCAGCTGGCACCAGAGATGGAGTGTTGAGCAGCTTATAATCTCTGCCCCAGTAAATTCACAATTTAGTGGAGCAGATGATCACAGAACACAATTATAAGTCAGTGTGTAAAATGCTGTGATTTCAACATGTCTCAAGAGAGGAGGGATCACTGACTGGAAGGGTCTGTAGATTGGGAAATGGATTTCCTATCTCTGAGAAGCTTCCAAGGCAGCACAGTGTACGAATACTTAACTTCTCCTGGGATGGGCTAGGAGGGGGATATGTGGCATCTGATTGTGAGGTAGGTTTTATCTCCATGGAACAGTGTGGCTTTGAGTCTCTGAGAGGGTAGATAACTTTCTAGATTAGTTACCACCTGTAGTAATTGGAATGTGAACCTAGGAGTCCAGCAGTGGTTTCTTCTAGGAGTGATTTGGTAAAATTATCAAAAGATCTGAGGGTTTAGTGATGGTCTCTGCCTTCTCCTGGTCTCTGCAATCATCAACTCTATTGGTGGTTTCCTTGTAGTGGTGACTTGTGATAGTCTGCAATCACCTGTCCCAATGTTCAAGGAAGGATGCTTTGTGGTGTGAGTGGATGTCACATGACTCCTGGTCTCAGGTGCCCTGAAGTCCACCTGCAGGAGGGACCATGTTGATATAGTTTGAGCTCAGTGACCTTGACCACATCCAGCATAGGTGAAGATGGTCTGCTAACCAGTCAATGCACAATCGTGGCGATGCTTTGAGGTGTTGGAAGGCCTGCCTGTCGTAGTCGGCATTTTGGGTGGAGAGGTGGTTTGTACTTCTCTTGCCACCGAGGGACAGAAGCCTGAAAGAAGTGAAGGTACCTGTAAAGAGAAGAATCGTGAATGGATTGAACTGGAACTTTTGAAAGGAACTAGGTCCCCTGGTGACCGAATGTAGAAGCAGATCATTAGGTGGAGAAGCAGAAATGAGAGAGCGTGCTGAACGTCCAGGGAAATTTCTTCAGAAGACCCTGAGGGTATATGGGAAGGTGAGACTCCTATTCTGAAACCCAGAAAGGGAGAGGAGCAAAAGGAAGTAGAATGAAGGAAATCTGCAGACAGAAGACAGAAGCACTCAGTGGCAACAGAGACAGTTATTATGGACGCAGCAACGCTATACCTGCTGCCCTACATGATCCAGTGAGGCAATCAGTCTCCCAGTAGACTTCTCCTAGTTCAGCCTCTAGTCCACTAGTCCAGTTTCTGCATGCCAGGTGATTCTGCCTTTGGGTCCACTAACACTTCTGATGATTCCTCATTGTCTGTTGAGCAAACCCCGGAGTCCATAACAGTCCTTTGTGAATTGGTACTAGATCCTGTCTCCAACTTTATGGTTGCTATTCTTCACTTTACTCCAGCCTCGCTCAAATTTTTATAGCTTGCATTTCCTCCACGGCTTCCTTGGAGTGTTCTTCCCTTCTTTTCTAAATAACTAACTCCTACTTGTCATTCAGTATCCAGCTCACAAGCATCTCACACTTAAAACAGATTGTTATGTAAATTTCCCACTTAATGTAGGAGTCTTGTTTCCGGTCATTTCAGATCACCCTTCCAAATTCCTGCCTCCTGGTGGCTACGTCATGGCTCCCGTGCACAATGTGACAGAATTCCTTTTCCTGGGACTTTCTCCCAATCCAGAGGT
>NW_024070201.1:75530956-75551801 GCF_014754425.2 Oryx dammah
TGCTGAAGTGAAGAAGGCCATGAAGAGGCTGTGGGTCAGAGCAATGAGAGTAGAATAGAAATAGAGGCTGTCTTGGTGTTGATCCTCAGGCTTAGAATGATGGTGAATAAAAGTAAAGTGACACAATGGAATGAAGGACATTTTCTAGGGTTTGTTATTTTTAGATTACTCCAACTGGTTCCAATCTTCAATAGGTTCATTGTAATCATTTGTTAAATATTTTCTTTTATGGATATACTATTACTTAACTAGCCATTTTTCTGTTCATGTTTAGATTGTTTATATATTTTTACTACTATAAATAATAATGTGCTAAGTATTCTTGAATAAAAATCTTTAATGATACTTCTCATTTTAAAGTCTAATTTGCTATCATAAATTTACTACATTAAAAGTTACTATAACTTTTGATGCATAGTCTCAAATCAATTTCAAGAAGGTTTTTAATCCAGCACAGTTATTACAGTTTTTCTTGGTGAGAAATAAAATTTTATACACTCTCAAATGATCTCCCCACAAGATGTTTATTAATTGTAAAAATTTAAATGTAACTTTATAGTTGTGAAACCTGGTAGACACTTCCTTTAACAATTACTCACATTTATTATTGCCATTTACAAACACACACACAACGTCAGTGTGATATTTCTACCCAAAATACATAATCTGAGTTTAATTATGAAAAAAAAGTCAAACCTTAGTCAAAAGACATTTTGAAAGGAGAGAGATCAAGATGTAGAGTAGGAGGAAGCTGGCTCATCTCCCTTCATAAATATATGAAAACTACAGCTATATATATATATATAGTGATTCTCACTAAAGTTGATACAGGTACTAGCAAAATTCTACAACCAAAGCTGTAAAGAGAGATCCCATGGATTCTGATGGAAAGGGGGGAGATGTGATCTGTTTGGGACTCACACCCCCAGAGGGGAACACAGAAAAGGAGAGGATATTATACACTCAGGGTATTGAGGGGTTGAAACTACATATTAGACACCCCAGGCCTGAAGTCTGGTACCAGGAAGAGGAGCCCTCTTAGCTGGCTTGAAAACCAATGGGGCTTACCAGAAGGATTTAAGAATCTAAGACTCTGCTCTTAAAGGCATACACACAGCCTTGCTTACTCCCAGTTACAGCACAAAGACAGCAGATTGAAAACTGGGGATCTAGCTGTTCCTCCAGCACCACTCAAGCATGCCACTCTTCTTGCCTGTCTGCGCTGGGCCCCGAATGCTCTGGGGCTGTTTACCAGTAAGCCAGAGGCTGCCACTATTAATAGGGAACACATACTTCAGGGAACAAACCAGAAGGAATCCAGCCCCTGTTTCTGATCAGGGCAGAAGCAGCCATTGCAGTGCACGCTTTGGTGCGCACACTTGGGAGAGTGTGACTAGCTCGAGGGCAGAGAGAGCCTCTGCTATTGTGTCTGCACACTCTCAGAAGGGAGGGAAACTAGCTCTAGGTGGAGACCTCCATCAAAGTCCTGAAAGGAAAAAGCCTACAACCTAGGATACTCTACCAGCAAGATTATCTTTCAGAATTGAAGGAGAAATAAATAACTTCTCAGACAAGCAAAAACTAAAAGAGTTCATCAATACTAACCTGACCTTATAAGAAGTATTAAAGGGTCTACTTAAGGGAAAGAGAAAAGGCTACAAGAACTAAGAAATTATAGGAAGGGGAAAATTCCACTGGTAAAGACAAATATATAGTAAAGGCTGTGGATCAGCCACTTAAATAAACTAGCATGAAATTTAAAAGGCAAACAATGTAAAATCTGCTATCACTACAATAAAGAGTTAAGGGATATGCATGAAGATGTAGAATATAACATCAAAAAATGTGGGGAGGAATGAAAAATATAGAGATTTTAGAATGTGTTTGCATGTAAATGACAATCAGTTTAAAAGAAGTAGATATAGGTCAACATATATGAACTCCGTGATAACCACAAATCAAAAACCTACAACATATACACAGAAACTAGAGAGAGAGAAACACAAACAGCATTAAACAAAATCATCAAACCACAAGGGAAGAGTCTAAAAGAACAACAGAGTAGAACTACAAAAACAATCAGAAAATAAATGGCAAAATCACTAGTCCATACCTATCAACAATTACTTAATATGTTACTGGGCTAAATGCTCTAACCAAGGACTTAGGGAGGTTATTTGGATAAATAAACAAGACTTATCTAAGTGCTGCCTCCAAGAGACTTACTTCAGAGCTAAAGATACAAACAGACTGAAAGTGTGGGGATGGAAGGAATATTTCATGAAAACAGAATTGGAAAGAAAGCTGGGATAGAAATATGCATTTCAGACAAAATATGCTTTAAAACAAAATCTATAATAAAAGACAAGAAAAGACATTACACAATGGAAAAGTGATAAATACGAGAAGATGATATAGCATTTATAATATACCTAATATAGGAGCATCTAACTATATGACTATATAAATTATACATATATAATTTATATAAATTATACAATTTATATTAATTATACATATACAATTTATATTAATATAAATTGAAAATTGACAATAATACAATAATTGGAAGGGACTTGTCCACTTACTTCGTTGAACAGTCATTCAGATTTCTCTACCCATTAACATCCTATCCACCCTCAAAAACCCACCTGAAATGCTGCTGCCTTAAAATTTATCAAAACTTAGGTACGCACACACTTACAGACCATGTAAGTGTAAAACATGCTGCTATTTACAGTGGAGAATGTGAAGATGCAGTTATCAAATCAAACTTTATGAAACTAACAGTAGTACACACAGTATGATGTGATAATTCCATCGCCACCTCCTGTTGCTATGACAGTGAGCTCAAGTGTTGCAAAGATACACTTAGAATGCATCTGATGCTAATCAGTTACCCTGAGCAGTCACCTCTGCAGTAAATCGTTTTTCTCAGTAAAAAGTGATCTCTTGAGGTTCTTGTGTATTTTTCATCATATTTAGTGCAATATCATAAACATTGAATAACACTAGGGGACCCTTATGAAGTGCCCTAGTGATTCTAGAAGTACTTTTAAGAAGCAAAGTCATGATGTTACAGAAAAGTTGAGTTGCTTGATATGTTCCATAGATTGAGATATGCAGCAAGGGTCACCTGCCACTTTAGATAAATGATTCCAGTATAAGGATGATTGTAAAAAAAAAAAAAAGAAAATCCATAAAGCTGTCATTGCAGCTATTGGTTCCATTGACACTTTGTCTCTGAAGTCAGGAAGTACCTTGCCAGCAAGGGACTGTCTTTTAAATCTCTTTTGGTGTTGGACAATGCCTTTGATTATTCCTTGGAAGGAAAGTTATGACAAACCTAGGCAGCATATTAAAAAGCAGAAACATTACTTTGTCAACAAAGGTCCATCTAGTGAAGCCTATGGTTTTTCCAGTGGTCATGAATGGATGTGAGAGTTGGACTATAAAGAAAGCTGAGCGCCAAAGAATTGATGCTTTTGAACTGTAGTGTTGGAGAAGACTCTTGAGAGTCCCTTGGACTGCAGGGAGAGCCAACCAGTCCATCCTAAAGGAAATCAGTCCTGGGTGTTCATTGGAAGGATTGATGTTGAAGCTGAAACTCCAATACTTTGGCCACCTGATGCGAAGAGCTGACTCATTGGAAAAGACTCTGATGCTGGGAAAGATTGAGGGCAGGAGGAGAAGAGGATGACAGAGGATGAGATGGTTGGATGGCATCACCGACTTGATGGACATGGCTTTGGGTGGACTCCGGGAGTTGGTGATGGACAGGGAGGCCTGGTGTACTGTGGTTCATGGGGTCGCACAGAGTCAGACACGGCTAGGTGACTGAACTGAACTGAACTGAACTTGATTACTCAGAACCCTGTGAGATTAACACTGAAAGCATCAAAGTTGTCTGCTTGCCCCCAGACACAAGGAGTATAATTAAGCCTCTAGATTGAGGGAACATAAGGACCTTTGAGGTTCATTATCTGTGGTGCTCTATGGAAAGGATTGTCAACAGGATGGGAGAGAACCTGACGGAGAAGGCACCATGAAGGTCTGGAATAATCACACCAGTGAAGATGCCATTACTGACAAATCTGGGAAACCATCAAGCCTGAAACAGTAAATTCCTGCTACAGAAACCTTCCCAGATGCTGTGCATGACTTCACAGGGTTTATGACAGAGCCAATCAAGAAAATCATGAAAGAGATTGTGGATAAGGAAGACAAAAAAGGTAGGGAGTGAAATGTTTCAAGATATGGATCTTGAAGAAATTCAAGAGCTAATAGACTGCACACCAGTGGCATTAGCAGAAGACACCTTGATGGAGACAAGAGCTTCCAAACCAGTGCCCGGAAGTGAAGAAGACATCAAAGTAGCACCAGAAAACGTATTGACATTAGACAACTTGGACAAGGGTTCCAATTAGAAAGGGCTGATTTTGACTTCTTTTAAAACATAGACCCTTCTATGAAACAGGCACAGAAACTAAATAGTAGAAGAAGAATTAGTACTTTGTAGAAATAATTTTACAGAAACGAAAAACAAAAAGTCAGATAGAAGTGATGATGGATTTCCATAAAGTTACATCAAATGCATCCGCCTCTTCTGCCTCCTCTTCTACCTCTGCCTGAGACAGCAAGACCAACCCTCTTCCTCCTCTTCCTCAGTCTACTCAATGTGAAGATGAGGAGGATGGTCGCAAAGAGTTGGACATGACTGAGAGACTGAACTGAACTGGAATGAAAGCATTTGGTCCAGACCTAAACTCAGAGGAGCTGCCCTCCCTTTCTCTCAGTCCATGATGTAGCAGGCTAGGATGTTATCTGCAGGCTGTGACAGGAGTTGCTTATTCATGTGGGTGTTTCATTTTCTCCTGAGATCTATAGAAAGGACATTAGCAATGAACTTGAGTCTTTGGATATTGCAGGAACAGATAATATCTACTTCTTCTAAACTGTCAAAATTCTCAGGGATTATCTCATCTATTGAGGATTGAGAGTTGGTTGGTCTATTGAGGGATAATTGATCACTTTTTTCCTAGTCTCACTGGAAAAAACACAGGAATCAATGAAAACATTTTATTTTTTAAGAGGCAGAGATTGTAAAATGTTTAAAATGCCTTCTTTCTTCACAGAAGTGTAATGATATAACACTTTAGCATTGGAGACCTCCTGGTTAGGTTCTCAATTGTCAGTTCTGTTACAACATAAAACCCCAAGAAAATATATTTTTTAGGCAATAAATTGGAGAAGGAAATGGCCACCCACTCCAGTGTTCTTGCTTAGAGAATCCTGTGGACAGAGGAGCCTAGTGGGCTGCCGTCTATGTGGGCTGCACAGAGTCGAACACATCTGAAGCGACGTAGCTGCAGCTGTAGCCGTAGGCAATAAATATAATAGTACAAAGGAAAATTTGTAGGGGGCAGAAAAATACTCTGTGTATACAATTTTGTATTCTCTCCCCACTTATTATTTGTATCCTTTTGGGTATAGCTTGAACTGCATACAACAGAAAAACAGAGCCGCTTATAAGACGGAAGTACAGAGGCAGACAAGCCAGCGTGATTATTGAGTTCGAACAATATTATCAGAAATCTAGACTCCGCCACCTCAATCATGCAGTTTTAGCCTCATCACCTCGAAGGGCTGCTGGTGCTATGTTCCAGTGCTGTCCAGTAGACTTTTATGCTGTGCTAGAGACATTCTCAGAGAAGACAGTGGCACCCCACTCCAGGACTCTTGCCTGGAAAATCCCATGGACGGAGGAGCCTGGTGGGCTGCAGTCCATGGGGTCTGGAAGAGTTGGACATGACTGAGTGACCTCACTTTCACTTTCATGCATTGGAGAAGGAAATGGCAACCCACTCTAGTGTTCTTGCCTGGAGAATCCCAGGGACGGGGGAGCCTGGTGGGCTGCCGTCTATGGGGTTGCACAGAGTTGGACACGACTGAAGCGACGCAGCAGCAGCAGCAGCAGCAGAGACGTTCTCTGTCTGTGTTGTCCTATGTGATAGTGACCACTGAGCAGTTGAAATGTGGCTATCCAGACCAAGGAATGGAATTTTTAAATGTATTTATTTTTAATAAGTTAAAGGTGAAATGTTTCATGGGGCTAGTGGGTACCATATTGGACAACACAGCTCTCACATTTCATCTATCTTCCCAGGAAGCAGGAAAGGAGTACAGCGAAGGGGCAAATGAATTCCTTTCTTTTCAGATTTTTCAAAAGTGCCACACAGCACTTTTACTTTCACATTATTTGATGGAAGTTAGTCACATGATTACCCTTATTTGCAGGGGAGATTGGAAACTAAAATATTTTCTTCTGTGTAGAATTATGTTCTGCTAAATATCAGGGTTCTGCCCTGTTCCAAAAGGGAAGAGAACGATGGATGAAAGGATTGGCTTATGGCCTCAGGCAGTCTATTGCAGTCTATTGCGTGCTCAGCCACTCAGTCGTGTCAGACTCATTGTGACCCTATGGGCTGTAGCCCACCAGGTTCCTCTCTGTCCATGGAATTTTCTAGGCAAGAGCACTGGAGTGGATTGCCATTTCCTCCTCAGGGGGTCTTCCCGACCCAGGGACTGAGCCTACGCCTCGCAGATTCTTTACCACTGAGCCACTTGGGAATCTATTACCCATGTAATTAAACGCTTTTTATAAACATGACTTTGATAGCTTGGTTATGTCGCAGAGTCCAATTGTGACATAATTTACTAATTATTCACTCACTCCAGAATTTTCAGATACATTTAATAACTTATTCAACACAGCTTAATCAGCATGTACTGCATTCCAGACGTTGATGAGGAGACTGACGCATGGCAGGGAGAACTAGGTGACTTGAATCCATGTTAGACTCAGGAGGTACATTGGAGTTGACCTAGTGCAATCCTGTCACTTTATACAGAAGAGGAAACGGGAGGGTGACAGGTGAAAAGGTGAGATGACGTGGCTTAAGTTAGATAGTTAATCAGCCCCTGAACCCAACTAGTGCGCAGGGGTCCTGGCTCCGTGTCCAGTCCTTTTTCTTCTCTGTTTATTCTCCTGTTAATTCTCAGTAGTACAGTCTGGAAAAAATTTTCCTTCATCTTACTTTCAGGTTTCCTCTCTTACTGTCTCATTCTTGGGTGCCAAAACTGTATAGAAATCTCACTAAGCTAATTGAAAGTGATTTTGAATCTTTCCCCAAGTCATAGTTTACTTGGTAAAGTTCACCCCAGAGAAAGGAAATTCCATGGGGAAATTGTTCCCTTGATTATATGTGTGGCTGAAATTATTTCAAACAGTTCATGGATCTAAGCATTTAATCACAACCCTTGAACTTTCAGTGGGTGGATAGGTTTGTCTACAGAAAAATCTGGATCTTAAAAATCTCTGGGTTTCTGCTTCCTGGGCTTATGTGTATTTCTTCTATATTTTATAAATCCAGATGTTAATCCGTATCCAAATCCTCTGTATTTTCCTTTTTGTTTTTGCTGATTCATCTTAGCCATGACCTTCTTTGTTTTCTAAAAGTCCTAGGAATATTGCTGATTTTTCTCTTGGGGACAAGATCTGATCTTGAGTCCAGTAGCAACCACCACACAGTCCTATCAGAAGGCAGCCTAGAGTTGTTGAAAGAGCACTGATTTCTAAGTTAGTAACCTGGCAACTAACTGGCGTGTGCCTTAGGATCCAATTAACATGGCTCATCCTCTGTCGCCCTATCTATAAACAAAGGAGGTTAGAATGCAAGGTCTCTATATCTTTTCAGCACGACTCTCAGAGTGGCAGAGCTGAGTGTGACCCCAACTTGGCTCAGTGGGGGCCTTCAGGGGAAAAATCATCTGAGTGGGTTAATGTTAGCTAAAGCTTCTTGCTTGTCAGGATTCCCAGAGAGGAATTCAATGCTTCATCCCCTCCCAGTTTCTCCAAACCAGATCATTTCCTGAAGTAATGGTCAATTCCAGCAGAAGCTAACTTCATGCTGAATTGGAGGCACTTGAATGCATTTGGGATCCATCTGAGCCAGTTGCCTGCCCTAAGGCAGAACGGACCACACCAGATTCTCTGACTTAAGGGTAGGTGATGTGACTGGAAGTAAGTGGTAGAGTTTCTGACTAGCCATATATATGGTATTGGGCAAATCAATTCTCTTTCGGCCACAAATGCTCATTTGTTAATTTATAAATTGCATACTATTTATTTCTTTTCGGTTATGTCCCAGGTATGTGGAAACTTCCCTGGCCAGGGTTCAAACCCATGTCCCCCTGCATGGGAAGTCTTAACCACTGGGCAACCAGGGAACTCCCTCATTTGTTAAACCGACTCTTTGTGACTGTGTGGGCTGTAACCAGCCAGACTCCTCCATCCATGGGATTTTCCAGACAAGAGTACTGGAGTGGGTTGCCATTTCCTTCTCTAGGGGATCTTCCCGACCCAGGGATTGAACCCAGGTCTGCCTGCATTATAGGCTACTGTCTGATCCACCAGGGAAGTTCATACTATTTATTTATTTTTTTGGTTATGCCACAAGCATGTGGGAACTTCCCTGACCAGGGATCAAACCCATGCCCCCCTGCATGGGAAGTCTTAACCACTGGGCAACCAGGGAAGTCCCTCCTTTGTTAATTAGGTGGTTGATTTTGAAGATCGTTTGGAGGGAGGGGACAGGGCAAGGAATCAATTTATTCATTTGTTTTTTGTAAAATATACGTAACATAAGATCTGGTGATTTGTAAGTCTTTTACAGTTTTGTGATTCTGTGAGGTAATATTTGGGATTATCAAGTGGGAACCATGTGATTGAGATGGAGGTTCTGTGACTTCATTCTGAGACCAGTCCCAGTGGCACGTGAAGCTCTCTTTTATTGTCTGCATTCTATCTATCACTGGCTCTGGTCCCTAGTCTAGCAGGTTACCTGACGAACATGCTCAAATGTTGATTTAGGCTTTTACATGCTGGTCACGCCTTCTTTCCATGTTTCTTGGGGAGGCAGCTTTGCAGGGAACAAGGAGGTATGTCTTCTCACTTAAGTGGGAGAGATGGTGGGAATGGCCAGTTAATTTCCTTATCTGTGCTTCTGTTTCCTCATCTGTCTAAAAAAAGCAGTGATTATAATAATACCCACATTACAGGCCTGCTGTGAGAATTAAATGAATTAATGTATGTATAGCAAATGGCAAGTACTATTGCAATGCTAGCTATAATTATTAACCAAAAATACAATTAATAGTAAAGACTGAAGAAGAATAGTAAGCAGAAAATTTTGAATGTCATCATAATATATGATAGTCTGTATAGACTTAGAAGCTATAATTATGAAATGATTTAAAAGACGTGTGATAAAATACTATGAGAGACCAAAGAAAAGAATGTATTACTCCTGTAGTAGTGAGGTTTTTTATCTCTAAAGTAGGAATGTAAACATAAAGATAGAGAAAAAAACCTTTGTATTAAGAAATACCTGTATAATATTCAATTGAGTAATGAAAAAACAAGGATGCAAACGTAGGCAATGATTAGTTCAAGAATGACCTGGAATTCATAATGAGAATATTATATTTTATGCCATGGGCAATGGGGGGCTGCTGCTAGATTTTAGGTAGAGAAGTATCATAACAATATTGACATTTAAGGATAATCACCAAAGGATTTACAGTGCCTAAAGAAGAGAAGACACAGATGGTTGGAGGAGTCTTAAAGGCAAGCATCATTGAACAAACAGGACTGGGTTGGAAGGTGGGTCGAATTGGAAGGGATAAGGAGAGGTCATTTCTGGTGAAGGAGGGCTCTGTGGTGGGGATTATCAGGGTGGGCTTGTGAGAGGAGGAGAGGACTCTGAGTTGAATAGAGGTGAGTTGAAGTTTAGTGGGTAGGAGGGTGATGGTTGAGGTGGCTCAATCTGCTCAAGTCTTTAAAAGTGAGCAGGGGAGCTTAGGTTTTCCCCACTCATTCCCAGCCGGTTGAGGATCTGAGGAAAGAAGGGTCCAAGGAACCGTGTTCTGGCTGTAGGCTGCAGGGTGGACGGAGTGGGAGCATCTGGAGGCTGAGAAGCTCCGGTCATCTCGGTATCAGCTGACAGCAGTGGAGACAGTGGTGGAGGAAGAATGGGGAAAATAGCGGCCTGAGGGGGAGGCGATCAAAGACAGGATGGGCAGGATGTGATGACTGACTGGGGGCGGGAACGAGAGGGAGGCATGGACCACATAGGGCTCCGCAGTGACAAGCCCGGGCGTGCTGGAGGCTGACGATGCCCCCCGGTATCTTCCAGGGCACACTCGCTATAGTCTCCTGTTACTCTGTGGCTTAGTCTTATTAGATCCAGCCTGCTGGGCTCAGTCACTCAGCTGTGTCAGACTCTTTGTGACCCCGTGGATTGTGGCCCCACAAGGCTCCTCTGTCCATGGAATTTTCCAGGCAAGAATACTGGAGTGGGTTGCCATTTCCTTCTCCAACCCTAATCTCTGTCCAAATCATTTTCTTGGGTTTGTGAGTGTGAATGTAATAATGGTGATTCTTGAGAATCATAGTCTTCTCTTTCAACCATTGAGCTGCTTGCTTTTCCAAGGTGGGAGATTGTGTCAGGGATTTTTAATGATTTGGGGTCCCTGGTGCCTGTTTTGGAAATCCCACCATACTATAATGTGTTTAGCAATACTGCTTTTGTTTGGCATGACCACCAACACAACTTCTCTGCAGCATCCACCTTCCTGGAATTTTAGCTCTCTAGTAGGTAGCTTCTTTCTTCTTTGTTGAATGGCAAAACTCCTTTGCTTCTGCAAAGGGAAATTCCTATTATTTTTATTTTACTTTCAGTAAATTATATTGTTCTGATTCCCATTCAGGCAGACAGATAATCCCACTGCAGATTTGGTGGATATTTATGTTGGTATAGCATATATTTTTTTAATAAATATTTTTTTTTCTCCCTGAGAAAAGATATCATTTGGCAGTTTGAAGAAACTTAACATATCTCTTTCTATGTGAATGGTGAATTAATTTTTAAATTAAAAGAATAAGACATTTGGAAGGGAAGGAACATTATCTTTGTTTAGGGTCAAAGATATCATCAGGAAAAGATGATAATGAAGATTGTGGTGTATAATCTGCTCCAAGTGGCTTTACTAAACCCTAGTCTTAGAATTAGGTAAAACTTCACATCCATTCATGGCAAGTAAATATACTTGGGACTTATATCAAAAGGGCACCACTGCTCTGTCCATGGAATTCTCCAGGCAAGAATGCTGGAGTAGGTTGCCATTTCCTACTCTCGGGGAATTCCATGGACAGAGGAGCCTGGTGGGCTACAGTCCACGGGCTTGCAAAGAGTCAGACATGACTGAGTGACTGATGCAGACACAGATGGGACCTACCCTACACAGCTGTCTGTCTCCACCTCCCTGAAACAGAACTTGCCCCAGGGCGTGTAGAAAGTGTTCTCTCTGCAGCACCTCACTCCAAGAAAAGGAGGAGAGGGCATGCCTAATCTCTGCTTCCCAATTTACTCCACCTCCGCTGGGGCAGCGTGGTGCCAGGAGTTTAGTTGCTGTAACTTCCTCTGTGTGGAGCAAACATCAGGAATGTAGCGGAAAGGCTCTTCCCCAGCCTCCTACCAATGGTGTGCTGGTGAATAGTTAATAACTGGCTCTCCTAAGTAAACAGCCCTGATTTGTATCATTTCCTGATTTCCAACGTGCTCCCACCATGGCTGATTTCAAGCTACCAATGTGATGTGTGGAGTTGAACGAGATGCCTGTGACAGATTCTCCTGAGCTGGTCTGGACTGAATCCAACACAGCACAACTTCCGACACTTGTAGACTTAACTCAGGTCTTCATGGAATATTAATTGTAGGAACAGAGGGGTGTATATTGGATGCATACTATTTGTTCTCAGAATGGTTGTTTTGATCTCCACATCTACAACTTAATTTGAAACTTGTTTATTTTTTTCACCCATGCCAACTCTCCAAGTACCAATCTTTTACTTTTGTTGAAAACAGTATTTATGTTTCATGAGCATTTATTTTATTATTGTTGTGAAGTTGCTCAGTTGTGTCTGAGTCATTGTGACCCCATGGACTATAGTCTGCCAGGGTCCTCTGTCCATGGAACTCTCCAGACAAGAATACTGGAGTGGGTTGCCATTCTGTTCTCTAGTGGATCTTCCTGACCCAGGGATCAAACCTGGGTTTCCTGCATTGCAGATAGATTCTTTACTGTCTGAGCCACCAGGGAAGTCCCCAAAATAGTATATATGCTTTTTTAAAAAAATATATAAATTTACTTATTTTAATTGGAGGTTAATTACTTTACAATATTGTATTGGTTTTGTTATGAGCATTTATTTTTAGTGTGTCTCAGAGTCACCTCAGTCATTTTTTTGACTCTCTCAGAAGTCATGACATCTTTCTCTAGTCTTTTCCTTGCTCCAGAACACCAGTTTCTATAGTTTTTCAAGTTCAGTAACTTTGTACAGTCTTAACCTCGGCTTATGTCCTTACCTGAGAAATTCTGACACATATTGATTTGTTTCCATCAGTCCAAATCACTGATCTTTGGGTTTTGTTCTTTTGTTGTTCTGCTCCTTGCTGTTGAGGTTTTCTTTTTCAGTTCTTCAAAGGTATATTTCTTTCTTGTTTTTGCAAACAAGCAAAAATCTGTGTTTACTAACAGCTCTGAGAGGTGTACATTTCAAAGGCTGATTAAGATTTGGAGCATAAGATAATAGTTCTTTCATCACAATTCAAGTCAAAATTGTAAAAGCCAACAAATATAAAGGAAAAATCCTAACACGACCAAGGCATGCATGTAAGCAACCAACATGCTTTCCCTTAGTGTAAATAAATTGACAAGACAGAATTTCTGCTCTTTTAAAGTGAACCATATGTTTCTAAACCCTTTACAAAAATAATATTCCCCACACCCCCAACACTAGAGTAGATGTCTACAGCAGTATTGAATTACTATCTAAATGAACAGACCTCAAGAAATAGAAAAGCTGTTCAAACCTAACATGGCAGCCTAAGAAACAGAGTCCTGTATGAGAAAAGTTTGGAATCGTGGTGAATGGAAATGTTTCCATGATCGCTTGCATCCCTGGGGTTGAAGCCTTTCCATCTTTTATTCTTTTCTTTTTTTCCCCTATTTTTATTTCTTTTTCTGTTTTGTAAATAAGTTCATCTGTATCATGTCCAAAGCTATAGTTTTTGAAAGTTTTAGTATAAAATCAGAGAGAGCTCAATTCAGTTCAGTTGCTCAGTCATGTCGGACTCTTTGCAACCCCATGGACTGCAGCATGCCAGGCCTTCCTGTCCATCACCAACTCCTGGAAATAAGGGGAAGGATAATGGGATAAAACTTAGAAATTCAAAGTATTAATACTATTTCATTCTTATGTCTCATGGACTTTATGTGGTGAAAAAAGTCCTAGTTGGTTAGCTTAATCTGGAAGATAATTTTTTGAATTACATGACATTGTTGGCTTGAGGTGGTATCATGATCTGTATTTCTTCCCTCTAGTTTGGGGTTGTATAGATGTGTAAGTGGTGTCAGTAAGTATGTTCCAGGGATGTAACTCAGAGAGAAATTCTCTACGAACCTGGAAAAAGAATAAGGAGGCTGGCCACGCATAACAATGCTATCTAAGGACAAGCTCTGTGAGTTCATGATCTGTCAGTGGTTTGAGCAGAGGGGCACAGGCTTTGAAAGTAATAGTGTAATGATGGTGACAAGCTAGTGGACTGAATTATCTCCAATGTGTTTGAGCATTTGTCATAAGAACATAGTTATTGAAGATGCGAGACTGGAGAAGGAATCTGACCTGAATAGACTGAGGACTGGCAGAAAGAAGTGAAGAAATCAGGACAGAGACCTTTTGGAAAAAGGTAGAAATATCAAGGGAAGATGATTCCGAGGCAGCGATAAGGGAAAAAGAAACTTAAGAACAGAAATGTCTCATGAAAATTCCCCAGTAGGAGAGAGCATTCAAAATGCAATGAAGTAAAAAACACTAAAAAATGCAAAAGGATAGTAAAACTAATCTCTGAACTTAAATGATTCCCTAAATTCAGAATATCTTATAATGGACTAAAACGAATTGTGGCTACAGTCAGAAAGTCTGGTTCTGAGTCCCAGAATTCACTACTTTCTGTGTGATCGTGGGTAAATAGCCAATTCTCTGAGCCTTAATTTTCAGATATATAAACTGTTCATGCTTAATACGTTCATACTGGCTAAATGAGTGATATCATAGTAAGTGTATTATAATATTGTTTGCACTGCCCAACATGCTATATATGGAGTGAATTCATTATGATCAGTGTTCATTTTATTACAGGGCTCTCAGTAGCTCTTATCCAGCATGCCTGAAAAGATTCCATGGCGAGGACCAATAATGTGACTGAGTTAATTATCAGCGGTCTTTTCCAGGATCCAGAGGTGCAGAGAGCATGCTTTGCGGTGTTTCTGCCCGTGTACTTGGCCACGGTGGTGGGCAATGGCCTCATTGTTCTGATGGTCAGAGTCAGTAAGAGCCTGCGTTCCCCCATGTACTTCTTCCTTAGTCACCTGTCGCTGGTGGAGATCAGTTACTCCTCCACTGTTGTCTCTAAATTCATCACAGACTTACTTGTCAAGATTAAGACCATCTCCCTGGAGGGCTGTGTGGCTCAGATATTCTTCTTCCACTTCTTTGGAGTTGCTGAGATCTTCCTGCTCACGGTGATGGCCTATGACCGCTACGTGGCCATCTGCAAGCCCCTTCACTGCACAACCATCATGAGCCAGTCTCTGTGTCACCATCTGGTGGCTGCTTCCTGGCTGGGGGGGTTTGTTCACTCCATGGGGCAGATCATTATTACTCTCCAGTTATCCTTCTGCAGTCCCAACGTGATTGACCACTACTTCTGTGACCTCCATCCCTTGTTCAAGCTTGCCTGCACTGACACCTCTGTGGAGGGGGTCATTGTGTTGGCCAACAGTGGATTAATCTCTGTCTTCTCCTTCCTCCTCTTGGTGTCCTCCTACGTTGTCATCCTGGTCAACTTGAGGAACCATTCAGCAGAGGGGAGACGCAAAGCCCTCTCCACCTGTGCCTCTCACATCACGGTGGTCGTCTTGTTCTTTGGACCCGCCATCTTCCTCTACATGCGGCCCCCCTCCACCTTCACTGAGGACAAGCTGGTGGCCGTGTTCTACACGGTGGTCACCCCCATGCTGAATCCCATCATCTACACACTCAGAAATGCAGAGGTGAAAGTTGCCTTGAAGAGGTTGTGGGGCAGGAAAGTTAACTCAGGGGTGGAACCTTAAACAACTGAGCATGCATCTGGTGACTAAATAAAAGTGTGATTTTAGTGAACTATGAGGAACAGAGCAAAAGTTCACCTATTCACGTTTTTTTTGGTTGTATTTTCGGTGAGGGCTTTATATTCCATAAAATAAATCAGATGTCTTTCATAGCCCTCTGTATTTTGGAGAAAGTTGAAAATTGAGCTGCATTGCTGTTTTCCTTTGTGTTCAATAGTATACAGGGCATAGACTGTAGGGAGGGGTCACCTGGATTGGAACTCCCACTCTGTCACCTTCTACCTGCCAACTCTGGGTTCGTTTACTTTACTTCTCAGTGTTAGTGTGCTGTGATGTGTGGCAAGTTGTGGCAGTGGGAGACATAAGTTTATGTTTTATTCTTTCCCTCTATCAATGTGCTCTTGTGGGAATCCCTGGAAGGCTTTTCTATCAATACTTCATTTTAGGTCTAGATAGGGAGTATGGGGGAGAAGGAAATGGAAACCCACTCCAGTATTCTTGCCTGGAGAATCCGATGGACAGAGGAGCCTGGTGGGCTGTGGTCAATAGGGTTCCAAAGGGTCGGACTTGACTGAAATGACTTAGCGTGCACAGGGAGTTTGGGATGGGCATGTACCAAGTGCTATATTTAAAATGGATAATCAGCAATGGCTTACTGTAGATCACCTGCAGCTCTGCTCAATGTTATGTGGCAGCCTGGATGGAAGGGGCATTTGGGGAAGAATGGATACATGTATACCTATGGCTGAGTTGCTTCACTGTCCACCTGAAACTATTGCAACATTGTTTGTTAATCAACTATACCCCGGTACAAAATAAAAATTTTAATAATGTTAAAAACTGAAAAACCATTACTAAGAACATAACTATTTCATCTTTTCTAGTAAGTGAAAATATTTAAATATCTCCCATCTCTGTGACAGCCGCACTCAGCACATCTGTCTCATCCTTTCATATACTGTTATAGATGGCTTTTCAAGCCAGTATGTATAAACTTGATCAGTTAAGTTTGTCAAAGTTCACTTGGCAGGAATCATCTTATCAGCTCTTGACAACTCTATATATAATTCTACCATAGGAGAAGGTTTTTCTCTCCGATTTTTTTTAAATGGAAAAAAATATGAAGGCAATTTTTTAGGAATGCATCTTCTCAAATATCAACCCTATTAAAGTTGCCTATTTCTTAAAAAAAAAAACAAACAAAAAAACAACAACTTAATTTTAGTTTTCCCCCTTCATTAACCTGAATCCAATGCCTCAAATTCCACAGTAGGAGCTTTGTTTGTAGAAGTAGGACGTTGTTAGAATGGAAAGGTCTGTGGAAGGTGAAATATAATAAAGCTATGATTAACCCTTCACCCGGACTTCCCAGGTGGCTCAGTGGTAAAGACTCTGCCTGACAAGGCAGGAGACGCAGAAGAGGAGGGTTTGATCCCTGGGTCGGGAAGATCCCCTGGAGGAGGAAATTTCAACCTGCTCCAGTTTCTTGCCTGGATATCCCACGGACAGAGAAGCCTGGCAAGCTACAGTTCATGGGTTTGCAGAGTCGGACATGACGGCAACTGAGCAGGCATGCAACCATGCACATCTTTTTGTTTTCAAACTTGTAATTTTGTGTAGGAGTAAAGCAGATTAACGATGTTGTGATAGTTTCAGGTGTACAGCAAAGACTCAGCCATAAATATACAACCATTCATATCTTCATCCGAATAATTTTACAAGACCCTTTCTTTCTAGACAGTTGTTGTCTGTGCATTGAGTTATGTGCTTGTGTGTGTGAGTGTTAGTCACTCAGTCGCGCACGTTGCCTGTTTTTGTATGACCTGTGAGCCAAGAAAGGCTTTTACATTTTCAAATGGTTGAAAAAATTAAAGTAAAATAATATTTTGTGACACATAAAAGTTGAATGAAATTTAAGCTTTATTGCCCACAAATAAGTTTTATTGGATTACAGTCAAGCCCTATTATTTTACTCTTTTTATCTATGGCAGCTTTTGCGTTGGAGTGGCATGGTTGCATAATTATGACAGAGACTGTGTGGTTTGCAAAGCCTATATTTTTTCTTTTTTTTACATATGAAATTCTTATTTATTTATAAATTAATTTTTATTGGAGTAAACTGCTTTATAATGTTGTTAGTTTCTGCTGTTCAGCCAAGCAAATCAGTCCTATGTATACATATGTGCCTGCTTTTTTAGGTTTCCTTCTCATTTAGGTCATCACAGATCAGTGAGTAGGGTTCTCTATGCTAAACAGTAGATTCTCACAAATTACCTATTTTGTGTAGAGCAGTGCGTATACGTCAATTCCAGCCTCCCAATCTGTTCCACCCCTCATCGTCTCTTGGTAACTATAAGCTTGCTGTCTACATTCATGACGCTGCTTGCAAAGCCTGTATATTTTCTATGTAGCACTTTACTGAACATGTTTACCAGCCCCTGGCTTAAGCCATAGTAACATTTATTGCTTACTCAGCAAGAAGTTGGGAGGTCCATGGTCCCAGGGTTGTTGTGTTATTCCCACGATGCCCAAGCCCCTTCAGTTCTCTTGGCTGGCCCCTCATGGCTGCAAGACGGCTAAAGCAGCTCTTGGTATTACATGCTCACATGTAAGAAGGGAGGGGTTTTCATTTCATTTCAGAAAACAGTTCCAAGGTCTTTTCCAGAACAATTCTTATTTTGTTCTTATTGAGCAGAACTAGGTTATATATCTATCCCTGGATGCAAAGGAGCCTGGAACAGTAAGTAGTGGTATAAACATCAAAAGGGTGAGCTGACCAATTCACATCTTTGTTTGAACTTGCAAAATGGCTTTTCTTAAGGTGAAAGTTGTGTAGTACTATCCCTAATTCTTAAAGAATCTGTACTTTTTATATAATGGTGGAGTTTAATCAGAGCTAGGCAAGTGTGGCCATAGTCAGTGGGTTAATCTTCACCAGGTTAGAAAATAACATCAGCCTTTCTTGAAAATGTATAACTTTAGGTGAGCAAATAGTCTCATACCACAAACATTTTAACAAATGTATTTTTCTGTGATGCACATTCATAGACTCATGTTAAAAACTCATCTTCCTTAGATGTATTAAACTGAATCCTTCAACAGAGAAAAGAGTTTGACTTACAGCCTTCCACAGAAGCTTAGTGATGAGATGTACAGAATAAGTGTAGATTTTCTTAAATATTTTGAGCTTTTATGTAATTATTTGTTAATGTTCTTCCTAAATGTTTTTAAAAATATAATGGATAATAAAAAAATGATAATGGTTAATTCAGAGTTTGCACTCTCAAAAGCAATTATTGGGTTGGCCAAAAAGTTTGTTTGGGTTTTTTTCATGACATCTTATGTTAAAACCTGTAAAATAATTAAAAAAATATATGGTCATAATAGTCTCTTAATCACTAGTTGAAACTTGGCATTTTGTTTCAGCTTTAATTTTAATCAGGCTAAATTAATGACAATTATGTTTAGGACTGGTAGAGAGCACGCTGATCTTACAAAGTGTTATTATACCATTTGTAAAACTATTCATGACAGAAAATTTAATACAGATGAAGCCAAAGCAGAGTAATAAACTCACATGTAGTGTTTTCAAACCAACATCCAGTTTAATATTGGTACAGATCAGTTTGGAAAGGTTTTGTTTCCTTCTGAGCAGGGCATCTCAACAGCAGTTGCATTGTGATTTTGGCTCAGATAACCCTTGCTGTGGCGGTAGGGGCTGTCTTCTGCATTGTAGGGTGTTAGCATCTCTGGCCTCTGTCCAGTTCAGTTCAGTTCAGTTGCTCAGTCATGTCCGACTCTTTGAGACCCCATGAATTGCAGCATGCCAGGCCTCCCTGTCCATCACCAACTCTTGGAGTTAACTCAAACTCACGTCCATTGAGTCGGTGATGCCATCCAGCCATCTCATCCTCTGTCGTCCCCATCTCCTCCTGCCCCCAATCCCTCCCAGCATCAGAGTCTTTTCCAAAGAGTCAACTCCAGTAAGTGCCAATAACACCGCATTCCCACACAGGTAGGAAATGAAAGTTTAAAAATGTCTCTAGATGTTGCCACGTATCCTCTTGGGGGCAAAATGACCCATGGTTGAGAACCACTGTTCTGTAGCCTCACTTCATCCACACCAAAGGCCGGGAGAAGGGCCGGCTCAGTTTCTGACGTTTGTGGTCCATAATTCCTTGAACCCATCCTTGGGATGGTGTCATATGTAAAACCACATAATTGAGTTCATAAGCAAGAGCTGGATCTAATTGCCCTCAGAACAGCATAGAGCCCCATAGCCTAAGTGCTCTGTGAACACTGGGTAAAATTAATTTAATATATTCCCTATTGATTTCTGAAGTTATGTTACCTACAAGAAAGTTTGAGAGGTTGGTATCCAGGTCCCGCTTCCCATGAGGTAGGTGCCTGATGAGGAAGGGGAAAGGCATGGCTCTCTGGGGACCAGTCTTCTCTCATTTGATCATAATGCACCCCGCTCCACCCCCAGTATCTCTCAGCAGAGTGAACTCAAGGCTGAGCTGCCAGAATTCTTATTTCTCTGTGGAACATCTGAGAGGCAAGTCTACTGTGTTCTTGTTTTTAATCAGGTGGAATAGACTTACTGGCTTAGTCTCAGCATTCCTAAGGCTGCAGGGAGAGCAGATCCTCCATCTGGCAACTCCTGAGATCTACGAGCTCTGGCACATAACTTGGCCTTAATGCTTGGAGACTGAATAACTGGGAAACCTTCACGAGCTAATGAATGTTCTCAGGACACTATTTTGCTCTCTGGGATCAGAACAGATGAAAGGAACAGTGGTGAGACAGCAAAGGCCCAGAAACAGTGGGGTGAGTTTTGTTTTGGGAGCATGGGATGATTATAATTCCACTTTGAAAGTAAAGGGAATGCTAAGTGCTCTCACATTGGTCTGGTCTTTCCCTGAAATAAGCACTCTGCTAGATACAGGATTCAGGGATGGAAAGATGTGGCCTTGGTCCTTGGTGACCTTTGTTCTTTCAGTATTTTCTGAACTTCCGTGGTGTACCAAATACTGTGCTAAGAAGGCTAGGGTGATCTATATACACTGTTCCCCATCCTAAATACGTTCACTGAGTGTAATTTTGTGCAGGTGCTTCAGTTAGCACTGGAGATGCAGTGGTAGCAAGACATAATCTCTGCTCTAGAAAGTCCACAGTTTGGTGGCACAGATGGCCACATAGCACAATTACAATTCAATGTTCAAAGTGCTGTATTTCCAAAATGTCCTAAGAGAAGAATGTCACTGACTCCAAGTATATGGATTGCAGAGATGGATTTCCTATTTCTGAGAAGACTCTAAGTTTATAGAGTCTGCATGGTAGCATTTCAGGTACGCAAGAGACTATTATATAATTCACTCCTTAAGGAAGGAGTCTTTTGTTTTGTGTTATTTCAGATCACACACCCAAATTCCTGCCTTCTGGTGGCCACGTCATGGCTCCCGTGCACAATGTGACAGAATTCATTTTCCTGGGACTTTCTTCCAATCCAGAGGTGCAGAAAGCCTGCTTTGTGATATTTCTGCTCCTG
>NW_024070201.1:75571801-75688912 GCF_014754425.2 Oryx dammah
CCCCTTAAATGATTTAATTTTAAAACAGCAAGAAAAAATTAGTATAATTTAAATTCAACTTGGATTATAGTCATCTATATAAGAATGCAGTCAGAAGATATGATTTTTAATATTTTATGGAGGAAATGCTCCATGAGGATGAAAGTACCAAGGGCTCAGAAAAGTCATAATGTTGCCCTGATTGTGGGTATGAAACAGATCAACAGCAACATTCTTAAACACTCATTATACCAAGAACTATAGCTAAAGTGAAGCTTTATTTTAAAAGAGGGAAAGCGACTATACATGAAAAAAATGTAGAACAGTAAAGAAAGTCTTCTAAAAGTACATTTATCAAAGTATACTTTTTCTGATCACCCTAGGTTTGAGAGGTTTATAAATGTTCTCCCACTACAGTAATTGAGAAAACTTTTTACTCATCATATTCCCGAGAAGCGAGGATCTGCACACAGATGTAGTTTTTAAAACCTGCATCTCCATCATTCCCTGTAGTATACCATAGTTTACAAAAAGAATTGGAAATAGAATATTGGAGAGCATGAAAGAAACATCATTTATAATGTCTGTAGAGTTAAGGCAGAAAACACCTGTACATTAAAGTAGTTTTAGACTCCAACAAAGGAAAAGAAGACTCTGAAAATGAAGCAACTCTTATGGGAAATTAACAGTGATTTAAAAACAAGTGTGTGTCATAGAGGTTTTCACTGGTGGGGGGGTAATAAAGAATCTGTCTACCAAGCCGGAAGCGTGGATTCAGTTCTTGGTTTAGAAAGATCCCTTGGAGAAGAAAAGGCAACCCACTGCAGGACTCCTGTCTGGGAAATCCTATGGACAGAGGAGCCTGGTGGGCTACAGTCCATGGAGTCACAAAGAGTGGGACATGACTAAGTGACCAAGCACAAGAATGTGTGCCCCAGAGCTTGGCAGCAATAACACAGTCAGTTGTTTTGAAATCCGAGCTAAGAGCTTTGGCTTAAAAAGTCTTGATTCCTCATCTTGTCTACAGTGTGAATCAGCTTTGTCAGTGTTAGCAAGTTGCTTCACCTCTCTGCTTTTTCTTTTTGTTGTTGTTGTTGTTGTTTTTTCATCTGTAAAAGGGAACTAACATTATGCACTTGCTTAAGTTGTGAGGATTAAACGACTAAATTGGGAAAATGAGTCTGCTGAAAATCTAAAATTGCTCAGACATTGTTGTAGCCTTCAGAGATGCCACCAGAGCCTAAGGGATGCTGGTGATAGTGGTTCCTGACAGAGGAGTCCAGAAAGCACCACTGTTATTCACTAACCACGACCACAGGGAGACCAAACGTTCATTCCAGCCTCACTTCACTGCAAAATGTGTCATGTCAGCCAGTGAGCAGGCCTCTGAATACTGAGAGCTAGTCCTTCACCAACTTCCTATTCTGAGATTAAAATGCCCTTAAACATCTCTACAGTGACAAGTGGGAGAGCTGGTGGAATCAGCATTGAGATACTTGAGTAGCATTTATTTCAGAAGCTCTCACTGATGGTGGATCCTGTCCTGATCCCATCCTCTGGAATAAAGAGGAAAGGGACAGCTCAGTTCCAGAGACCAAAAGGCCGATCTCTGTACAGAGCTTGCGATTTCTGAGGGAGAGCTCAGAAACTTGTTTTCATGAGATTTCTCAACCAAGGATTTGAATATCAGGCGATGCTGGCTTTGCATTTCCCATGTTCTTTGGACTTTATTATCAGGCTAGATCTCACTGTATATATAAAGGCTTTAAAAACTAGATATTTTATTTTGCCATAACCTCCTATGAATGATCATTTTGTAAATATATGTAAGCAACTCTGTGTTTAAAAAAAAATCACATTTATCTTTTAAACATCTAGTCGTAGTCCCCAAGAAAGCTGGAATGAAGCAGGATGATGTAAAAACAAAGATAATAGTGATGATAATGATAGCTGTTTACTGAGCCCTTTCTGTGAATAAAGTCTTCCTCTGAGCACTCACTCATTTTATATGTTTTGGAGGAAACATATTTGTGATCTTAATTTATGTCTTTCTTGAATTTGTCTCATACTGTGGAATTTATCTCTGTCTTAAATATTTCTTTACCTGAACATAATGGTGAACCTATGTTAAGGATGGTGTGAATGTAAATAAATCAATGTTAGTGTAAAAAATTATGATAGCTTTTCTTCCTTATGTTTTCACCCTGAGCAAAGTGGTTTATGTTTGTTTTATTTAATTTTCACTACAGCTCAATAATTGCAGTCATATTAACATTCCCATCTCATATGTTAGGAAACGAAGTGTCAGAGAGGGTAATTACATTGCTAGAGATCAGTTATCTAAAGTTTGGCTGAACGAGAATTTAAATCTAAGCCTATGTGATCCACAGCCTTAGTGCTTTACCCAAACCATTTTGCACCCCCCTAATATAAACAGCCAATAAACTAAATTTCTCATGTTTCCCTTGAATCTTTAGAATTCTCTTCTTGAAACCTTTTGACCTTTATGTGATAACCAACTGGAAAGTGGACTTTCTTTCACAGATCTAAAATGCATGAGTCTGAGAAGAACCAGCTAGTGACTGGGTGGTGATTCCAGAAATTTTTGATTCCCATGTAATAGGAAATTCCTTTGAAATTATTTTCTTCTCCATCTGCACTAGTTTATACATAACAATTGGCTTATACTGTAGTACTTTCCTTTGTTAATTTTTTTAATTAGCAAATATATTTGATATGAATATGTATTCATTTTGCTGTTGTCCATTATAATATATATATATATATAAATAAAATAATACTCTGCTTGAGGTAGGGGAGTTCAAGAGAGATGGTAAACTTTTTATTAAGTCCTGAGCAATAGCCATGTAACCATGACCAGTGGAATAATAATGCCAGATACAGTTTTTTTAATCTTTTTATTCTACAACTCATTAGACTCCTATCACCTGTCAGATCCAATGCTCTTCATAGTCAATCTCCTTTCATAAGATCATAAGGATGAGATTGCCCTGCTTTTTAAATTTTTTAATTAAAATTTTTTAAAATTAAAAATTAAATTTAATTAAAAAATATTTTGGCAAAAGAAGAGAGTGAAAAACTTGACTTAAGACTCAACATTCAGAAAACTAAGATCATGGCATATGGTCCCATCACTTCATGGCAAATAGATGGGAAACAATGGAAACAGTGACAGACTTTATTTTTAGGGGCTCAAAATTCATTGCAGATGGTGACTGCAGGCATGAAATTAAAAGATGCTTACTCCTTGGAGGAAAAGCTATGACCAACCTAGACAGCATATTTAAAAGCAAAGACATTACTTTGCCAACAAAGGTCCATCTGGTCAAAGCTATGGTTTTTCCAGTGGTCATGTATGGATGTGAGAGTTGGACTATAAAGAAAGCTGAGTGCAGAAGAATTGATGCTTTTGAAGTGTGGTGTTGGAGGAGACTCTTGAGAGTCCCTTGGACTGCAAAGAGATCCAACCAGTCCATCTGAAAGGAGATCAGTCCTGGGTGTTCATTGGAAGGACTGATGCTGAAGGTGAAGCTCCAATACTTTGGCCACCTCATGCGAAGAACTGACTCATTGGTAAAGACTGTGATCCTGGGAAAGATTGAAGGCAGGAGGAGAAGGAGACGACAGAGGATGAGATGGTTGGATGGCATCACCAACTTTATGAACACGAGTTTGGGTGAACTCCGGGAGTTGGTGATGGACAAGGACACGTGGCGTGCTGCAAAGAGTTGCACACGACTGAGCAACTGAACCGAACTGGACTGGGTCTTGCTTCAGGCACGTGGGCTTCTCTAGTCCTGGCCTGTGGGCACGAGAGCCCTACGGCTCAGTGGCTGTGGCTTTCGGGCTTCGGGTATCCTAGTTCCCTGACCAGGGATTGAATCTGGGCCCCCTGCAATAGGAACGTGTAGTCTTAGCCGCTGGACCCTCAGGGAAGTCCCTAAACTGCCCATTGTTAGATGCGCAAACTGAGAATCAGAAATGTTTGTTGCCTAACATGCCTTGTAAACTAAACAAAGAAACAGTTTAGTCCCAGAGAGTAACTTTTAGAATGGTGGAAGCTTAACCAAGTTTTTAGAAATAGCTGAAGGAATAAGTAGAAGAGAAGAAAAAGATGCTGATGATTAAAAGGATATTTACCAAATTGTTGACGGTGATTACCTCTAGGTAGTGGGTTTATAAGTGGACTTACATTCTCTCTCTCTCTCACAAACACACACACACACATACATGTGTGTGTTGCTAGTCTTATTTTCTAAATTCTAAGAGATATGTGTTTAGGAGGAAAAATATTTTACATAGTCTTGGAGATAACACTTCCTTTGTAGACAAGATCAGCAATAATTTACAAATCATCTAGAAGACTTCTGATGGTATTTACTGATGTATTTATTCCAACAGGTTGACATTTTTCAAAAATGAGCAGTATTCGTAAGATGGTTGAGCCACTGTTAATCACGACTTGAACAACAAAAAACAAGAGGGCACTACATCAGTCCTTTTGGCTATTTGCTGTTTTAACTGTAATAAAAATAAAAGTGCTTTTTGAATTTCAAAAGTATTCTTTTCTAGAAAGCTTCCTGAGATTTAACCGTGGGAAGCTGGCTTGGCTACTTTTTAGTAACCCTCCCAATGATTTCATATTTTGTAGTTAATTGGAAAATTAGCTCAATTATATTTTTATAATCTAACAGCAAAAATGAATTGGTAAAGGCTCAAGGTCTGCTATACTTAGCTATTATTAACTACATCATCAAAATGTGGTAAAGTTAAGAAAGACAATATTTTGCCTAAGAATTCGGCAACTGTTGTTTTTGTTATGCATAGAAGTTCAGGGTAAAGCAATAACTATTTCCTAATTATCTCTTGAACTTAATGGTTCTTGGAGACTAATTTTTTATACCTGTAGAAGGAAAATTATTTTTCCATACTAACTTCTAGTTTTTTGTTTTTTCTTTTTTAGTGTAAAAAATGGATATTTGTGGCACAGTGAATTACAAATTATTTGTCAAACAAGGTATAAGCTTATTGTAAATTATAGGTGTCCACACTCCTAAAGGGTGCATCTTGGGATGGCTGTGGTCAGAGTTTCATTCCTCTCATTCCAGGAAAGGAATAAAATGAACATGGATGCATGTTTTAAACTCCAAAACACTAGGATCCCTCAGAATTTGAAACAGAGTCAGTAAATATATAAGGAAATATCACTTTCTTTCATTGGCCGAAAAATAAGCCATTCTGTTCTAAATGAAGTATGTGTTTCAAACTTTAAATAGATATAGAAAAGTGAAAGAAAGCAGCCTCTTTATGGAAGGTTACAGAAGGTTGAAGTAGAAATAGCAGCTAAATTTAGGGGGCCATATGTGCCATAAATTGGATTAAAAACTTTACATAGATAGTTTAATTTAATTCTTATGATAATGTTTTTGACATGTTTATTTTATGTCTATTTTCAAGACAAGCACCAGAGGCTTATAAATGTTTTGTCACTTGCTCTAGTTTGTGCCATGAAGTATGGGAAATGAGACTCACACTCAGGTTGATCTGTCTCCAGAACTGAGATCTTACCCTCTGCTGTGGTTTGTAGTAGCTGTGCTGCTGGTGCTATAAACGGTGTTGAGAAGGAAGAGAAGCCAGACTTGTATGCACACAGACTACTACATATGCCTATGAGTGAAGTTATTTGCTTTAAGGGTTTTGCCTCTCATTTCTATAACTCAACTGATTATCACACAGACTCCAATGATGTCAGCATAGGTTGCCATTTATAGATCGGTAAGATGGATAAAAATAACTGATTCTGAGTTTTGTTTCAGGCAGTTCAAAGCTGGATAATTTTAATGAATCAATTAACCACATCAGTAGATATGGTTTCTTCATTTCTAAAACAGTTATAATAATCATTCATGCCATATGCATTTTATATAATTGTTTTATTATCAAATTAGGTAATTCATATGAAAGTAAATCAATAAAGTCTAAGTAAATCAATAAAGTCTGTGAAGATGAAAGAATGGATAAGATGGATTAAGATGTATGTGGCAATAAGTAACAGGTTTTGGTTTGTTCCTCTTTCCAAAATAAAGCCATTTTATTTCCTACTTTCCAACTTATTAGCTACATTTAAGATCTTACTGTGTGAGGAACTTTCTCAAGGCATTCCTTACCTCTTCATTTCTCAGAGTGTAAATGAGTGGACTTAACATAGGAGTCAAGACACCATAGAATACTGCCATGTTTTTGTCTATAGATAAAGTGGATGATGGCTGCATGTAAGTAAACATACAGGGCATGAAGAACAAGGCAACAACCGTGAAGTGGGCCCCGCAGGTGGAGAGGGCTCTGCGCCTCCCCTCTGCACTGTGGGACCTCAAGGAGCGCAGGATGACCAGGTAGGAGGCAGCCAGCAGGAGGAAGTTCAAAAGGCAGATCACGCCACTGTTGGCCACCACCAGCAGGCTGGTAACATAGGTGTTGGTGCAGGCAAGTTCCAGCAAAGGGTACAAATCACAGACAAAGTGATTGATCATGTTAGGCCCGCAGAAGGGGAACTGCAGGACCAGCAGGACCTGAACCAGGGAATGCAGGAAGCCCCCAGCCGAGCCAGCCCCACCAGCAGGGTACAGAGGTGCCTGGTCATGAGCACCGTGTGGTGCAGGGGCTTGCAAATGGCCACGTAGCGGTCATGGGCCATCACCGTAAGCAGGATGATCTCAGCACCTCCAAAAAATGAGCTCCAAAGAGCTGAGCCATGCAACCCTCATAGGAGATGGCTCTCCCCTCATACAAGGAGTCAGCTATGAGTCTAGGGGCAATAGAGGAAGAATAACAGGTATCAATAAAGGACAGATTGGCCAGGAAAAAATACACAGGGGAAACCAGCGTGGGACTATAGGTGATGGTGATCACGATGAGAATATTGCCACAAACTGTGATCCCATAAATGGTCAAAAAGGCCACAAAGAGAGCTCTTTGTACTTCTGGGTTCTGTGAGAGTCCCAGCATGAAAAATTCTGTGACATTGTGTGGTATTTCCAGAGTCCAAGGACACTGAGGATGCTAGTATAGCATTGCCTATAAAGTCAAGAGAGAAACAAAATGTTACAAGATTTCCTTTAGCCAAACCCACTTCTCTTCATCCCTCTTAACCCGGTCTGTTCCAAAATTTGTGTACCAATTCATCCATGTAAGCATGTCTGTTAACTTTAGCATCACTGGGTAATAGATATCTAAGTTATTATATGAAAATAATTATTTAATTATCTAGAATTTATTTTGTTAAATGGAACATTTGGTGGACATCGATTTTCTAATTTGACCAGAAAACATCTCTGACAGTTTTCAGCAGGGTTCCACAGGACACAATGGCTCTCAAAAAACCCATGAATACTTAGGATCTTCTGAAGTCTCTGCATGCATAATTCATACCCTTTGAATTAACTCTTTCTTCTTCCTTGCAATGAGGTTTGCTACATTTTCTGTTGTGCTTCCAATAGTAACAGAAATTGATGCAAAGCAAACTGAAGTAGAGTAGGGAGACATTGACTTGGTTGCAGCTGGAGATGCCCAAGTTCTCTGTTTCTCTCCTTGTTCATTTGCTCCCACTTCTGCCTGTGCTGCGGGCAGTATCAAGTATAAGAAGTTAAATTACTCTTTCCCTTGCTTTACACATTATATGTATGTCTGGGCTTTACTTTCTTTGGACCTGGTAACATCCTTCTGGTTAAAGGCTTCCAGTCCTTCTACAGTCTACAGGGATGAGTCAAAGTAAAAATAAAAGTGACCAGCAGTGAAAGATTCTATTAAATGATTATCCACCTATTCACTACATAAAGGAAGCTACAGGAGGAGGAAGAAGAGATGCTCTTTCTTAACCAATGTCCTTGTAAATTAGAATCTCATCTGACAAAATATTCCTACTCATGCTTTATTCTCCTAATTAAGGAAATGTCTGTGCTAGTCTAAGTTTTGATTAAACAAAAACTGCCACTCATCCCACCCACCAACCATCTATTATTTTCCTGGAAACATAAATCTTCTTAAAGTAACTAAATGTCCCAACTTGCTGAGGATTTGATGCTCAGTATGATATGAATGAAAGGAGAATCATTGAGTGTCAGAGGAAGAGACGTGCAAATATAAGAAGTGCTGGAGAGAAGATTCTTGTATTGATCAGGAAGCTGCACACTTTCTTTCTAAGCTTGGTTACAAAGGCAAATGCAGTTTCTGCAGGAAACAAATCTGATTATGACCTTTTCAGAGCAGAACATTATGGCCAGGAGCATGAATGGCAGTGATAAGTGCCACCTGTGTAACATTTCCTCTTTGCAAGTACTGTCCTAAGTGCTTTAAATATATAAGCTCATTTAATTCTCATAACATCCCCACAAGATAGATCATCATTTTTCTCCTCATTTCTTCAGAGGAAGAAAGTGAGAGACACATTTAGAAACTTACAGAAGCATAGTCAGCTAATAAGTTGCAGAGTTAAGACTTGCGCCCGGGCAGTTCTGCTATAGAGTCTGTGGGCTTCACCATAGTATCCTGACACAAAAACTCACTTAAGTTTGAATATTTCCAGTACCATTTATTTTCTGTGTAATCATGGGCAATTTCTCAAAGCCTCAATGTTCTTATCTATAAAATGAAAATAAGAGTACTGCTACACCCTGAGTCTGCAATGAGCAGTCAGTGAAAACAGTGCAAGTGTTTGTACAGAGCCTGGATATGACACCCACTCCAGCAATGGTATTGCTGAAGTCACCGTCATCAATGCAATGGACAACAACTTGCATTTACTGGATCTGAGGACACGAGTATGTCGTCAGGTATGTTGTCTTTGTTTTTGCTCTTTTACATCCTAACATCATGAAATGGTGGACCTGGGCGAGTTATTAAAGTGTCACCTAGACCAGCTCCAAGCATATCAACCCAAATATCATTGTTTCATGTCCTTAAACTCCTGCGTGAGATCAAAATTGCTTTTCTCATTTAGGCAGATCTCACACTAGGGAAGTGCTGTTGATTGCAGGAATGCATCTGAGCTGAAAGTTTCTTAGACTAGTATTAGGAGAAAACTCCAAAGGGCATCCTTCATTCACAAGCAGCTGAGAATTTATTCCATTATCCATTTCCCTCTTATTTCCTGAAAACCCTATGGCATTTAAAATCATCCTTTCCAGTTGTCTCTGTTTAAAAGTGGTGGATTTAAGACTCAGAAAGATGAAGTTCAGATGGTCCAAAGTTGAACTGATGGTTCATGGTGGAGGTGCAGCTGGAACCCAGGTCACTCAGCACTCCAGGCTCTGTGCTTTCTGACGTCACCACCACCAATAGTAGATGATCGATAGTAATAGATAATCCAATATCTACCTTCTCTATCATTGAGAAGCCAAAAAAAAAAAAAAAGAAAAATGCTGTGGCTCACATTAGGGAGAAAAGCCTCAGAATGAAATAGCTGGCTTGTTGTCTCTGCTTTCTGCTAACAATGCTCATCAACATGGTCTCAGAAAATCTTTCTCTTGCCACTGAAAAGGGTGACTTATAAGGTGAGCCTGATAACATGGTGATTATCACTGCTAGGTTTCTCTGAAGACTAATCCTCTCCCGACAGCATCACTTGCGGAAACAGTTCTGGAGCTTGGTTTTTGCCTTATTCACAGGTTAGAGCACAGCGTGGTGCCATGATTAATTAGTCTCTTTGAATGCAGTTTTGGTCTCACAACGAAGAGACTTTCCCCTTACTTCCTAAAAGTGCCCAGTGTCCTTCTAGTGTCTAGAGAGAGTCCACAAGTCGTCAGGAGGAAAAGGGAGTTAGGATATTTCAGGAACAGATATTGGAGGGTTAGTGTCTGTAGGAAAATTGATGACTGGACAACAAGGACAAAAATTAATAGCATTCATTGATCATCTTCGTGTTCTAAGTGCAGGTCCTAGGTGCGTTCACATATAGTATCCTTTGTCGTTTAATCCCTAAGATTTGTCTGACTCTTTGTGACCCCATGGACTGTAATCCACAGGCTCCTCTGTCCATGGAATTCTCCAGGCAGGAATACTGGAGTGGTTTGCCATTTCCTTCTCCAGGGGATTTTCTCAACCCAGGGATTGAGCCCAAGTCTCCTGCATTGCATGTGATTCTTTACCACTGAGCCACCGGGGAGGCCATATATTACATACAACAATGTTAGGTAAATATCACTATTACTGTACTTACTGGGCTTTAATGAAAATTAAATAGCAAAAGAAAAGCTCTTTTCACAGAGTAAACACACAAATAAAAAAAGCTGTCATAATTATTTTTTTTAAACTAGCACTGATTTTTTGATGTTTACCCCATCCTAAGGGTAGGTTACTCCTTGGAAGAAAAGTTATGACCAACCTAGATAGCATATTCAAAAGCAGAGACATTACTTTGCCGACTAAGGTCCATCTAGTCAAGGCTATGGTTTTTCCAGTAGTCATGTATGGATGTGAGAGTTGGACTGTGAAGAAGGCTGAGCGCCGAAGAATTGATGCTTTTGAACTGTGGTGTTGGAGAAGACTCTTGAGAGTCCTTTGGACTGCAAGGAGATCCAACCCGTCCATTCTTAAGGAGATCAGCCCTGGGATTTCTTTGGAAGGAATGATGCTAAAGCTGAAGCTCCAGTACTTTGGCCACCTCATGTGAAGGGTTGACTCATTGGAAAAGACTTTGATGCTGGGAGGGATTGGGGGAAGGAAGAGAAGGGGACAACAGAGGATGAGATGGTTTGATGGCATCACTGACTCGATGGATGTGAATCTGAGTGAACTCCGGGAGTTGGTGATGGACAGGGAGGCCTGGCGTGCTGTGAGTCATGGGGTCGCAAAGAATCGGACACGACTGAGCAACTGAACTGAACTGAACTGAAGGGTAGGTTCACCATTATGTTCAAATAAAGAAATATTTTAGACAGAGGTTTTCTCGCCTTTAGACTTAAAGAAAGTCTTAAATTAAGGTCAGAAATCTGTTGCCTCCCAAACACATAGAATGAGTGCTCAGGTCAAGACTTTATTTACATAAAGAGCTCAGTAAACAGTTATTGTCATCAGCGTTACCAGTATCATCATTACCATCATCATCCTTTTTTCTACATCATCCTGTGACATTCCATGTTTCTTGGGAACTACTACTAGATGTTTAAAAGATAATTTTGCGTTTTTAAATACACAGTTGCTTATATACATATATATATATATTTCAAAATAATCACTCATAGGAGATTATGGCAAAATATCTATTGTTTAAAGCCTTTATAAATACAGTGAGATGTTTCCAGATGACATGATCCACTACATAGAAAACCCTAAAGACTCCACCAGAAAATTACTAGAGCTGATCAATGAATATAGTAAAGTTGCAGGATATAAAATCAACACACAGAAATCCCTTGCATTCCTATACACTAATAATGAGAAAGTGGGCCTTAGAGAGCATCACTACGAACAAAGCTAGGGGAGGTGATGGAATTCCAGTGGAGCTGTTTCAAATCCTGAAAGATGATGCTGTGAAAGTGCTGCACTCAATATGCCAGCAAATTTGGAAAACCCAGCAGTGGCCACAGGACTGGAAAAGGTCAGTTTTCATTCCAATCCCAAAGAAAGGCAATGCCAAAGAATGCTCAAACTACCGCACAATAGCACTCATCTCACATGCTAGTGAAATAATGCTCAAAACTCTCCAAGCCAGGCTTCAGCATTATGTGAACCATGAACTCCTTGATGTTCAAGCTGGTTTTAGAAAAGGCAGAGGAACCAGAGATCAAATTGCCAACATCCACTGGATCATGGAAAAAGCAAGAGAGTTCCAGAAAAACATCTATTTCTGCTTTATTGACTATGCCAAAGCCTTTGACTGTGTGGATCACAATAAACTGTGGAAAATTCTGAAAGAGATGGGAATACCAGACCACCTGACCTGCCTCTTGAGAAATCTGTATGCAGGTTAGGAAGCAACGGTTAGAACTGGACATGGAACAACAGACTGGTTCCAAATAGGAAAAAGGAGTACATCAAGGCTGTATATTGTCACCCTGCTTATTGAACTTCTATGCAGAGTACATCATGAGAAACGGTGGACTGGAAGAAACACAAGCTGGAATCAAGATTGCCGGGAGAAATATCAATACCCTCAGATATGCAGATGACACCACCCTTATGGCAGAAAGTGAAGAGGAGCTAAAAAGCCTCTTGATGAAAGTGAAAGAGGAGAGTGAAAAAGTTGACTTAAAGCTCAACATTCAGAAAATGAAGATCATGGCATCCGGTCCCATCACTTCATGGGAAATAGATGGGGAGACAGTGGAAACAGTGTCAGACTTTATTTTTCTGGGCTCCAAAATCACTGCAGGTGGTGATTGCAGCCATGAAATTAAAAGACGCTTACTCCTTGGAAGAAAAGTTATGACCAACCTAGATAGCATATTCAAAAGCAGAGACATTACGTTGCCAACTAAGGTCCGTCTAGTCAAGGCTATGGTTTTTCCTGTGGTCATGTACGGGTGTGAGTGTTGGACTGTGAAGAAGGCTGAGCGCTGAAGAATTGATGCTTCTGAACTGTGGTGTTGGAGAAGACTCTTGAGAGTCCCTTGGACCACAAGGAGATCCAACCAGTCCATTCTGAAGGAGATCAGCCCTGGGATTTCTTTGGAAGGAATGATGCTGAAGTTGAAACTCCAGTATTTTGGCCACCTCATGTGAAGAGTTGATTCACTGGAAAAGACTCTGATGCTGGGAGGGATTGGAGGCAGGAGGAGAAAGGGATGACTGACAATGAGATGGCTGGATGGCATCACGGACTTGATGGACATGAGTCTGAGTGAACTCCGGGAGTTGGTGATGAACAGGGAGGCCTGGTGTGCTGCGATTCATGGGGTCGCAGAGTCGGACATGACTGAGTGACTGAACTGAACTGAACTGAAAGAAACTAAAGATCTATATATAAAAAACTATAAAATACTGGTGAAGGAAATCAAAAAGGACACTAGTAGATGGAGAAAGATACCATCTTCACGGATTGGAAGAATCAATATAATGAAAATGAGTATACTACCCAAAGCAATCTATAGATTCAATGCAATTCCTATCAAGCTACCAGCGGTATTTTTCACAGAGTTAGAACAAATAGTTTCACAATTTGTATGGAAATAAAAAAAACCTTGAATAGCCAAAGCAATCTTGAGAAAGAAGAATGGAACTGGAGGAATCAACCTGCCTGACTTCAGGCTCTACTACAAAGCCACAGTCATCAAGACAGTATGGTACTGGCACAAAGACAGAAATATAGATCAATGGAACAAAATAGCCCAGAGATAAATCCATGTACCTATGGACACTTTATCTCTGACAAAGGAGGCAAGAATATACAATGGATTAAAGACAATATCTTAAACAAGTGGTGCTGGGAAAACTGGTCAACCACTTGTAAAAGAATGAAACTAGAACACTTTCTAACACCATACACAAAAATAAACTCAAAATGGATTAAAGATCTAAATGTAAGACCAGAAACTATAAAACTCCTAGAGGAGAACATAGGCAAACACTCTCCGACATACATCACACCAGTATCCTCTATGGCCCACCTCCCAGAATACTGGAAATAAAAGCAAAATTAAACAAATGGGATCTAATTAAAATTAAAAGCTTCTGCACAACAAAGGAAACTACATGCAAGGTGAAAAGACAGCCTTCAGAATGGGAGAAAATAACAGCAAATGAAGCAACTGACAAACAACTAATTTCAAAAATATAAAAGCAACTCCTGCAGCTCAATTCCAGAAAAATAAACGACCCAATCAAAAAATGGGCCAAAGAACTAAATAGACATTTCTCCAAAGAAGACATACAGATGGCTAACAAACACATGAGAAGATGCTCAATATCACTCATTATCAGAGAAACGCAAATCAAAACCACAATGAGGTACCATTTCATGCCAGTTAGGATGGCTGTGATCCAAAAGTCTACAAACAATAAATGCTGGAGAGGGTGTGGAGAAAAGGGAACCCTCTTACACTGTTGGTGGGAATGCAAACTAGTACAGCCACTATGGAGAACAGTGTGGAGATTCCTTAAAATACTGGAAATAGAACTGTCTTATGACATAGCAATCCCACTGCTGGGCATACACACCGAGGAAACCAGAATTGAAAGAGACACGTGTACCCCAATGTTCATCGCAGCATTGTTTATAATAGCCAGGACATGGAAGCAACCTAGATGTCCATCAGCAGACGAATGGATAAGAAAGCTCTGGTACATATACACAATGGAGTATTACTCAGCCATTTAAAAGAATACATTTGAATCAGTTCTAATGAGGTGGATGAAACTGAAGCCGATTATACAGAGTGAAGTAAGCCAGAAAGAAAAATACCAATACAGTATACTAATGCATATATATGGAATTTAGAAAGATGGTAATGATAACCCTGTATGTGAGACAGCAAAAGAGACACAGATGTATAGAACAGTCTTTTGGACTCTGTGTGAGAGGGAGAGGGTGGGACGATTTGGGAGAATTCATTGAAACGTGTATAATATCATGTAAGAAATGAATCGCCAGTCCAGGTTTGATGCATGATACTGGATGCTTGGGGCTGGTGCACTGGGATGACCCAGAGGGATGGTATGGGGAGGGAGGTGGGAGGGGGGTTCAGGATTGGTAACACTTGTACACCCGTGGTGGATTCATGTTGTTGTATGGCAAAACCAATACAATATTGTAAAGTTAAAAAAAAAATACAGTGAGAGCTAACCTGATTATAAAATCTTAAGAACACTAGAAATGCAATGCTGGCATCACCTTATATTCAAATTCCTGGTTGGGAACTCTGCTGAAAACGTTTCTGAAGTCTTCCCCATAAATTACAAACTCTGTACAGAGATTTATCTCTTGGCCTCTCCAACTGAGCTCTCCTTTTTTTTTTCTTTCTTCCAGAGGATGAAAACAGGATAAAAGGATTCATTATCACTGAGAGCTTCTGAAATAAGTGCTGCTCAAGCTTCCTGGGTAGCTCAGCTGGTAAAGAATCTGCCTGCAATGCAGGAGACCCCGGTTTGATTCCTGGGTTGGAAAGATCCACTGGAGAATGGATAGGCTCCCCACTCTAGTATTCTTGGGCTTCCCTGGTGGTTCAGCCGATAAAGAAGCCACGTGAAATTAGGGACACATGGATTCAATTGCTGGATTGGGAAGATTCCCTGGAGAAGGGAACTGGCTACCCACTCCAGTATTCTGGCCTGGAGAATTCCATGAATTGTATAGTCCATGGGGTCACAAAGAGTCAGACACGACTGAGTGACTTTCACTTTCAAACATCTCATAGCTGATCCTACCGACTCTCCCATTTGTCACTATAGAGATATTTAAGTGCAGTTAATCCCAGAATAGGGCGTTGGTGACGGACTATCTCTAAGTATTCAGAGAACTGCCTGTTGGCTGAGATGACAAATTTTGCAGTGAAGTGAATGGATGGGATGGACGTTTGGTTTCCCTGCAGTCCTGGTTAGTGAATAACAGCAGAGGTGCTCTTGGACTCCTCTGTTAGGAACCACTGTCCCCAGCATAGTTTATGCTTTTGTGGAATCTCTGAAAGTTGAAGTGAAGTCCAAGCAATTTTTGTTAATTTTGAGCTGACTCAGTTTTCCACTTGAAGTCATTTAATTGGCACAATTTAAGGAAGCATGTAATGTTATTTTCCTATTTGTTGTTGTTGCTTAGTTGCGATGTTGTGCCTGACTCTTTGTGGCCCCACGGACTGTAGCCCACCAAGCTCCTCTGTCCATGGGATTTCTCAGGCAAGAACACTAAAGAGTTGCCAAGTCCTCCTTCTCCAGCGGATCTTCCCAACCCAGGGATCGAACCTGTGTCTCCTACTTGGCAGGCAGATTCTTTACTACTGAGCCACCTTGGAAATTCTCTCTCTCTCTCTCTTTTTTAATATTAAAGGTGAAAAAAATAGAGAGGTGAAACAATTTGCTAACATTTACTGGAATAATTAATGCTGGAGACAATAAGAGAAATTAAGCATCTTTTGTCCAAAGCGCTTAATCTCTATTTTTGAATCTCTTAGAATTTCATTATGTACATGGTATAGATTCTTTAGCTCAGATTGTGATTTTGTGCTGTTTCATGACAGTTCCATGACTTGTTCTTAAATCACTGGTAATTTCCTATAGCTGCTATTTTGTCTTCAGAACCTTCTTTTCCTTTGTCTGTGTCTAAAAGGAGCCTTTAATGTATAGATCTTTTTGTTAATGTCTAAGCAGACTTAGCTCTATGGACTTTATCAGCTATGTTTATTTTTTGCCATCCAGTTCTGTTTCTAATTCTTTTTGTAAACTCTTGTATACTACAGGGAATGATGAAATGTAATTTTCAAAAAGTAGTTTTGTGGACAAATGTTATCTTTTTGGGATTGTGATAAGTAAAAATTTCTTTTTATTGCTGTGTTTATTTATAAACCTCTCAAACCTAGAAAGATCAGAAGAAGTGTATAAATGTACTTTTTGAACACTTATTTCCTACTGTTCTGTCCTTTTTTCATTTGTAGTTGTCTTTCCTCTTTTAAAATAAAACTTCATTCTAGCTATGGTGCTGGGTATAATGAGTGTTCAAGAATATTGCTGTTGGTCTGTTTCATACCCACACTCAGGGCAACATTATGGCTTTTGTGGACCCTTGCTACTTTCTTCTTCTTGGGTCTTCTCCTCTATCAAAATGTTAAAAATTATCTTTTCTGACTGCATGGTTGTATAGATGACTATAATCTAAGCTGCATTTAGATTATATTAATTTCTTTCTTTCTGTTGTAAAAGAAATTAAAACATTTCAGGGCCTCCTAAGACTATCATGGGCTCTCAGCACTGTGTGTACTATGCCTTCTGAATATCAACCCTGGCTTACAATGTATGAGCCCCTAGAGAAAACTGATCCAGACAGGAGAATCATCCCAGTTCAATCAATTAAGAAGGGGAGAAAATTTCTGTAAAATATCACTGGATTTTTCTTTTTTTGCCTAAATACTCACACAAGGTTTATTCATCATCAGTTTTCATTATTTGTCCCCAGAGCTTCTTCATGACATTTTTCACTTCTGCATTTCTCAGGGTGTAGATTAAAGGATTCAGCATAGGAGTTACTATGGTGCAAAACACAGTCACAGCCTTGTCAATGGGGAAGGAGGCCGTGGGTCTTAGGTAGAGGAACGAACAAGGCACAAAGAACAAGATGACCACTGTGACATGAGAGGCACAGGTGGACAGGGCTTTGCGACGCCCTTCAGAGCTCTGAGTCCTCAGGGAGCACAGGATGACAACATAGGAAGCAACCAGCATCAAGAAAGCTAGCAAACACAGGGACCCACTGTTGGCAGAAATCAGGGGCCCCAGAGTGAACGTGTCTGAGCAGGCCAGCTCCAGGAGAGGTATTAAATCACACATAAAATGGTCGATGACGTTGGGGCCACAGAATGGTAACTGAACCATGAACACAATCTGGATCCCTCCATGGAGAAAGCCTAAAGCCCCAGCCATTCCAACCAGGAGCGCACACACAGGTCGACTCATGACAGTCACGTAGTGCAGGGGCTTACAGATGGCTACATAGCGGTCATAGGCCATGACAACCAACAAGACAATCTCGGCTCCAGCAAAGACATGTTCAGCAAAGACCTGAGTCAGGCAGCCACTGAAGGAGATGGTGTTCTTTCCAGAGACCAAGTCAAAGAGCAACTTGGGTGCTATGGAGGAAGAGTAGAAACCATCTATCATGGACAAATAGGACAGAAAAAAGTACATGGGAGAGCCGAGGGCTGGGCTGGTGAAGACGGCGACGGAGATGAGCAGGTTACCTGCCAGTGTGATCAAGTAGATGATTAAAAGCACAGCAAATAAGAGTGTCTGCAGTCCTGGATTCTGGGTCAGGCCCAGGAGGATGAATCCTGTTATGTTGCTCATCCTTTCCCTCAGTTCATCTTGAGTAGCAAGCACATAATTGATCTGGAGAGATCACAATATTTCTGAGTGATGATATTTTAAATTCTATAGAGAAAATTTCATCATCTCTTTAGCCCGGGTCCCTGGGACTGGTGGAGCTACTCCTTTCACTTAGCTGTGATATTTTACAGAGAGTTGCAAAGAAGAATGGGAGGAGTTTAAATCTCTCTTGATTCATATAATTTAGATATATTGTGACAATACCTTACAAATACCACAATAAAAGCAAGATATTTTTAATGAATATTGACATGCAGTTAACTTCGAAATTTTCTTTTTAGCTCTGAATGTCTCACAGATAGCCTTCTTTTACTCTGGGGGACAAATTTCATTGACAATTCTTTATAAAGTTATATTATTGCTTGTCTATTGGAATGAATATTCATAGGTATGTGGACACAATATTTTTAACATTAACTTTGTATCAGACATGGAAAGTACCAATCAAAGCTTACTCCATACCAGCTGTGTTCTGTGACCCTTTATTCCTTTTTTTCAAATTAACACACATGCACACACACAGACAGAGCTGCAGATGGAGATTTTGTCTCTCAATATGCCAAGAAACTCTCTTTATAACAGCTCTTTGAGCAGCATTCACTCAGCGGCCCCGGATGTTGTGTCTGGCTCAACAAGATAGTTATGCTCACTCTTTCCACATCTTTGAATGTGAACATGTGAGTGGTGCAAAGTTCCCTGAAAAGTTCTCAATATTTCTGAAATGAGCTTTCTGTGCAACTGTTCTTTCACCGCATATAGAATAATGCTCTGGATTAGCTATATTACCCTACTCACCTTTTGCTATGAGATGATCTAAGTCAAGAAGTTTTCCTAAGTTTCCTATTGACCAGACAAAAATGTTAAGACCACCTAAAATAATACAATTTCCCCTTTTGGAATAATTTTTTATCAATTAAGATGAACTTGAAATTTTCATTACTAATGTAAAAATATTGAATACATATAAAAATGCATTATTTTCCTGGGGAGTGAGCCTATATATAGGTTTTTAAGATAGACTACACATTGTTGTAACCAAGATCATAAGCTATTTTATTCATTATCTTTCTTTTTCGCTTCTTTCCCTGCTGCTGCTGCTGCTAAGTAGATTCAGTCATGTCTGACTCTGTGTGACCCCAGAGATGGCAGCCCACCAGGCTCCCCCATCCCTGGGATTCTCCAGGCAAGAACACTGGAGTAGGTTGCCATTTCCTTCTCCAATGCATGAAAGTGAAAAGTGAAAGTGAAGTCTCTCAGTCGTGTCCAACTCCTAGTGACCCCATGGACTGCAGCCTACTAGGCTCCTCCCGTCCATGGGATTTTCCAGGCAAGAGTACTGGAGTGGGGTGCTGAGACATAAATGTTAATTCCAATCTTGTAAAAGTGACTTTAGTGATTCTCAACAGCATCTTGGTTGGGAACATTCCATACAGTATTTTCTATTGACATTTTCACATCATTGTGTCCAAATTCATTTTTAGAGAGAAAGGCTAAGTTTTAATTTACAGAATCTAACTACAAATATTATTTTGGTGAAATGAAATTGGCTAAGTTAACCATCTTAAATTTTGGGGAAGAGAATTAGCCATTACTAACTTGGATCAGTTGGTTGTGGATTCCTCAGTTTCTAGATTAAACCCAGACATTGCTTTCTTCCCACCAGGCATTTGCCCCACAGCTGCAAATAGATTGTCAACTAACAAGAAGGACAGTAGAATTCTTATGTCTCTAGACAACTCTCCTATTTTCTGGATTTACTCAGAAAACAAGCTGTTTTAGTTAGGAAACTTTGATAGCTTTCACATTTAATTTTAACTCACTTTACAGGCTTCTTATGATTATAAATGCATCTTCAAAACATATATTATTTAAATGTATACATCAAATTATTCAAATTTGATTCTTCAAAGTAAGAAAAAACTTGTATATGAAATTGTAGAATGTATGTGAAAGTGAAAGTGTTAGTCGCTTAGTTGTGTTCAATTCTTTGCGACCCCATGGATTGTAGCCCGCAAGGCTCCTCTATCCATGGAATTCTCCAGACAAGAATACTGGAGTGGTTGCCATTTCCTTTTCCAGGGGATCTTCCTAACCCATGGATTGAACTCCTTTTATTCTTGATGTAAGCCGTTCTTCTAACTTATACTAACCTTGGGAGCAGGGTCTCCCAAGCAGATCTTCACATTGTTGATGCATGGGTCTGTAGCTGTTATTTACTTCGAGGCCCTTGTTTGTAATTCTTTCTGCATTGACTCCAGAGAAATGTTTAAATAGACTTTCAAAAAAGCTCAGGGTTTGGTAATACATTGACCTCCCAAGTCCTCAGAGGATTAGTAATTGGCTCTGTTGGAATCTTGGCTAAAGCATCAGCCAAGGACTTTTTTTTTTTTTTTTGCTCCTGTTTGACTCCCACAGACAACATTAGAGACCAACTTTAGAAATGCAGTTGAGCTTTGGTTAAAAATATACTTCTGGCTATGGACTTCCCTGGTGGCTCAGGTGGTAAAGAATCTGCTTGCAGTGCAAGGAGATGTTGTTGATCCCTGGGTTGGGAAGGTCCCCTGGAGAAGAGAATGGCTATCCACTCTAGTATTCTTGCGTGGAGAATTCCATGGACAGAGGAGACTTGTGGGCAACAGTCTATGAGGTTACAAAGAGTCAGACATGACTGACTCACACACACACTTCTGGCTATAGTTTAGGATGAAACTTAGGTAAGGTAAGAGCAAAGCTTGATATTAGGATTTTGTTGCTCAGTTTGATGTTGGTGACCTTGCCAAAGGATATTTGGGGTGGTTTTAGGCATAGGTCAGAGTTCAGAGAATGGATTTCTCTCTGAAAACATGAGTGTTTGGTACGATATGGTTACCCTGAAAGTAGAAATGCCAGTCTGGGCCAGATTACCCTTGGACATTGTGACATGTTTATTAGTGACTGATCGAGGAGACTTAACTAGCAGGTTCCCAGCTCCCAGACTTCGAGTAATTTAAAAGCCATAAACATGTAAACTATCTCTGGGATGAGTCCCTAGGTGACAGTCTCACGATGTATTATAGAGCTTGTAGCTCTGCCGCACACAGAGGGAACCACAGGGATGTATAGCAATTTTACTGCTCTCTGTGCTTTCTCAGAGTAACCTTTGGAAAAAGTCATGCTCAGCCAAGCACTCGTGTACAGGGACATCCACAGGGAAAGAATAGAAACTACAGGAAGGACGCTCCACTATTGTCTTCTCTCCCTCAGCTTCGAGTGATGAAGAGCTGGCTGGAACTCTGCACAGAATCATCTTTCTTTCTCACCTACCTTTAACTTTAAACCAAATTGAGGCATTCCTGGAGTTCAAGCAGAGAAAGAAGCAATGCTTTCAGTTCTCTTCTCAACAGTTGATGATGTTGCTTCTGTTAGTGAACACCTTCACTCAGTCTGTCCCACTCTCTGATTTTTTTTAATTGTCATAAAATACATACAGAATGAAATCTACCATTTTAAGTACATATGTGAGTGGCATTAAATACCTTCACACTATTGTGCAAACACCTGACCAACCATCTTCATAATGTTTCACCTTCTCAGACTGAAACTCCATATTCATTAAATAATTATTTATCACCCCCCCCACATCCTAGTCATCATGATATAACTTTTTTTTCATGTCGATCCAGGTGTCAATATATCATAATCTGTTTGGGAGAATAGCGGTTTGCTTCCTACTCTATGATGGGGAATCTTGAGGACATAAAGGATTATGCTTCTATGCAGAAGTGACTGAGAAAACCACACTCAGCCATACTTGTTGTAGAATACCCCTGTATGAAAATGAAGAAAAACACTGTAAGTAGGAGAGCTTTGCTTCTGTTTCCTCTTTTTCAGACTCTGATGTGGAGTTGATTGCAACCTTGCCAGGAATCACCTGGAGTGATGTATTTCACTGGGCATTTTGAGTTCAGGATGTTTCTCTACCTAAGGAATTGGTCAGGAGCAGGAATGGTTATGTTCCCTACCCACAGAACAATGCCTTATTGAGAGACTGTCTTTGGGGAAAATGTCAGAGGCCTTGGGAATTTAGAGAAACATTTATTCACATGTATAGAACATGGATTCCATCAGTTTGACTGGTTGGTTGGGGTTTTGTCCTGGGAGGAGGATGCCAGCAGACACAGGATGACAGACCCATAGTGGGAACTTCCTAGCAATGACACAGAATAATTATAATTCTGATTGATCATTGATTTTGAGAAGATCAGAAGGAAACTGCTTTTGTTATCATCCCCCCGTCCCTTTTTTTCTTCTGGGACCCAACCCCTTAGATTTATCAAGACCCAGAGACACTCTGAGAGATAGTGAGGGACAAGGAGGCCAGGTGTACTTCAGGTCAGCCCATGGGATCTCAAAGAGGAGGACGTGACTTGGTGACTGAACAACAACAAGGACGTTTTGAGTGTGATCTGATAGTTGATAGAATGGTGAAATCATGCAAAGAGATGGCACATTCAGTAGGAAGAGCTGGTCTGCTAATTTATAGAAAGAAGGATGTATTGCAAAGGGAAATAAGCCAATAATGAGAATTTGGTGGGAGAAGGAAGAGTAGGGGTGAGGTTAAGAATAACTGAGTAGGGATTTAAGTGATCGCATAGATTGGAGCCAGAGGTACTGTTTCCTTGTTTTGGCCCCAGATTGTGTGTGAACGGTGATTTGGTTAGAGCATAAAGATTAGTGACCAAAGGGTAAAATTTTGATAGTTAAAAACTAAGATTTCTAAGAAGAGAGAAGGCAGTTGCATGCAGAACACATGTAGCTACATTAAAACTAAATAGGAACCCTTGCATATCTATTAGTAGCTTGCAAAAGAGGGCTAAAAGGTGATATGGATACAATTATTGACGAGGAGGCTGGAGATTAAGAGAAAGATTCTGTTTTGGTCCTGGTTTTTCCTGAGAAGTGGGGAGCAGAGCATCCTCCTGAGATACATGGAAATTTTGTGGGGAGAAAGTTTGTAGGAAATCAGTAAAAATTTAGAACATATACTAAAGAGAATGTGTTGGAAGAAGGAACTGTTTGGAACAGCCAGAACACTTGCTTAAGTGTTGAAGACGTAGTTCACATGAGAGTTGAAACTTTTGTTGGCGCTCCTAGTTAATAATGGGCTTCCCAGGTGGCTCAGTGGTAAAGAATCTACCTGCCAGTGTGGGGGCTGCAGCAGACTCAGCTTGGATGCCTGGGTTGGGAAGATCCCCTGAAGGAAGAAATGGCCATCCACCTAAGTATCCTTGCCTGGAAAATCCCACGACAGAGGAGCCTGGAGGGCTACAGTCAGCCCATGGGTTCATGAATAGTCAGACCTGACTGACTGACAGAGCAGCAATAGCTAGGTAATAATTTTCTTCAAGATCACCTTATATCTCAGGTGGAGGGAAAGACGTGATGGTGTATGAATTTCTGGTTTAGAAGCTTCTGTTAATGTAATGCATTGCACTGAAGAAAATGCTCTATTTAGACTTGGTTCTGTAAAGATTGACATTTACTCATTCTGTGCTTAGAGAATGAAGATAATTGCAAAAGTAGTGGAGACCTTTTCTCTCCTTGATGTTTATAAGTCTTTTAGAAGATGAAATGGTTCAATGTAACTAGTCAGGATAGGATCATTTTGCTGGGCAACAAATGAATCCTGAACTCTCAGTGGCTCAACACTTACACTTTCGTGTTCTGTCCAGCCCTAATTCACTGAGAGATAGTTGCTCCTCTAGGACAGCGCTCTTCCAGATAGCTACTTGTTAATGCAGCTTGCTTCACTGGGTTGCCCTGCCATCTCGGTGTGTGTCTTCCAGGCTTGCTGCAGCAGGAGAAAGGAAACTGAAAAAGTCCTGGCGAGGAGCATACTGACTTCTCAATGTTTCAGCCTAACTGTGACACACATCACTTCCTGTTTAAAAACAAAGGGGCTGGAAAATATGGTAGTAACAGTTGGATTCTTAGTGATCAGCAAATGGACTGGTAACATTTGAAGAACCCAGTCTCCCATTTCAGGGGCTTGCCAGGTGGTGCAGTGGGTCCACCTGCTAACAGAGGAGACACAAGAAATGCAGGTTCAGTCATTAGGTCGGGAATTTCCCCTGGAGAAGGGAATGGCAATCCACTCCAGTCTTCTAGACTGGAGAATCCCATGGACAGGAGAGACTGGCAGACCACAGTCCCTGGGGTCACAGGGTCAGACACAACTGAGCGACAGCACAGTCTCCCATTTGGAATAAATTACTCGCTAAACCGTTGAATACTGATATATATGCAGTGAACACCTAAGGCAGGCCTATGGAGTCATTTGGGTTAAATCAAATCCTTCTGAAGGTAGAAGTGACTTTCTAGGATATGCAGGACTTGTGACCTGGCCCCAATTTGGGTTCTTTTATCGGGGTTCCTTCCTTTAGACTTGCACTGTGTCTATATCTCACATGATTCTCCATCTCATTGGTTTGCAATTGGTCTAAAATTTCCCATTCAGATTTGAATGTGCACACTTTCTGACTTGATTACTCACCTATCACCAAGTTAATTTTTGTTTGTACTGGATACTTCTGTATCCATTAGCTAAAGCACAAATCGGTGTCCCCCAAAACTGTTTTGAATATATTTTACAAAAACAGTGATCCACAAAACACTGCCTGGGAAATTGTGTGCAAGATGGCTCTACAGTTGTGCCTGGAAGAATTTTATATCCCTTCTTGGCTTTAGACATAGAAAATAATTCATTTTGAGAAGAGTCCAGATTACACTGTAAAGGGTGTCCCTGGAATTGTGCAGCACTTGGTACTAATTTTGGAATGAGTCCTGTCTTTATGTCACTCTCATTTCTCATAACTCATTCTTTTCTCATTAGTCATTATCTCTCACAATAATAGCTCTACCTTGCCTACAGTACTTTGGACTAAAACTTCATTAAAAAAATTTGGTTGTTAGGACTTATTGTTTAGATATTTTAATTATTTGGCCTATTGGTTATACACTCTATATCTGAAGCTTTACAGAGAATTCTTCTACTGAATGCAGTAACTCAAAGTTTTTCCATCCTCTGTGATTCTTTAAGTTGATTAACAATGCCCCTTTGAGGGCTTCCCTGGTAGTCCAGTGGTTAAGAATCCACCTGCCATCGCAGGGGATATGGGTCAATCTCTGATCCAGGAAGATCCCACATGCTAAGAAGCAACTAAAGCTGTCTGCCACAACTACAAAAGCCCATGCATGACGACTATGGAAGCCCTCACACCAGAGCCTGTGCTCTGAAATTAGAGAAGCTGCTGCAGTGAGAAGCCCGAGCACCTCAGCTAGAGAGAAGCCCTCACTCACTGCTACCAGAGAAAGCCCGCATGCAACCACGAAGACTTGGTGTAGCCCCCCCCAAAAAAAAGCTGAAAAAATAAAATTAAAAAGTAATTATTTTTTTAAAACAACATCCCCTTGATTAGTAGTAATTTATAGAAGCAAAGAAGTTTCTAATTGAAGAGCTTTAGTCATCATTTAATCAAATTGTGACATTTTATGAAAGATGAACCAGAAAGAGTCCAGAAAGCAAGGGGAGAATAATATCCTTAAAGTCACACATTTTAACTTCAAAATCATTATCCTTTCTATTAGTCACACTTGTTCTTAAGATATGAATACATTTTGTTTTATCTTCTCTACTCACAAAAATTGTTACCCAAGGTTACTCTTTGGCTCCAGAGCTTCTTCATGGCATTTTTGACCTCTGAGTTTCTGAGGATGTAGATGAAAGTGTTTAATATGGGTGTTACCATGGCATAAAACACAGCCACTGCTTTATCAATAGAGAAGGTGATCGTGGGCCGAAGGTACGCACACATACAGGGTACCAAGTACAGGACCAGTGCAGTAGCATGGGAGGCGCAGGTGGAGAGAGCTTTCTGCTGCTCTGCAGTGCTGCGTGTTCTTAGAGAGCAAAGGATGAGCACACAGGAGGTGATAAGAATACAAGAGATGAGCATACACATCTGCCCACTGTTGGCAGCAACAAAAAGACCAAAGATGTGAGTGTCCATGCAGGAGCGTTTCAGCAGAGGAAAAAGGCCACAGATGAAATGGTCAATGACGCTGGGGCCACAGAAGGGCAACCAGACTATAAAAAGAATTTGAATCAGAGCATGAAGAAATCCTCCAGCCCAGGCCTGGCCACCAGGAGGCCATGCACTTGCCTGTTCATTGTGATGGCGTACTGCAGGGGCTTGCAGATAGCCACAAAGTGGTCATAGGCCATCACCATGAGCAAGAGGATCTCAACTCCTCCAAAGAAATGCTCTGCAAAGAGCTGAGTCATACACCCACTGAAGGAGATGGCTTTGTTTTGAGCAAGTAAGTCAAATATCATTTTGGGGGCCATGGTAGAAGAGCAGCAGCAGTCTATGAAGGACAAGAAGGACGGAAAAAAATACGTGGGGGAACCTAAGGCTCTGCTAGTGGTGACTGTCACATTGATGAGTAGGTTGCCGGCCACAGTGAGAAAGCAGATGAGGGTAAACAGAGTGAACAAGAGTTTCTGTACATCTGGGTTCTGTGTCAGGCCAAGCAGGAGGAATTCCGTCACTTTGTTCATTTGCTCCATGAATCCAGTCTGGCATTGAGATAACTGATTTCTCTGAGAATAGCACAGGGATCACAATTGTGAGGATCAATTTAGACCAATCTCAGTAAATTTTCTCAGAATTACTTTTTGTAAGACTGATAAAAACATGAAGTAGATAAACCCAAGACTTAAACTTGGGCCATATTATTATTGGCCATAAAATGAACACATAACTATCTTTGCTCTCCTCACACACACAGCCCTACTCACCCACACATGCACACACATTCATATACACAAACACAGTTTCATCACTGTTGACATTCCAGGCGTCTTTCTATAATTGTACATTGATGGGTATTCCCCCCAAAATGCTCATGTATTTTCTCCTGTAGGAAAAGAGGAATAAAAAGAGGACCTGTACAAAGGAGCAGAGGCTTGAGTTCATGAGAATTTACTCCCTAGTTTCCCTTCTCTAGTCACTTGTTCTGATGAGGTTAAGCTGCAGAATTTATTATTCTTACTTTTAACTAGTTCCAGGGTGAATATAAAACATCAGGTAAATTCAACTCAAAATTAGGTGTAATGTAGGTACACCTCAGAAAAAACTGAACTGATTGAATCCTTAAGGCTCCAGTAAGGTATAGCTTCTTTACCTAAGGTATACTTCTTAACAAGGTATAACTGAGGGCTTCCCTGGTGGCTCAGGTGGTAAAGAATCTGCCTGCAATGCAGGACATCCTGGTTCAGTCCCTGGCTAGGGAAGATCCCCTGGAGAAAGAAATGGCAGCACACTCCAGTATTCCTATCTGGAGAATCCCATGGACAGAGGAACCTGGCGGTCTAGAGTCCATGGGTTCATAAAGAACTGGACATGACTGAGCAACTGTACTTTCACTTTCGAGGTATAACTGGCAGTTAGATTTGTGAATTTATATTACATTCAAATAAAACTTTCTAAGATACCATCACACAAGAAGAAAAATGAATATTCCGAAGAGGATAAAATAGTATGATGTGACTGAACTGAACTGAACTGAATGCAATATCCCCCAGATTTATCTGAAACATTATGAGTCACTCTGTTCAGTTCAGTTGCTCAGTCATGTCCAACTCTTTGGAACCCCATGAACCACAGCACGCAGGCCTCCCTGTCCATCACCAACACCCAGAGTCTACCCAAACCCATGTCCATTGAGTCTGTGATGCCATCCAACCATCTATTCTTCTGTCGTCCCCTTCTCCTCCTGCCCTCAATCTTTCCCAGCATCAGGGTTTTTTCAAATGAGTCAGCTCTTCGCATCAGGTGGCCAAAGTATTGGAGTTTCAGCTTCAACATCAGTCCTTCCAATGAACACCCAGGACTGATCTCCTTTAGAATGGACTGGTTGGATGTCCTTGCAGTCCAAGGGACTCTCAAGAGTCTTCTCCAACACCACGGTTCAAAAGCATCAATTCTTTGGCACTCAGCTTTCTTTATAGTTGGAGAATTTTTTATCATGTTTAGGTTTCAGAAGAATTTTGCAAATCAAGCTCAGTTTAGGGAGGACTATGAAAAATTCTCTAGATTGCTTTAGACAACAGGTACTTTTAAGGTAAGGAAGCTAAAGCATTATAATTTGTTTACCAGTATGTGTTCTGTGCAAGTATTTCTAAATTCTGTTTTCACTGATTAGCAGCTATGTGATGATATGTACAGACCTTACTCTTACTGCACCTAAACTTTCTCATATAAAAATTAAGAAAAATAACAGATGGTATGGGGGAATTGAAGAATATTATTATTATATAGGTCAAAATGCTATACTAAAAGTAAAATGCATAACTTTCCACATACTCCAAATTTTTGATGAATAAAAACGTGAAGAAACAGACATATCATTATTCTTATCCTTGAAATACTTGATAATTATAGTATTTAGAAAGAACACAAATAAAGAGAGAAAATAAGTGAATTAAGTAATCAACTCAAGAGGTTAGAAAAGCAACTAATTGTATTCAGAAAAAGTTGAATGCAGAAATCAATATATTAAATAATAGAAAACTAGTAGACTATCAGTTCAGTTCAGTTCAGTCGCTCAGTCGTGTCCTACTCTTTGCGACCCCATGAATCGCAGCACGCCAGGCCTCCCTGTCCACCACTAACTCCCAGAGTTCACTCAGACCCACATCCATCGAGTCAGTGATGCCATCCAGCCATCTCATCCTCTGTCGTCCCCTTCTCCTCCTGCCCCCAATCCCTCCCAGCATCAAAGTCTTTTCCAATGAGTCAACTCTTCACATGAGGTGGCCAAAGTACTGGAGTTTCAGCTTTAACATCATTCCCTCCAAAGAAATCCCAGGGTTGATCTCCTTCAGAATGGACTGGTTGGATCTCCTTGCAGTCCAAGGGACTCTCAAGAGTCTTCTCCAACACCACAGTTCAAAAGCATCAATTCTTTGGTGCTCAGCTTTCTTTATAGTCCAACTCTCACATCCATACATGACCATAGGAAAAACCATAGCCTTGACTAAATGGACCTTTGTTGGCAAAGTAATGTCTCTGCTTTTGAATATGCTATCTAGGTTGGTCATAACTTTTCTTCCAAGGAGTAAGCGTCTTTTAGTTTCATGGCTGCAATCACCATCTGCAGTGATTTTGGAGCCCCCCAAAATAAAGTCTGCCACTGTTTCCCCATCTATTTCCCAAGAAGTGATGGGATCAGATGCCATGATCTTCGTTTTCTGAATGTTGAGCTTTAAGCCAGGGTTTTCACCCTCCACTTTCACTTTCACCAAGAGGCTTTTTAGTTCCTTTTCACTTTCTGCCATAAGGATGGTGTCATCTGCCTATCTGAGGTTATTGATATTTCTCCCGGCAATCAAAACCACACTGCTTCTGTGATCTGGGGATGGTTACGCTTATATGGTCTTCCTGGGTTCATCTTTACACTTTCAAGTGTGGTGACAGGGAAGTATTTAAATAAGTATTACTCGAGTGCAAGGAGTTAGGGAGTCTCTGATCTCTCAACTCCCAGAGGCTTAGAACTAGCAGGTTCAACCAAGATGGCAGCCAAACCAGTTTATGCATTCTATCTTGTGGCATCTGTGATTAAGGAGACGAGGGAGAGGCCTCTGGGCTGGGTTTGCAGCCCCTCTATGACTGTGTTTAGAAAATGATCTTGGACTCTGGGACCCAAGGCGCAGAAGGTCCTAGTCATAGGATAATGGATGCATGAGCTCCCTAGTGTTCATCAGTTCAGTTCAGTTCAGTCACTGAGTTGTGTCCAGCTCTTTGCAACCCCATGAACTGCAGCATGCCAGGCCTCCCTGTCCATCACCAAAACAGCCTTATTCATACCTGTCTCACAGAGTTGTAGGAGGGATTGAGGAAGATAACATGTGGAAATATCTAATGCCCTGTGGATAAAGGCATGTAGGCTAGAGCGGCAGATGGTAAAGAATTTGCCTGCAATGCAGGGGATTTGTGTTCAGCCCTTGGGTTGAGAAGGTGCCCTGGAGAAGGGCATGGCAATCCACTCCAGCATTCTTGCCTGGAGAATTCCATGGACAGAGGAGCCGAGGGGGCTACAGTCCTTGGGATTGCAAAGAGTCAAGCACGACTGAGCAACTGCCGGGCTAGAGAAGCTGCTTTTAGTAATAGAATAGTGAGTCAGAATTAACTGTAAGAGTTTTGCTGCCTCTTCTGTTTGCTAACTGTGTGATCTTGGGCAAGTTCCTCAGCTTCTTTCTTTATACCTGAGTTCTCACACTCATAAGAAGAGAGTGATAGGAGTACCTGTCACAGGATATTGTGGGGTTTCTATGAGTTAGCACATGTAAAGTGCTTACAACGGTGATTGGGGTAAAGCAAAAGCTCATTGGCATCTGTTGTCACTTTCTGTATAGGAAACCAGAGCACATGGCTTGATGGATTCAAGTTTCTGCAAAGAATTGTCTCAACTCACATACATGGTTTCTTTACTCTTATGGTTGGTAGAATCTGGTTGGTAGAATTTCTTAATACAGAAATTAAGAGAGAAGGAAGGTTAAGTTTTAAAGTATTGAATACTGATTCATAGGTCATTATAGTTCAGAAATCTATGGATGTTCAGCTATCTCTCACTAAAAAATCTGACAGTGTAGTTGAGTCCTAGAAAGGTTGTAGGAGATTCAGGAAATGTGGATGCAATGAGAACTAACAGATAATGAGCACTCTGTGTTTACATCACAGTGCTGCATGTGGTATTTCATTGAATTCTCACGTAATCTGCATGTGGGCTATATTAATCCTACTTTATGTAAATGAAAACTGATGCTTACTTTGAGTATCTTTTGACCAAGATCTAAAAGCTAATAAGTAGACTTTGGATTGAAATACAAGTTGGTCTAGTTTCTAAGCTTGAGTTTTAACAATTATGTTATTGTAGGGCACTGGACATTGATTCCTTGATGAGTTTCATGCACTGGGATCGGTAGGGGAGGAGGTGGTGATTCAGACCAGCTGTGCATTACTTAGAGGCTTTGCTTTCACCACCAGCGGCAGGAAGGACATATTCCTCAGACAGACCCCCTGTGTAGCACTGATCAGAAAGGACCATTGAGAAAAGAGAATATTTCCCATCTTCCTTTCCACATTTGGCCCCCATCAGGGATGTCTTCCTAAGCACTCTGTTGGGAGTTTTCATTCTGGAAATTTCCTGATGCTTTCAGAGTAGAAGGGAAGACTGAGCAGATAATCATACCTAGGACCAGGGATATGCTCTATATAAATGGGACATGGTGGAGTCCTAGAGAAATAATATACCAAAGACACGAACCTGGGTATTGATAATCAATTCTATTTACTGTAAGATTTCAGCTTGTCACTGAACTTACCAGAACCTGCAAAACAGCTTAAGGACAGCTTAAATAAATAGGGGTTATTGGGAGTAACACCAAAAAATAGGATATAAGATTATCCATTAGTGCTTTATGCATAAAAAAATTTCCTGAAATAAGTTGAGAGAAAAATTTGCATTTCTCCACTACTATAATACTATTGATCATCATTTATTGAATCCTGGTTAAGCTGTGTAATGTTGGGTAAGTTATTAAACTTCTCTGTGCCTCAGTTTCCACTATCTTATAAAGAGAGATAATAATAGTACCTCATAGGTTGATTAGAATCAAATTAGGTACTTAGGTACTATGTTGGGATATGGGATTGAAGATGATTGTTTTTTAAAATGGGAGAAAGTTGGTCATATTTAAATACCAGTGGGAAGAACTAAACGAGAGGAGATGAGGGAGGGTGAGAAATTGGGAGAGAGGAAGAGAAGAGGAAGGAGGAAGGGAAGGGAAATGGGAGGGGGAAGGGAAGGAGAGAGAAAGTTATAGATACAAGACTGAGAAGGGAGTAATTAATAGAGGCGTATTAGGTATGGCAGACAGTTGTCCACAGAGTAGTTATTTCTCATCTTCTTTCTTTCAACCAAAGCTCCCTTTGTTCTGGTGCCAGGTGGCCATGTGTTTGGGGAAACTGTGGTCCAACCCCAGTTCATAGTGTGAATCTGAATTAGTTTAAGTAATTATGACTGTTTTTCTCCTTTCTAGTGATAAACTTAGGGATAGCCATGTGACACAATTATAGCTAAGAAAAAAAGCTATGGATATTCTTTTAAAAATTTTTGATTGAAATTTAGTTGATTTACAATATTGTGTTAATTTCTTCTGTACAGCAAAGTGACTCTCTCTCTCTCTCTCTCTATATATATATATATATATTCTTTTCTATTATGATTTGTCACAAGATATTGAATATAGTTCCTGGTGCTAGATAGTATGACCTTGTTTATCCATCCTGTTTATAACAGTTTCCCTCTGCTAATCCTGAACTCCCATTCCATTCCTTCCCTCCCCTACCCACCGTCCCCCCTGGCAACCACAGCTCTGTTCTCTAAGTCTGTGAGTCTGTTTCTGTCTTGTAGATATGTTCATTCGTGTCATCTGTAATTTTTTTTAATTAAAATTTTTATTGGCGTGTAGTTGATTTACAATGTTGAGTTAGTTTCAGGTGTATAGTAAAGTGAAGCAATTATACATATACATATACCCACACATTTCTTGGTGTCATATTTTAGAGTCCACATATAAGTGATGTCGTATGGTATTTATGTTTCTCTTTCTGACTTACTTTTCTTAGCATTACAATCTCTAGGCCCATCCATGTTGCTGCAGATGGCATGGTTTCATTCGTTTTGAAGGTTGAATAATATTCTGCTGTATATATGTACCACATCTTTCTTTACGCATTCCTCTGTTCATGGACATTTAGGCTGTTTCCTTGTACTGGCTGTTGTAAATAGTGTTGCTATGAGCGTAGGAGCGCCTGTATCTTTTCGACTAGTTTTGTCTGAGTATATGCTCAGAAGTGGGATTGCTGTGTCCTGTGGCAACTCTAGTTGTGTTTCTTTGAGGAACCCCCATCCTATTTTCCACAGTGGCTGCACCAATGTACATTCCCAGCAACTTAGTAGGAGGGTTCCCTTTTCTCCACATGTGGATGCACTTCAGAGTGCTGCTTCTCAGTTCCTAGTAAGAGTCTTGAAAGCAATTTATTTTCTTTTCTGAATAATGCTTTTTTGCAGGGGATTGCCAGAATTGCCACTTATCGGTAATCAGTGGGATTTTGGACTGAGCAGTTAGCTGAAACACTAAAAGAACACACTGAAGGGTGATTTGGTAGCTTGTAATTGAACTTCACCTGAAACTGCTTTTTCTTACCGAAGGACATGCATTATTGAGATCTAAAATACCCCGAATTATGTCAGATAATCATTCTAGTATGTCGGGAAATGAGCAGAAGAGTTATTTTATCAAATAGGAAATCAAATGTAAGAATATGTGAATGCAGCAGTCATCGCATGTGTGAACAATGGCTGGTTCGCCCTCAAGCCCTATATTAGGGCCTCCTGAAGAATATCGAAACCTCATGGCTGAAGGAGTCCTCCCAATGATCAGTTATTGGAGGATGCCTAAAATCAGTATTATTTACAAATGGTGGCTCAAGAGTGAAAAGCCATCTCTCAGTCTGGTAAATAGCAGCATAGAAACCAGTTCACTGAAGAGGAAAATGCAAATCTACTCAACGAATAGAATTAAGAGTGCTGTTCCTTGTGGAAGGAGAAGTGGATTATAATAGTAGTGGCATCAGATGGATTGTACTGATTTTTACTAAGTATCCAATGGATTCATAACAGAGTCTGCAAAATGGGCCTTAGATAACTGGAAGCTAAGGGGAACCCTGGATTATATCAAATGGGGAGATCTGAGTGAAAATTAATTCAATAGAAAGATCAGATCAGATCAGATCAGTCGCTCAGTTGTGTCCGACTCTTTGTGACCCCATGAATCGCAGCACGCCAGGCCTCCCTGTCCATCACCAACTCCCGGAGTTCACTCAGACTCACGTCCATCGAGTCGGTGATGCCATCCAGCCATCTCATCCTCTGTCGTCCCCTTCTCCTCCTGCCCCCAATCCCTCTCAGCATCAGAGTCTTTTCCAACGAGTCAACTCTTCACATGAGGTGGCCAAAGTACTGGAGTTTCAGCTTTAGCGTCATTCCTTTCAAAGAAATCCCAGGGTTGATCTCCTTCAGAATGGACTGGTTGGATCTCCTTGCAGTCCAAGGGACTCTCAAGAGTCTTCTCCAACACCACAGTTCAAAAGCATCAATTCTTCGGTGCTCAGCCTTCTTCACAGTCCAACTCTCACATCCACACATGACCACAGGAAAAGCCATAGCCTTGATTAGCCAGATCTTATAATTGTTGCTAAAAAGGGAGCCAATAAATAAATCATAATGTACCTGTTTTTTGGGTTAATAGAGGTATAACTGGTAGGATTAATTTGATTTCAGTGAAATCTGTGACAATACTGATTTTGATAATCAAACATGTTAGGACATTGAATTAAAATCTCACCATGATATTCATCTGATGATAGCTGATTCTAGAGGAGGAACTAGAGTTAGTTAACAATCTATGAATTGTTATATAATCAATATATTGATACCTTTCATAAAGTTTAAGTTTTAGTTGTGGCAGGAGATAAAACAGTTATCAAACTCATGCATCCTTATGAACAAGTGTGTGGTGAAATATTTGGTTAACTGAAATGCTTCTTTTAAAAATGCCTACACCTCATTTGATGATACCATGTATTAGCAGTTTGGCAGGTGTCCATCTGTTTTTTTCTGTTCTATAAATGATATATGCAGGAGATGAATAATTATGAGTGATTTTAATGAAATGGCTTGACCAGGAGTCAGAGGATAGAATCTGTGGATTTCTGGGGCATGGTTTTCTGAAAAGTCTCAGAAATTTAATATAGCATTGGATATATTAAATACTATATTTAATATAGTATTGGTGGTCTTATCCAATATCATGTGCTAAGTTGCCTCATTCATGTCCTACTCTTTGTGACCCTATGGACTATAGCCCACCAGGCTCCTCTTTCCATGGGGTTCTCCAGGCAGGAATACTGGAGTGGCTTGCCATGCTCTCTGCCAGGAGATCTTCTTGAGCCAGAGATTAGACCTGCATCTCTTAGATCTCCTGCATTGGAAGGTGGGTTCTTTACCCCTAGCACCATCTGGGAAGCCCATCCAATACAATACAACAGGAAAATAAAATGAAAGGTATAAAGATGGGAAAATAAAATATAAGACCATCATTATTCACAGATATCATAATTTTATATATAGACTCAAGGGCTCAGCTGAGCGGAAGAGAGAACTGAGTTGTTAGATGACAGAGGAGTGAGTAAATTAATAAGCCACAAATGAAAGCAGCAGCCTTAGTCATTTGCTGACATAGTATAAGTGACAGGTTGAAACTAGAGTCAGTATCATCTTCCCCCTGTCCCATTATCCCCCATGAAACATTGTGTAGTCAAGAGTCAGGTGGATTAGCACAGACATGGGAATTGTCTCATTGTTGAGGGAGCGCTGAATGAAAGGTTCCCAGAATTTTATAGGCCTGGCACAGAGGAGAGGATGAGGGCGTGGGAAGGGGAAGGGACTAGCAGGGTGGATGTAAGATGTAAATCCTATCTTACCAGTAATTATACAAAGTAGAAATGGTTTAGCTCTCCAACTAATAGGCAGAGATTGGCAGAATGGACAAAATCGTGATTCATATATATTTTATCTACAAGCTTCATAATTCAAAGACATGGATAAGTGGAAAGTGAAAGTGGCAAGAAATATAAAGGAAATAGTAACAAAAAGAGAGGTGAAAGAACAGGCGATGCAAATATAGGACAAAATAAACTTTAGGCCATAAATTGTTGCTATAGACCAGGAGACATTTTATAATGATTAAGCAGTCAGTTACTCAAGATGTAATAGTCATGAAACTATATGTATCTCAGCCTCCTCTGGTGACCTCAGTCAGTGAGTAAATTTTCTTAGCGATATTCCACCTGGATGAAACCCCATGGTGGCATCACTTAGAGTCCTTCATGACTCAGCTCTTGATACCCAAGGGCTTGCATGAAGAGTACTTTCTCACATAGTTTTCCAGACCAAGAATGCAGGCTGTGAAAGTGCAGGGAAAGAACCAATCAGGTGAAAATGTGTTGTTCATGGATGAATCCTCCCAAATATCTGCTTCTAGGCAAAATCTTAAAAAAACAGAGATAATTAATTCCTGGGAGGATAACGCCTTAGATAGAAAGGTTGGTTCTTTGATGTTCTCAGTATCCTCTGTAAACTCTAAGATTCATGGAGAAGATGTTTCTGCATTTTAAGAGAAGCCTAAGAAGGGCTTGTTAGGTAACAGAAATATTTGTGTCTCTTCTTCTATATCCATAGACTAGGTTCTGAAGATCAGAAGATTCCTCGTAGTACCTAAGACTTTGGGTTTCAAATTCAACATAGCATTTTCTTTTCTTTTGACTTGATTTTCCAAGGTATTGAGCATGCTGAATACATTTAAATAAATTTGTATCATCTTGACAGAAATGCTTCCTGTAGAATTGTCCAGGCAGTGGGGACTTGAGAAATATGCATGATTTGACATTACAAGTAATGGTTATTTCATATTTCTAAATACCTTGGGCATTCTTCTTAACTACAGGGGAAACCACGGTAAGTGAACTAGAATTGCTGTTTTTTTTATTGAGTTTTTATAGTGCTGCTTTTTTCAAGGGATTTTTACAGTGAAAATCATTAAAGATTTATTCTCTGATATTTTATGGGGGATTACTTTTAGATACCCTGGGATCTTTAGCCAAAATATTTGTTCTCCTTCCTGTATATGGATTTATTTATAATTTATCCAGAATAGGATTACAATCTGTGGATTCTGAAGACAATTTTTAAGTCCGCATGGGACTGAGGGGAAGGTCAGCATTTAGGTTATGTTTTTTGAAGGAATTTGTCAGCTCATATTGAATTCCAAATTGCGAATGTATAAACTTATAGCATTTACAAGGGAAAATGTACCCTTTGCTGTGGTTGGGGATACACATTAAACCCCAAGTTCTGAGGCACTTTTTATTCTGATTATTTTCAAACTTTCTTGGATCTTCTAACCAGGCAAGATCTTATTTCTGCTGAAGTGGATGTGGTCCCTGAATTATAACTGAACTTTTGCATCCCTGACCTAAGACTTAGACCTTTCTCTTAGAGAGTCAAGACACATATTGCTGAAGATAAGAGATGAAAGTTAATTTTCTTGGTCAGCCTAAGGTGATTTATCTTTCCCCCTGTGTACACTGGACTTAAGTCATCTTATGGGAGGTAAGGTGTAGTGGGATTAAAAAATCACTGTGTTGGGCATTAAAAGACTTGGATTCTTATTTACCACTATCAGCCGCGTTTCCTCTCTGGGCCGCAGCTTCCTTACCTTTAAAGAGCATAAAATGCAAGGTGCTGGAAGAATTTTCTTTTAAACTTTTTATTTGTATTGGGGTAACACTGTTGTGATAGCTTCGGGTGACTCAGCCACACATATACATGTGCCCTTTCTCCCCGCTGACTCCCCTCCCCTCCCGGGTGCCAGGCAACACTGAGCAGAGTTCCCTGTGCTGTACAGTTCTATGTGTTGATCCATTTTAAACCCAGCAGTGTGTACATGTGTATACCCATGGCGGATTCATGTTGATGTATGGCAAAACCAATACAATATTGTAAAGTAAAAAATAAATAAATAAATAAAAATAAATCCAGCAGTGTGTACATGTCTGCCCCAAACTCTCTAACTATCCCTTGGTACTGGAAGAATTTTAGGGCACAAAAATTCTGAACTTGTTAAATAGATCCTGAACTAATTAACGTCTGACTGTACATCACACAGTTTAGCCAAATAACTGCCATGGATTACACATGGTCATGGGTGGTGGCTTTGTCCAAACTCTGACATGGCTGATTCCGAGAAGTAAACTAGACCTCTACTGGAGAGCTAAATTCCAAAGAGCTAGAGGTAGACATCCTGATTTTTTAATACAGATTGCTCTATTTTATTTTGGTATCATGACTCGGGCAAGGTGTTTACCTTCTAACCACATTTCCTTATCTTTAAAGTATATAGTAGTTTACCAGCCTCACAGGATTGTTGTGAAGGTCTTGTAAATTGAATAGTGAATGTAAACCTGTTAGCATAGTGTGAACACAGCAAAAACCCAACAACATTTAATTAATTGATTATTATAAGAATCATATGGTGAAAATTTCTGCATTCTATTAAGAATGAGAAAACAGCAGATTTACAGTAAAAGTTTATATTTCATAATGTGTGACTATATGGAATTTAAACAAGTGATAAATGTTTCTCTGTTTGGAAGGCAGGAAGTTTGTTTAAGTTCTTGCCTATCAACTGCAGTATGGATGCCCTTATAAGAGAAAAGAATTACTCCGTGAGATTAACACTTTATTTCTCATTTCTCCAAAAATAGGTATTGTAGAGGATTTGAATGTTAATAGGCACAGCTAAGTCTAGTACAGAGGAAGAAAGTGATCATGTGTTTGAGTCTATCTGTTAATAGAGGATATCAAAGACATTGATAAGATAGAACTATTTTTAACTTATATCCTGATTACTTCAAGGTTTGCAAGAAGCTGAAACAATAAGTGAAATAATAAAAATGAATGAGTCATATTTGAGGTTTTCTATGTGATTTTGATCATGAAATCCAACCTTTGGTACAGGCCTTCAGGAAATTATAAAAACGTATTATTAGGTTCTTGGTTCCCCCAAGGGCTGTCTTCCCTAGGGAAGAACTAATTAGAAGTACATTCAACTTGTTCCTCAGGTATTCTTTTCCCTGGAAGGATTCTCTGATGCACTGACCTATCCAGAAGGGAGACCACTATCCTGGGGCTTGAAACTCTAAAGCTAGCTTCTCAATGAAGAGCTGATGGGATCATCTGTAAGAGGTTTTCTTTCCACATACCTCATTATTCAACTTGACCATGTGTAACTGGGAGAACTCATTTTACTCTTCACTGCCTTTTTTTTTTTTTTTGCATTCACAGTATATGAAGAGAATAACGGAGTCTGAGATACAGGAAAAAGTGAACATTTTATTAATGTCCCATAAAACTTCGTTTTATATGCTACCTTAAAGTTTAATTGAATAATATGTGTATTCCTCATCAAGTAAGTTGAAGTAGACTTTGTAGTAAACTGATCAGTTTGATTATTCAGAGAACTTATTGACTATAAGTATAAATGGTATAAGTTAAATGCAGAGGTCAATAATCTTTGCTTGGTAGAATAAAGATGGGATTTAGGGTAATTATGAGACCCATGGGGCAGTCAGGGCAGCCTCACCCCTCACAGTAATTTTCTCAAAACAGTGAGCACCCAGCTCTGCCCCTACTCTATGTCTAGCTGGTGAATTGATAACAAATTTGAGTACATTAGAGCAGTTAATTATATTCAGATATTTCTTGGGGTCCCATGATGTGTCAAAATACAATTCCCTATGTCTGTTTTCTCATGCATAGTCTAATCAATTTAAAACCTAATAGTTTCAGCTTTAGAACTCTAAGACAAAACATGAAGATTATATTTAATTTCTAATCATATAATTAGTTATGTAAGCTATAGAAATTTGGAAAATACTGAAGAACATGGGAAATAAAATATCAACCATAATCTCACATTCAGGAGCAAATGTCCTCAATGTATTAAATTATTTTTCTTACCAATCTTCTATACATATGTTTTAACATAGATTAGAAAAGTATATAAAATTTTATAAGGGAAATTTTTGTATTTGAACTTTATTTTTAAAAGATGTATATAAAATCTGTAATCTTCTAAATGCTAATACAATAAGTATATTCACTAAATTTTTCCCTATTTTTACATAATTTGTAAAATAGACTATTTTGTGATTTTTTAATTCATGTTATTTTGTGCATAAACTTTTAGATTAGCATCCAAAATTGTTACTTCTAATGTCCAAATTATTCCAATAAATTGATGTTCCATTAAAGTATTTCAGACACTATGGCCAAGGAAACTGAATTTCTTTCTTCTGGTTACTCTATGTCTTATTAAAATAGTTTGAGATCAGAATAAAAAAAGACTAGGTCAACTAAAATAACTTTTAAGATACTATTCCTATAGAGTTTTGGGAAAAGCAAGACTCATCTGTGACATTATCAGAGTACTGTTAAAAGGCAGAGTTTCAGTGTATTTCACTTTTTTACGGTTCTTTTTTCTTTTCTTTTAAAGGCAAAGCATTCTTTCCCAGAGTTTTTATTACCCACACCACATAGATGGAGAACGAAAGGAATGTGACCGTCTTCATTCTAGTAGGTCTTACACAGAACCCCCAAATGCAAAAAACAGTGTTTGTGGTGTTTTTGGTCTTGTACGTGGTAACCCTCTCAGGCAACCTGCTCATTGTGGTTACCATTACCACCAGCCAGGCTCTGAACTCCCCCATGTACTTCTTCCTGACCCATCTTTCCTTGATAGACACAATTTACTCTTCTTCTTCAGCTCCTAAGTTGATTGTGGACTCCCTTCAGGAGGTCAAGACAATCTCCTTTAATGGGTGCATGGCTCAAGTCTATGCAGAACACATTTTTGGTGCTGCTGAGATCATCCTGCTCACAGAGATGGCCTATGACCGCTACGTGGCCATCTGCAAGCCTCTGCACTACACGGCCATCATGAGCCACAGGCTGTGCCTCCTCCTGCTGGGGGTGGCCTGGACTGGAGGATTTCTCCACGCAACCCTTCAGGTCCTCTCTACAGTCCGGCTGCCCTTCTGTGGCCCCAATGTCATAGACCACTTCATGTGTGACTTGTACCCTTTGTTGAAACTTGTCTGTGTGGACACCCACATCCTTGGTCTCTTTGTTGCTGCCAACAGTGGGTTCATCTGCCTGTTAAACCTCCTCCTCCTGTTGGTCTCCTATGTGGTCATCTTGCGCTCCCTAAAGAACTATAGCCTGGAGGGGAGACGCAAAGCCCTTTCTACGTGTGTCTCTCACATCACAGTAGTGGCCTTATTCTTTGTGCCCTGTATCTTTGTGTATCTTCGCCCAGTCACCACTCTGCCCATTGATAAAGCTGTTGCTGTCTTTTACACTATGGTGGCCCCTATGTTAAATCCTTTAATCTACACCCTCAGAAATGCTGAGGTAAAACGTGCTATGAAGAAACTCTGGAAGAAAAAAGTGAGTTCAGATAATAGTTAAACAGAATCATTAAACATTACAGATAGAAGTAATAGAGGTACTCTAGTCCAAGCCTCTTGATGAATATATCAAATCTAATAATGGAATGAATAATACTTGCCGATAGCCACTTAAGCACAAAAACTAAAGCTTGGGTTGGAATCCAGACTTACTGTCTCCCATCTCTCACTCTCCTTATCACAACTTAATGCTTCTTAATCAATAAATACTTATCTATTAACAGGAAATCTGGAAATATCTTCAGAAGCTAAAAAGTACAAATCTAGAGTTTTGAATTGGTCTTATTATGTAACGTGGAGATGTATTGGTTACTACTGATTATTAAGGAGTGCCTAATGATATTCCTTACTTTGGACTCTGGCCTCAATATAGATTTTTTGTGTGTGAATTTTCTTGTTCATTAAATCTTGTTTGTACAGTAGAAGAAATCCTATTTATGACATGCTTATAAGACTAGCATTGTATTATGTATTTTCCATATTGTATTAGGTGGGGTCCAGTCAGAGAACAGAACAGAGTCATTTGAACTGGAAAAGTTCACATGCAATCATTATGTCAGGGCGCTACCTATAAAAAGGGCTATGAGCTCTCTAAAAAAAAGCCCTTTGACTGAGAAATGAGTATCCAAGGAAGGAATTTATTTAGAAAGTGGCCTTCCTTCCCAGGCCAGGACTTCACTCTTTGGAGAAAGTGTAGATTTTGCCCTTGGGTGAAGGGATGGCATGCTCGACCCAACTTCAGGTTAGTGGTAGGGCTGAGACACATACTAAGATATGACTCTTTGTCCACGTACTGTTTACCCATTACATGCAACTCTAGGGTGTCTTTTCCAGGCAGTTTGGACAGAAATGAGATAACAAAACTGGTGATATTTATAAAAAAAAAAAAAAAACTTCACATAGTTTCCCATTGAGCATGATCAGATGGTCCCAGAGATGATCATTGGTTCATCAGCTGTAACAGTGATCTCTACTCACATTGCACTTCATTGCTTATGCTACTTTAACTTTTTTCTCTGGAAGTTCTGGTACTTATATCACAAGACAATTTTAATTATCCTTAAAACAGTTAAAATACTGTTCTTTTATCAGCTCTATTTCACTCTTCCTTTGCGTCCATGTACCCATGTTCCTCAGACCACTCTGCTGCCACCACAAACTCATTCCCATATGTTTTTGTGCTTTGTTTTGTTGCTAATCACTGTCAACAGTTTTGGGTATGCCAAACTACACTCACATTTATAATTTTTATGAACAGTTTTGATTTATGAAAATAATAATTGAAAACATTGGTATCTTTATGTTCAGGTACCAGCAACATATTATATAATAATTACATCATATAATTTGGCTTCTGATTTTTATTTTTTTAAATTTATTTATTTATTTATTTAGAAAGCTTTTTCATATGTGAGGAAACCTGTATAACACTTAAGGGAGGTGGGGGGGTGGTTCAGGATGGGGAACACATGTACACCCATGGTGGATTCATGTTGATGTATGGCTAAACCAATACAATATTGTAAAGTAATTAGCCTTCAATTAAAATAAATAAATTTATATTAAAAAATAAAAATTAAATGGCACACACATTTCTACAGATAGTTTCTAATTTCTCATAGTTCTTCTTTAAAATTAATTTTAATCAGAGTATAGTTGCTTTAAAATATTGCATTAGTTTCTTGCTCTACAGCAGTGAATCAGTCATACATATACATATGTGAAAGTGAAGTCGCTCAGTTGTGTCCGACTCTTTGTGACCCTGTGGACTGTAGCCCACTGTCCTCCGTCCATGGGATTCTCCAGGCAAGAATACTGGAGTGGATTACCATTTCCTTCTCCAGGGAAATCTTCCTGACCCAGGGATCGAACCCTGGTCTCCTGCATTGCAGGCAAACGCTTTAACCTCTGAGCCACCAGGGAAGCTCCCCTCCTTTTTGGACTTCCTTTCCATTTAGGTCACCACTGAATAGAGTTCTCTGTGCTATACAATGGGTTCTTATTATTTATTTGTTTTATACATAGTAGAGTGTATAATGAAACCAAGCCATGCCTGCCGGCAAACCGAAGACGGGTGGGTCATGGTGGAGAGGTCTGACAGAATGTGGTCCACTGGAGAAGGGAATGGCAAGCCACTTCAGTATTCTTGCTTTGAGAACCCCATGAACAGTATGAAAAGCCAAAATGATAGGATACTGAAAGAGGAACTCCCCAGGTAATTAGGTGCCCAATATGCTACTGGAGATCAGTGGAGAAATAACTCCAGAAAGAATGAAGGGATGCAAAAATAATAACCAGTTGTGGATGTGACTGGTGATAGAAGCAAGATCCGATGCTGTAAAGAGCAATGTTGCATAGGAACCTGGAATGTCAGGTCCATGAATCAAGGCACATTGGAAGTGGTCAAACAAGAGATGGCAAGGGTGAACGTTGACATTCTAGGAGTCAGCAAACTAAAATGGACTGGAATGGGTGAATTTAACTCAGATGACCATTATATCTACTACTATGGGCAGGAATCCCTCAGAAGAAATGGAGTAGCCATCATGGTCAACAAAAGAGTCTGAAATGCAGTACTTGGATGCAATCTCAAAAATGACAGAATGATCTCTGTTCTTTTCCAAGGCAAACTATTCAATATCACAGTTATCCAAGTCTATGCCCCAACCAATAATGCTGAAGAAACTGAAGTTGAACGGTTTTATGAAGACCTACAAGACCTTTTAGAACTAACACCCCGAAAAGATGTCCTTTTCATTATAGGGGACTGGAATGCAAAAGTAGGAAGTCAAGAAACACCTGGAGTAACAGGCAAATTTGGCCTTGGAATGCAGAATGAAGCAGGGCAAAGACTAATAGAGTTTTGCCAAGAAAACGCACTGGTCATAGCAAACACCCTCTTCCAACAACACAAGAGAAGACTCTATACACGGACATCACCAGATGGTCAACACCGAAGTCAGATTGATTATATTCTTTGCAGCCAAAGATGGAGAAGCTCTTATATAGTCAACAAAAACGAGACCAGGAGCTGACTGTGGCTCAGATCATGAACTCCTTATTACCAGATTCAGACTCAAATTGAAGAAAATAGGGAAAACTGCTAGACCATTTAGGTATGACCTAAATCAAATCCCTTATGATTATACAGTGGAAGTGAGAAATAGACTTAAGGGCCTAGATCTGACAGATAGAGTGCCTGATGAACTATGGAATGAGGTTCGTGACATTGTACAGGAGACAAGGATCAAGACCATCCTCACGGAAAAGAAATGCAAAAAAGCAAAATGACTGTCTGGGGAAGCCTTACAAATAGCTGTGAAAAGAAGAGAGGCGAAAAGCAAAGGAGAAAAGGAAAGATATAAGCATCTGAATGCAGAATTCCAAAGAATAGCAAGAAGAGATAAGAAAGCCTTCTTCAGCGATCAGTGCAAAGAAATAGAGGAAAAGAACAGAATGGGAATGACTAGAGATCTCTTCAAGAAAATTAGAGATACCAAGGGAACATTTCATACAAAGATGGGCTCGATAAAGGACAGAAATGGTAGGGACCTAACAGAAGCAGAAGATATTAAGAAGAGGTGGCAAGAATACACAGAACTGTACAAAAAAGATCTTCACAACCCAGATAATCATGATGATGTGATCACTAATCTAGAGCCAGACATCCTGGAATGTGAAGTCAAGTGGGCCTTAGAAAGCATCGCTACGAACAAAGCTAGTGGAGGTGATGGAATTCCAGTGGAGCTGTTTCAAATCCTGAAAGATGATGCTGTGAAAGTGCTGCACTCAATATGCCAGCAAATTTGGAAAACTCAGCAGTGGCCACAGGACTGGAAAAGGTCAGTTTTCATTCCAATCCCAAAGAAAGGCAATGCTAAAGAATGCTCAGACTACCACACAATTGCACTCATCTCACATGCTAGTAAAGTAATGCTCAAAATTCTCCAAGCCAGGCTTCAGCAATACATGAACCGTGAACTCCCTGATGTTCAAGGTGGTTTTAGAAAAGGCAGAGGAACCAGAGATCAAATTGCCAACATCTGCTGGATCATGGAAAAAGCAAGAGAGTTCCAGAAAAACATCTATTTCTGCTTTATTGACTATGCCAAAGCCTTTGACTGTATGGGTCACAATAAACTGTGGAAAATTCTGAAAGAGATGGGAATACCAGACCACCTAACCTGCCGCTTGAGAAATCTGTATGCAGGTCAGGAAGCAACAGTTAGAACTGGACATGGAACAACAAACTGGTTCCAAATAGGAAAAGGAGTGCGTCAAGGCTGTATATTGTCACCCTGCTTATTTAACTTTTATGTAGAGTACATCATGAGAAACGCTGGGCTGGGAGAAACACAAGCTGGAATCAAGATTGCTGGGAGAAATATCAATAACCTCAGATATGCCGATGATACCACCCTTATGGTAGAAAGTGAAGAGGAACTAAAGAACCTCTTGATGAAAGTGAAAGAGGAGAGTGAAAATGTTGGCTTAAAGCTCAACATCCAGAAAACGAACATCATGGCATCCGGTCCCATCACTTCATGGGAAATAGATGCGGAAACAGTGGAAACAGTGTCAGACTTTATTTTTTTGGGCTCCAAAATCACCCAGATGGTGACTGCAGCCATGAAATTAAAAGATGCTTACTCCTTGGAAGAAAAGTTATGACCAACCTAGATAGTATATTCAAAAGCAGAGACATTACTTTGCCGACTAAGGTTCGCCTAGTCAAGGCTATGGTTTTTCCTGTGGTCATGTATGGATGTGAGAGTTGGACTGTGAAGAAGGCTGAGCACGGAAGAATTGATGCTTTTGAACTGTGGTGTTGGAGAAGACTCTTGAGAGTTCCTTGGACTGCAAGGAGATCCAACCAGTCCATTCTGAAGGAGATCAACCCTGGGATTTCTTTGGAAGGAATGACGCTAAAGCTGAAACTCCAGTACTTTGGCCACCTCATGCAAAGAGTTGACTTATTAGAAAAGACTCTGATGCTGAGAGGGATTGGGGGCAGGAGGAGAAGGGGATGACAGAGGATGAGATGGCTGGATGGCATCACGGACTCGATGGCCGTGAGTCTGAGTGAATTCCCGGAGATGGTGATGGACAGGGAGGCCTGGTGTGCTGTGATTCATGGGGTCACAGAGTCAGACACGACTGAGCGACTGAACTGAACTGAACTTTCCTACTTGGTGACCATAATTTTCTTTTCTGTATGTGTGACTCTATTTTTGCTTTGCAAATAAGTTCATCTGCACCATTATTTAGATTACACATGTAAGTGATATTATTCAATGTTTGTTTTACTCTTTCTGACTTACTTCACTCTGTATGAGCGTCTCTAGGTCCATCCACATCTCTGTGAGTAGCACCATTCAGTTTTTGTAATATTCCATTGTATATATGTACCATGCATTCTTTATCCATTCCCCTGTTCATGGATGTTTAGGTTGCCTCTGTGTCCTGGCTGTTGTAAATAGTGCTGTCACGAACATTGGGGTGCATGCATCCCTTCAAATTGTGGTTTTCTCTGGATATATCCCTAGGAGTTGGATCACTGACTCATATTAGTGTTTTAAGGAACCTCCACACTGATTTTCATAGTGGCTGTACAAATTTCTATTCCCCACACATTTCATGGTACCGTGTCCTTTTCCACTAGTTTATAATTTATAACACCTTGTAATTTTTTACTCCCTCTTGGGAGTTTTTCAAAGGATCTTAAGTTTTTTGAAGGCAGAATCCAGGTCTCTCTCCTCTCTCTCTCTCTCTCTCTTTTTTTTTTTACCATTTCAACCCCAGCAACCATCAATGTGTGATACATACTGTGTGCTCAAAATGTTTGTTAGTTAATGAATTAAGACAAAAAAAGAATAAAAGGAGTGCATTTATCTTGAAATTGCTTTGTATGTAGACAGAGCCACACATTTTAAAAAACAGCTTTTAATAATGAAATGTTACTGAAAACTAAGTAGGTTAACTGAAGAGCATAGCTTAAAGAGCTTATATTAATAACATAAAAAGTCTTGCTGAGAGCAGGGAGAATATTAAGGTAAACTATTTGCTCATATGCTGAGAAGTGTAATTTAAATTTCTTTCTCATCTTCAGTTTAAACAGGAATAAAAGCAAATTGTAGTTCCCTCTGAGGTCAAGCCAAACTTTTCCTTGAAGTTGAATCAACTTAAAGTAGAAATGAATTCCCTAGCCTCTAGTACTACTTTTTGGATTTCATTTTAGTGAATTTAATTATTTTCCTTTATATATTATTTTCCTTTTATATATTTTCCTTTATATATTCATCCACACATTCAATATTTATCATGCATATGATATTGTGCTATCTTGTAGAAACTATTGTTATATAGTAGGCAAGTACTTTACAGTACTTTACAAAGTGTGACTGTATATGTCAAAAATAGAAATTCTTTCCTGACATCAAAATGTTCTTTTATTTGAGTCATTACTCTATCTGATGTGTTACCAGCAGAGCATGGGTTATATGAACAATACTAAATGGTGCTGAAGGCTACAAGAAAATTTGGAAATGGTGTAATATTCATTATCTACCCCTCAGAGGTAGACAGGGCCAGTGTGTTTATAGCATTAAATAGTTACATACTATAATATTGCAGGTACCATGTAACTATCAATTGTGATATATAAAAACAAGCACAGTTATTAATGAAAAATCATTAGGCTTTTAGTGATAATGATCCAATATATACACTGTTAAGCACAGGTCCTGGCTCAGTAAATGGTTAGTAGTACAATTATCTAAACATTCTGTCATCATTGCCTGGAAGTTCACTGAAGTTCAGGGCATGACAGGAAATTAGTCAATTTTGATTACTGGCTTTCCAATACATCTACTTTGATACTTTCCTCTTTATGACACTTTTTGATACTTTCCTTTTTCTGCTTCCCAGATGGTGCCAGTGGTAAAGAATCCGCCTGCCATTGCAGGAGATTCAAGAGACACAGTTTCAGTCCCTGGGTGGGGAAGATTCCCCTGGAGTAGGAAAGGCAACCCACTCCACTATTCTTGTCTGGGAATCACATGGACAGAGGGGAGCCTACAGTCCATGGGGTCACAAAGAGTCAGGCACTATTGAGCATGCGTGTGTGCACACATATCTTTATGCATACCTCCTTGGCTTATTATAGAGATTATTTGTTATTGTTCAGTTGCCCAGTTGTGTCCAACTCTTTGCAATGCCATGGACTGCAGCACGCCATGCCTCCCTGTCCCTCATCATCTCCCGGAGTTTGCCTAAGTTCATGTTTATTGCATCAGTGATGCCATCCAGCCATCTCTTCCTCTGATGCCCTCTTGTCCTTCTGCTCTCAATCTTTCCCAGCATCAGGGACTTTTCCAATGAGTTGTCTGGAACTTCAGCATCAGCATTAGTCCTTCCAGGGAATATTCAGGGTTGATCTCCCGTAAGATTGACCAGTTTGCTCTCCCTGCTGTCCAGGGGACTTTAAGGAGTCTGGAGTCTTTTCCAGCACCACAGTTTGAAGGCATTAATTCTTTGGCATTCTGCCTTCTTTACGGTCCAGCTCTCACAACGGTACGTGACCATAGCCTTGGCTATCCGAACCTTTGTTGGCAAAGTAATGCCTATGCTTTTCAGCACACTGGCAAGGTTTGTCATCGCTTTCCTGCCAAGAAGCATGATTTCATGGCTGCAGTCACCGTCTGCAGTGATTTTGGTGCGCAGAAAGAGGAAATCTGTTACTACTTCCACATTTTCCCCTTCTATTTGCCATGCAGTAATGGGGCCGGATGTCATCATCTTAGTTTTTTTAATATTTAGTTTTAAGCTGGCTCTTTCACTGTCTTCCTCATCAAGAGGCTATTTAGCTTCTCTTCTCTTTCTGTCACTAGAGTGGTATCATCTGCATATCTGAGGTTGTGAAGAATTCTAGAGATTATTACTCGATGGCAATAAAAATTCCATTATTTCTTTAATTTGTTATTAGAAGAAAAACCTGTGAATTCATGTAACTGGTTGAAGCTAGTAAAACTAAACCCAACTCTGGTAGAATTTCATGTATATGGAAAGAGCAGTTATGGGTCATTTTTCTCTCCTTCCTTGCACTCATTTCTGATCTACTCAGTGCAGAACCTGTGATTTGTAGCAGTTATTTTTTTTCTTTATCCCACAAGTATTTGCTGAGATCATCCATGATGTCCTTTTGACCATTGCCTCTATTGAATCAATGTTGTGTTCCGAGCACATTTATTTATCACCTAAAATACCTTTCCTACTACACAATTTCCTAATGGCATTTTTCATCTGGGCATTTCTCAAAGTATAGATTAAGGGATTTAACATGGGAGTGATGATAGTGTAGAATAAAGCAACTGCTTTATCAATGGATAAAGTAGCTGCAGGTCGCATGTACACAAATACACAAGGCACAAAGAATAAGACAACCACTGTGATGTGGGAGACACAGGTGGAGAGAGCCTTGCGCCTCGCCTCTAAGCTATGGGTCCTTAGGGAACGCAAGATGACCACATAGGAGACCATCAAAAGGAGGAAGTTTAGTAGGCAGATGAACCCACTATTGGCAGCGACAAAGAGCCCTAGAGTGTGGGTATCAGTGCAGGCAAGACTGAGCAAAGGGTTCAGGTCACACATAAAGTGATCTATGACATTAGGGCCACAGAAGGGTAAGCGGAAGATGAAGAGGATCTGTATGGTTGCGTGAAGAAAGCCTCCCACCCATGACACTCCCACTAGCAGCCCACACACTCGCCGATTCATGATGCTTGTATAGTGCAAGGGCTTACAGATGGCCACATAGCGGTCATAGGCCATCACAGTGAGCAGGATGCCTTCAGCTCCTCCAAAGAAATGTTCCCCAAAGATTTGGGTCATGCATCCATTGAATAGGATAGTTTTACTTTCATGGAGTGAATCTACGATCAATTTGGGAGTATTGACAGAGGAATAAGAAGCATCAATAAAGGAGAGATAAGCTAGGAAAAAGTACATGGGGGATTCCAGTAAAGAACTGTTAGTAACAGTGACCACGATGAGCATATTTCCTACCACAGTGATGATATAGATGACCAAAAACCCAGCAAATATGATGTTCTGCACCTTTGGATTCTGTGTGAGCCCCAGGAGAACAAACTCTGTCACGTTGTTCCTGTTCTCCATGTGTTTCTTGAGATGGGTAATTGCATTACCTGAAAACAAAACATTTTGTTAATGCACCCTTCGGTTTATTAAACTTCTTATCCTAATATATAATAATTTTAGAACATTCTATCAAGTGTTGAATTCTTTTGATCTGTGTGTGTGTGCTTGTATTGAAAAGATTGTGAGATCTTCATGAATAATCTCATTGCCTCCCAGGTGAAGTCTTTGTTAAGATCATAGAAATGAAAAACTTCTGTAAACATACAGGCGGGAGACCTACTGTGTACACTTTCTCATTCCAGATGACTAAGAGTTTGACACAGTACATCACATATGTAGTAGCGATAAATCCTGAAAAGGAGGTAGAAGTTTGGTGTAAAGTCTATAAGTGAAAAGCTATAAGATTTTCATTTTAGTCTTTTGGAAATGGGGAATCATGAAAACTGAGACTATGGGTGAATTGGTGAACAGGAATATGAAGGGGAATCTTGGATGTTATTCTAGTAAAGATCTTTGTCTTGGATGAAATGGCCTGCAGTTAAGTAAGGGGGTGGAAGGCAGACACAAGAACCCAAGTTGTATTAATAGACTGCTGATAATGATTGCATAAGGAGCAACAGATCATTGGTGATGGGAATTTAAGGAATGGATACAAGAGGTACTTAGAAGTAGTCATAATGCATGCTTCCTAAGTCCAGTAACTTTACAACAGCTAATAATGCATACTTTAAAATAATTGATTGCTGCATGCCCAATATAGTAGCAATTGTTTGTACATATCCCTCTTCATATGATAGCAACCTGTGTGGTTGGTAAAATATCATCCACTTTGCAGCTGAGGATGCAGTCTCAGAGACTAGTGTTAGTAGTTGTAATAACAAGGATAATATTAACTAAAACCTACTGAACACTTGGTGTGTGCTAAATGATTTTGCAAATGTTTGATATTTTAAGCCTTAGTGCAAACTTAAAGATGGTTACTGCTATCATTCTATACCTATTTTTATACATTAGGAAATAAAAGCATAAAGAGTTAAGGATTTTGCTTAGGACCAAGTGTTAATAAAGGGGAGGACCAAGGTTAGATCAGATTATACTTGTTAATTTTTTTTTCTCTCCAAATTGTTAACCTATGCTCTGTTTCACTATGTTATAATAAATAATGTTGAACTAGTAGTCTTTTTTCTGAGATGATTGTAATAATTATAATCACATTAATACTACTCTAATATTTCAGAGGCAAGTTTATATGAAACAGTTTAATCAATTCATACACACACACACACACACACACACAACATAATAACATACTGGAACTCCCAAATGTTAAGAAAAATGTGGTACTGCTTTTATTGAACAGCCCTTTTATCTTGGCCTCTCTCTTAGCACCCAATATTTCCTCCTTTATCTCCTTAAAAAATATGGGCTCACATACTCTTCTGAAAAATATCTATAGTGATTATCCCAGTCGTTAAGTGTTTTTGTTTGAGAATTAGAAAAATCAGATTAGTTCCTGATCCTTCTATCTTCACTTTCCTAATCTGGGTACATTATTTTAACACATTATATTCTGTTTCTTTATCTGTGACCTGAGAATGATATCCACCTCACAGGCTGTTATAAGAATTATTTGAGGTGACATATATGACACGTTCATTAATTGTTGTGTGTGCAGCTAGGAGATAGAAAGAACTGACAGCTTGAGTAATGATGGGACTTAACTATGCAGTGATCTCAGGAAGGATCATTACCAATTTTATCCTCAAGGAATCCCCCCAAACTCGTATTATTCATAATAGTTGATCCCTGGAAAGGGTCTCTCTGCTTGTGCTGGGACTAACAGCTGATGATTTATGTCATTTAATATTCATGAATGTCTTTCATGTGTGTGAAATGTAGTCTAATTTTGTTTTCATTTATGATTAGTCTTCCTTATTAAAGGAGATATCTAATGCCAAAATCTTGGTGCCTGGTATCAAAGAGCTGGGTCCTACATTTTTCTTGATTTCTATGAGTCTCAAATTTTTCAACCATCAAGTTAGTTTAAGGATGACTATAAACGATCTCTTCAATAATTGGGATAAGGATGAAATACTTTATTACTGTATCTGCAAAGTGCTGAGAAATAATGAGTACAATACATGGTAAGTAACAATCTTTAATAAGCAGTAGCACCGTTTAGAAACTTACCTTAGTTGTCTTAGATGGTCTTAATGACGTTTTTGGGTGTTCAGAAACAATCTTATTTCCAGACTGACTGCTTCTTGTAATAAATAATTCTCAGTATAAAATATATGTAACATCTGGGATATCATATTTAGGGAGATCTTGTTCAGGTAATTCACTATCAAATGATACATTGAACATGTTTATTTTTTTTGTTATGTCCAGTATACATCAATAAAATTGTTAAAAAGGAAGTGAGCTTATAAGACTAAATCTTTACATCTATCCTTAAACTTCAAAATTTCTTCACATAAATCCTGTTAAAATATGTTTTCTGGTTTTGACTTTAGAGTGGGTTCTCTTGAAAGGCTATGGAGGAGTGACCTTAAATAAAGGACTCTGGTTCTGCAGGGCAAGAGGCAGAGTGCAGAGGTCAAATGGCACTCTATCCATGACGAAGCTTGCCCTAGAGAGGTGAATGACAACAAAAAATTTTTTGCCTTCTCCTTGCTACATGTATTTAAAGAGGTTTCTGTAAGGTTCAGGGACCTTGTCTCATAGCTGCTGTTTTCTCTCCCAGGAATTAATTATCTCTTTTGAGGAAAAGGCTTTGTCTTACGAGCAGGTTTTCTGGTGAGATATGTTTGAGAATTACCCATTCTTGAAAGGGGAAATTATTTCCTACACTTGGAATCTAAGCATGTGGGAATCCCCTTTCTCTATCTGGACTGTTAAGAAAATTGAATGTGATGTGAATATCAAGGTGGCAATCTCCAGTATATGGAAATGTGATGTAGTTTCCCCGTTGACTTGGATCACAAAAAGAGCTTCTATTTTCCTATCAGTATTAAAACTTTTCTGTGAAACCACTATCGAATGCTTGAAAGGTAGATCAGCAGGGCATAAAATTAATGGTGGACATTGATCTATTTCTGGGTCAGAAACTCAGATCGCAGTTACCTCTGGGATTCATGAACAGTCATTATGAAACAATAGACAGCGTTAAAAATGTGGTGAAATATCTGAAACATAAGAAGAAATTACCAAACAAGGGAAGGGGGAGTGGGGTGAATTGGGAGGTTGAGATTGACATATACTCTACTGGGGTGTGTGTGCGTGCGTGTGCGTGCGTGCGTGCGTGAATGTGCATGTGTGTGTCTGCACTCAGTTATATCCAACTCTTTGCAACATCATAAACTGCAGCCTGCCAGTCTCTTCTGTCCATGGAATTTTCCAGGCAAGAATAATGGTGTGGGTTGCCATTTCCTACTCCAGGGGATCTTCCCGACCCAAGGATCAAATCTGTGTTTTGCATCTCCTGCACTGACAGGCAAGTTCTTTACCACTAGCCCCACATAACTAGCATGAAAACCTACTATATAGCTGAGGGAGCTCTACTCAGTGCTCTGTGATGACCCAAATAGGGAAGAAATACAAAAAGGAGGGGATATATGTATACGTATAGCTGATTCACTTTGTTGTAAAAACAGCACAACATTGTAAAGCAACTATTTGTTGTTATTCAGCCTCCAAGTCGTGTCTGAGTCTCTGCGACCCCCTGGACTGCAGCATGCCAGCCCTCCCTGTCCCTCTCATCGTGCAGAAAATAAGACATTACCAGTATTTCTGTATCCACATTATTTGGTGGTGTTGCTTTCCTTTTAGCCCTTATTTGAGGACGGGAGAGCCTGGTGGGCTGCAGACCATGGGGTTGTGAAGAGTTGGACACGACTGAGCGACTTCACTTTCACTTTTCACTTTCATGCATTGGAGAAGGAAATGGCAACCCACTCCAGTGTTCTTGCCTGGAGAATCTCAGGGACAGTGGAGCCTGGTGGGCTGCTGTCCATGGGGTCGCACAGAGCCGGACACGACTGAAGCGACTTAGCAGCAGCAGCAGCACACACCAATTAATATAGTTTTAATTATTATCTCCAGGATCATTAATGATGTTGAACCCTTTTTCACTTTTTTATTGGCCTTTTGTATTAATATATCTTATTTTGTGAAGTTTCTTTTCAAGTTGTTTGTAAATTCTACAAATAGGAGCTCTGGGTTTTTTTTATTGCTGAGTTGTAATTGTTCTTTATATATTATAGACACAGATCCTTAGTCACATATATATGACGTATATGCAAAATTTTCTCCAAATCTGTGGCTTGCATTTTCACTTTTAAGAATGGTGTCATCTGATGGGTCAAAATTTAAAAATTTTGACAAAGTTTAACTTTTTATTTGTCTTATGGTTCAGCCTTATTGTGTCATACTAAGAAATGTTAGTTTACCCCAAGGTCAAATTAAAATTTTTATTATTTTCATTACCTTTGATACATTGACCTCTCTTTCATTATGTGCTAATTTTTGTGTATGATGTGAAGTAATGGTGAGGTTTATTTTATTCCTTATAGATGTCCAAATGATTCAACATAGTTTGTTGAAACTATGTTCAACGTAGTTTGTTGAAAAGTCCTTGTCTTCCCTATTGAATTACTTTGATATCTTTGTAAACATTTATATATTTGGTCCTATATCTGTACATTCTCTTATTTTACAGGTCTGCGTGTTTATTCTTGTGCAACACACTCTTGATTTCTGGAGCTTTATATAAGTTTTGACATTAAGTAATTACTTCAACTCATTTTTTGCAAGTGATTTGTTTTACTAGATTCTTTTAAATTTCTATATCTTCATACATATTTTACAATAAGCTTGTCAGCTTCTCCAAAAGTTCTGTTGAAATCTGGATTGGAATTTCATGAAATTTTTAGCATTGGTATGGTACAAATAATGAGTTTCTAATCCATGATTTATCTCAATGATTTGTGCATTTAATTTCTCTCAACAATGTTTTTTTGGCCTTCATAAACAGGTGTTGAATATTTCAAAAGTTAACCTTCATATTTCATTTTTAAAACCAGTTTGGATATTGTATTATAGACAATATGATAAAGGCATAAATTAGCAAACTGTCTTCCAAAGTGGTTGTTACATTTCCATCAGCAGTATATGAGTTGCTGCTGCTTCACATCTTCAGGAAACAGGTAATAGTTATAATAACAATGATAATATTAGCTAAAAATGAACACTTAGTGTGTTTAGTGTTTGTGCAGACAGTTGGTATTTAATCCTCAGCAAATCTACTAAATGGCTACTACTATCATTTTTATACTTATTTTATACACTAGGAAATAGAAGCATGGAGAAGTTAAGAGTTCTGTCCTAGAGCAAGCAGCTAATAAAGAGCAAGGCCAAGTTAGGTCTCAGATTATTCTTATTTAAATACTTTTCTTCCAAATTCTTAACCTATTCCCAACATTGTTATGTTATGATAAATAATGTTGAACTAGTAATCTCCTTTTGAAATGATCATCATAATTCTACTTAATATCACTTCAGAGATAAGCTTTATTGAAAAAATTTCATCAGCTCACACACACACATGGTTACACACACACACGGTTACACACACAGACACAATAACATTGAGTTCCCATGTGGTAAGTAAAATTGGCCTGGTACTTTTATTTATTTATTTTTTCTTTTTTTGATTTTATTTATTTTTTCTTTTTTAAATATAAATTTATTTATTTTAATTGGAGGTTAATTACATCTGGTACTTTTAGATGTTCAATGAACACTGTTAAAAAAGAATAGAGGTTCTGACTATAGCTTCAAGATTATCCATGTCACATACATGAATTCTAACCCTTCTCATTCTCTGATCACGGGGATAGTAGAAAAAAGGTAGAAACATTTAATTGCCATTTTGGGAAAGGCTACTAAAATAACTTTTCCCTTGAGGAAATAAACAGTGCTGGTTAGTGCACTTGGAAAAGACTCATCTATGTTGTGAGAACTAAAGGAGCTGAGAAGGCAAGACTGTGAGGATTTCTTGATGGAGCAAATTGCAAAGGCAGTACTTCTCCCCAGCACCCTCTGTGGCTAGACTTGGGTTCTAGTGAGATGAGTGGAGAGCAAGAGAAGTCCCACAGACCAAAACATACAACTCTGCTCTGAGCATAGATGCTCTGAATAAAAGCTTGGAAGACTCGGCTTTGGAAGATCTCTCATGCAGGGAACATTTAATCAACTGCTATCTTGATAACTGGATTTGCTTTTATACCTTAAAGAAAGAAAATCTGCCATGTTCCTAGTCAGTGGCCTTCAGAGAAACAGAACCTGTAGAATACACTCATGCACACACACACACACACACACACACACACGCACGCGCGCGCACATGCATGTGCGATTTAGTATAAGAAAATGGCTCATGTGATTATGAAATCTAACACATTGCGAGACTGGCAACTGGCAAGCTAGAGATCCAGGAGACCTGACTGTACAATTCTCATATGAATACCGGCAGGGTGAGACTCAAGAAGAGCTAACATTTCAGTTCAAATCTGAAGGCAGGGAAAAATCCCAATGTCTCAATTCAAAGGAGGTCAGACAAACAGAGAATTCGATCTTTATTAGTCTTGTTTTATTTAGGCACTTGATGAGATCCATCCACATTAGATAGGAAGGATAACCTGCTTTACTCAATCTACTGACTCAGTTCAGTTCGGTTCATTTCGGTCACTCAGTCATGTCTGACTTTTTGTGACCCATGAACCGCAGCACGCCAGACCTCCCTGTCCATCACCAACTCCTGGAGTCCACCTAAACCCATGTCCATTGAGTCGGTGATGCCATCCAACCATCTCATCTGCTGCTGTCTCCTTCTTCTGCCTTCACTCTTTCCCAGCATCAGAGTCTTTACCACTGAGTCAATTCTTCATATCAGGTGGCCAAAGTATTGGAGTTTCAGCTTGAACATCAGTCCTTCCAATGAATATTCAGGATTGATTTCTTTTAGGATTGACTGGTTTGATCTCCTTGCAGGCCTAGAGTCTCTTAACACCACAGTTCAAAAGCATCTATTTTTTGGCTCTCAGCTTTCTTTATGGTCCAACCCTCACATCCATACATGATTACTGGAAAAACCATAGCTTTGACTAGACAGACCTTTGCTGTCAAAGTAATGTCTCTGCTTTTTAATATGCTGTCTAGGTTGGTCATAGCTTTTCTTCCAAAGAGGAACCATCTTTTAGTTTCATGGCTGCAGTCACCATCTGCAGCGATTTTGGAGCCCCCCAAAATAAAGTCTCTCACTGTTCCCATTGTTTCCCCATCTATTTGCCATGGAGGGATGCGACCAGATGCCATGATCTTAGTTTTCTGCATGTTGAGCTTTGAGCCAACTTTTTCACTCTCCTCTTTCACTTTCATCAAGAGGCTCTTTAGTTCCTCTTCACTTTCTGCCATAAGGGTGGTGTCATCTGCATATCTGAGGTGATTGATATTTCTCCCAGTAATCTTGATTCCAGCTTGTGCTTCTTCCAGCCCAGCGTTTCTCATGATGTACTCTGCATATAAGTTAAGTAAGCAGGGTGACAATATACAGCCTTGACGTACTCCTTTTCCTATTTGGAACCAGTCTGTTGTTCCATGTCCAGTTCTAACTGTTGCTTCCTGACCTGCATACAGATTTCTCAAGAGGCAGGTCAGGTGATCTGGTATTCCCATCTGTTTCACAATTTTTCCACAGTTCATCATGATCCACACAGTCAAAGGCTTTGGCATAGTCCATAAGGCAGAAATATATGTTTTTCTGGAACTCTCTTGCTTTTTCGATGATCCAACGGATGTTGGCAATTTAATCTCTGGTTCCTCTGACTTTTCTAAATCCAAGGGGAACTTCTGGAAGTTCATGGTTCATGTACTGTTGAAGCCTGGCTTGGAGAATTTTGAGCATTATTTTGCTAGCATGTGAGATGAGTGTCATTATGCAATAGTTTGAACACTCTTTGCCATTGCCTTTCTTTGGGATTGGAATCAACTGCTTAAAATGTTAACACGGTTCAGAAATACCTTAATACAGACCTACTCAGTATATTTTTGGACCAACTATCAGGACACCCCATGCCCTGATCGTGTTGACACATAAAATTAACCATCAGAAGTCCTCTCATCCACTTGGCATATGTACACATCTCCTTAAACCATTCTTAACCTCTAAATAAGTACAATGACAAGGTCATAATTCTTTCTAACATGATAGGACCACCCTCCATACAACCGAACATATACTAACTCCTTCCCTAAGAGAGGAAATCTTCAAATGATGTATAGTCTTTTTCTTGATACCCAGTCACTTAGATATTATTATGTAAAATTAATGATACTTAAACATGACACACTGGTGGCTCAGGTGGTAAAGAATCCACCTGCAGTGTGGTAGACCTGGGTTCGAACCCTGGGTTGGGAAGATCCCCTGGAGGAAGGCATTGCAACCCACTCCAGTATTCTTGCCTGGAGAATCCCATGGACAGAGGAACCTGGAAGGCTTCAGTCCACGGGGGCACAAAGAGTCAGACATGACTGAGTGACTAAGCACACACAAATATGACACCAACTTAATACATCTTATGTTACATGTTAAGAGGCTACGACAGAGATGAAAACAAAGGCACATACTTAATGTGTATAACTATATAGTTAAATAAATTCATGAGAAAATTGGGAGGAATTATGGCAAGCACTCCTGTAACTGGTCACACGATCATAGCTGGTATTTATAACTAACTACCTTCTTATTCTACACTTCCTTTGTATTCAGTGACCACTTCAGTTGGCCATGGTTCTTTATGAGATGTAAGCAATCTAAATATTCATTCCTCAGGAATCTGGACTATTAGTAACCCTGTCCAGGTTGTTATTGTTATTTTCATTCACTTTAATCTTGGTGTATCATAATATTAAGAGATGCCAAAGGGGTCTTCTGCAGTCCAGACACATTCTTTTCTACCTCCATTGTAGAATAGTAGTCCAATTTCTCCTTGGTAGTCAGGGTCAGTTACCTAGCTGTCACAGTTACTGGTCTTTTCACCTGTTGATTCAGAGTCACGGGAGGCTTAAAATGGACAGAGAACAGTTTTAACTTCTGTTCAAAGGAATCAGAGTTGTGTCTCCTGGAAAAAATGTCTTTTACTTTAAAACTAAGACTTCTAGGCCACCCAAGCATTGCAGGAACAGGATATAAAATTTTTGCAAGTTCCTCAGGATAATAATGAGTGGTACAACTCCCATTTATCACCACCTGATTACTAGACCCGTGAATCACAGCTATGGTATAAACAGACTGTAAATTTGATGCTGATTGAGGGCATATTGGTGTTCTGGAAGCCCTAGCTGTAGCTCTGTAAGGTATTGTCACCTATCTGGGCATGTAAAATTTTATTAATCCAGTTGTTTCTAGACTACTGTCAAGTTTTTCTTTGTTGTTTATAAGTTGCAAATATTTCTTGAACTCTATCTTCCCATGCTATTAATGGGTAGGGTTTCTTAAATGTATATCCTAAAATGGAAATTTTATGGGAGTGATTTATAAGAAGTGATTGAAGTGATTGAGTGAAGTGAATATGGTAGGGGAGGAAACGGTATGGTCTAAACTAGTCTGGTTTCAGCCTGTAGTCATGGGAGCTCTAGAGAACACTGTACTACTGAACTGGTTCTATCTTGAGGCGAGAGGATCAGCTGGTGTTGTAATTTTCTGTTCTCTTTTGAGAGTTTTTCAGTAAATCCTAAGCTCTGAGAAAACAGGTCTCTGATCTGTTTTTATTCATCACTGAACCTCCAACAACTATCAATGTTTCCAGATACTTTGTGTTCAAAATTACTTACTGATTAATGAATCAGAAAGAATGAATGGAGCATATCCTGAAATTGTTTTGTGTATTGATGAGATATTTTTATTTTTATTTTTTTTTATTATTTTTTTTTTAATTTATTTATTTATTTTTAATTTTTACTTTACAATTCTGTATTGGTTTTGGCATAGATTGACATGAATCCACCACAGGTGTACATAAAAAGCAGTTTTTATTTAATTTTTTCTTTTTATATAGTTTTTATTGATATGTAATTCACATGCAATAAAATGCACCCATTTTTAAGTACACAGTTTGGCAAATTTTAACAAATGGTTACATCCATTATACCACCGATTATACAATATAAGAACATGTCTATTAACCTCTGTAGTTCATTCTCCACCCACTGATGCACCAAGTAATCACTGATTTACTTTCTGTCACCTACAGACTAGCTTTGCCTTTCTGGAACTTTGTATAAATGTAATAATTCAGCATATTATCTTTTGCATCTGACTTCTTTTATTCAGTATAACATTTTGAAAGAGATCATGTTATTGTTTGTAACTGGTTCATTTTTATGTGGAGTAATAGTCTGCAGTACGAATGTGCTAGAATTGATTTGCCTATTTACCTGTTAACGTGTATTCATGTTATTTCCAGTTTTTCAGTGTTAAGAGTAAAAGCTGAAAAACAGTTTTTAATAATAAAATGTTACCAAAAAGTAAACTGATAACCAGAGAAATGTAAATAGCTTTTATATATAGCATAATTAAATCTTGCTGAGATGTGGAAAACATCAAGATAAACTGTTTGCTCAAATGCTGATAATCTCAGTTCTGATTTCTTCCTCATCCTCTTATTGGAACATGTGTATACCTGTGGCGGATTCATGTTGATGTATGGCAAAACCATTAAAATACTGTAAAGCAATTAACCCCCAATTAAAATAAATAATTTTATATTAAAAAAATAAAGAGTGACTTAACTGGAAAAAAAAAAAGAAAAAAAATACACATGATTTTCCTAAAATTTTTGACTAGAAGTTTTCTTAGATTTTCAATAAGATAGGAAAGAGTTCTCTAGACTTCAGTACTTCTTTTCCTATATTTTATTGACATTTTACTTTACTTTATGCTTTTATTTATTCATTCAGTACTCACTGTGGCCAGAAATTGTTCTGCCTTATAGAAAATACATTGTATGGCAGGCAAATGATTTATGGAGTATGACTGAAAATATTTAATAAATAGAAATTTACTGAACCTGTCTGATATTAAGATTTTTTTTTTATTTAAGTCACCACCCTTCTCTGATGTTTTCTAGCCTACAATGACGACATGAGCAATACTAAATATTCAGAAGTCCACAAGGAAGTTAGGAATATGACGCAATCTTCATTGTGTTGCTTCAGAAGTTCGATGGCCCATTAGTTTTGGAGCTTTAAAATGGTTACACTCTGTCATGTTATAGTGAGTATGTTACTATCAACTGTGACATATCAAAACGATCAGAGTATGAACAAAAATTTATTGAATTTAGTTAATGAACTACTATGTACAATCTGTCAAGCACAGCTCCTGGTTCAATAAATAGTAGCTAGCAATTAGCATACCTTTTTATGATCATTGCTTGCCAGTTAAGATTATGGTCTGAGAAATCAGTCAGATTCTGATTATTGACTTTTTAAAAGAATCATTTTCTTTGGAGGCTAATTACTTTACAATCTTGTGGTGGTTTTTGCCATACATTGACATGAATCAGCCATGGATGCACATATGTCCCCCCATGCTGAACCCCCTCCCACCTCCCTCCCAACCCCATCCCTCTGGGTTGTCCCAGAGCACTGGCTTTGGATGCCCTGCTTCATGCATTGAACTTGCATTGGTCATCTATTTTACATATGGTAACATACACATTTCAATGCTATTCTCTCAAATCATCCCATTTTTGCCTTCTTGCACATAGTCCAGAAGTCTGTTCTTTACATTTTTTTTTCTTTACATTTGTGTCTCTTTTGCTGTCTTGCATATAGGGTCGTTGTTACTGTCTTTCTATATTTCAACACACACACACACACACACATACATGCATTAATATACTGTATTGTGTTTCTCTTTCTGATGTACTTCCTTTTGTATTTGTATAAGAAGCTCCAGTTTCATCCTCCTCATTGGAACTGACTCAAATGTGTTCTATTTTTATAGCTGAGTAATATTCCATTGTGTATAATTACCACAACTTCCTTATCCATTCATCTGCCAATGGCCATCTAGGTTGCTTCCCTGTCCTAGCTATTGGAAACAGTGCTACAATGAATATTGGGATACACGTATCTCTTTCAATTCTGGTTTCCTTGGTGTGTATGATTACTGAATTTTTAATATGTATGTTTTGACACCTTTCTCTTTCTGTCAATTTCTTCCCTTGGGATAGTAGCAATGCTTCTCTTTGGATTGTACAGAGATTGCTGCTTAATATGAATCAATTAATATTTACCATTTCTGCCTTTTATTAGAAAGAAAGTCTATGAACCCATATTTGTGGTTGATGCTACTAAATTAAACCCCAATCTGGGTAGAATTTTCTAAATTTTGAAAGAGTGATGTTGGGTTAACTTTTTCCTATTTTCTTACAGCTTTTCTCCTCCCCTCAATGTAGAATGTACAATTTTTAATAGTTGATTTATTTTTTTTACCCCTTAGTTGGTACTTGCTTAGCTCATCCAAAGTGTCCTTTTGACATTTACATCAATTGAATCAATATTGGGTTCCAGGTGTATTCATTTGTCAGTTGGAATAACTTTCCTACTGTATAAATTTCCTAATGGCATTTGTTATCTGGGCGTGTCTCAAGGCATAGATTAAGTGATTTAACATGGGAGCTATGATAGTATATAATACAGCAACTGTTTTATCAATAGGTAAAGTAGCTGCAGGTCTCATGTACACAAATGTATGAGGTGCAAAGAGTAAGACAACCACTGTGATGTGGGAGATGCAGGTGGAGAGGGCTTTGCATCTTGCAGCCAAGCTGTAGGTTCTTAGAGACCAAAGGATGGTCAAACAGAGACTAGCAAAAGAAGGAAGTTTAACAGACAGACTAAACCACTGTTGGCAGCAAAAGAGAGTCCTAAAGTCTGGGTATCAGGACAGACAAGATTGAGCAAAAGGTTCAGGTCATACATACAGTGATCTATGATGTTAGAGCCACAAGAGCGTAATCAGAAGATGAAAAGGATCTGTATGAATCCATGAAGAAAGCCTCCCACCCATGACAATCCCACTAGCAGCCTACACACCCACTAGTTCATGATGGTTGTATAGTGCAAGGGCTTGCAGATGGCCACATAGTGGTCGAAAGCCATCACGATGAGCATGGATTATCTCAGCACCTCTGAAGAAATTTGAGTCATACATCCATTGAATAGGATAATCTTCTTTTCATACAGTGAGTCTACAGTCAATTTGGGGGTACCTACAGAAGAGTAGCAGGCATCAGCAAAGGAGAGATGGGCCAGGAAAAAGTACATAGGGGACCCCAGGATGGGCTGGCCTTGATGGCTATCGTAAGCCCATTAGCCATCATAGTTATAAATTCAGTTCAGTTGCTCAGCTGTGTCCAACTTTTTGCGACCCCATGGATTGCAGCATGCTAGGCCTCCCTGTCCATCACCAACTCCCAGCGTTTACTCAAACTCATGTCTATTGAGTAGGCAATGCCATCCAACCATCTCATCCTCTGTTGTCCCTTTCTCCTCCCACCTTCAATCTTTCCCAGCATCAGGGTCTTTACAAACAAGTCAGTTATTTGCATCAGATGACCAAAGTATTGGGAGTTTAGGCTTCAACATCAGTCCTTTCAATGAATATTCAGGACTGATTTCCTTTAGTGTGGACTGGTTTGATCTCCTTGCGGCCCAAGGGACTCTCAAAAGTCTTCTCTAACACCACAGTTCAAAAGCATCAATTCTTCTGTCCTCAGCTTTCTTTATAGTCCAACTCTCACATTCCTACATGAACTACTGGAAAAACCATAGCCTTGACTAGACGGACCTTTGTTGGCCAAGTAATGTCTCTGCTTTTTAATATGCTGTCTAGGTTTGTCATAACTTTTCTTCCAAGGAGTAAGCATCTTTTAATTTCATGGCTGCATTCACCATCAGCAGTGATTTTGGAGCCCCCTAAAATAAAGTCTGTCACCCATTGGTTCCCCATCTATTTGCAATGAAGTGATGGGACCAGATGCCATGTTCTTTGTTTTTTGAATGTTGAGTTTTAAGTCAGCTTTTTCGCTCTCCTCTTTCACTTTCATCAAGAGGCTCTTTAGTTCTTCACTTTCTGTCGTAAGGGTGGTGTCATCTGCATATCTGAGGTTATTGATATTTCTCCTGGCAATCTTGATTCCAGCTTGTGCTTCATCCAGTCCGGCATTTTGCATGATGTAATGTACTCTGCATATAAGTTAAGTAAGCAGGGTGACAATATACAGCCTTGATGTACTCCTTTCCCAATTTGGAACCAGTCCATTGTTCTATGTCCAGTTCTAACTGTTGCTTCTTGACCTGCATACAGATTTCTCAAGAGGTGCTCTGGTATTCCCATCACTTGAAGAATTTTCCAGTTTATTGTGATCCACAAAGTCAAAAGTTTTAGCATAGTCAAAGAAGCAGAAGTAGATGTTTTTCTGGAACTCTCTTGCTTTCTCTATGATCCAGCAAATGTTGGCAATTTGATCTCTGGTTCCTCTGCCTTTTCTAAATCCAGCTTGAACATCTGAAAGTTCAAGGTTCGTGTACTGTTGAAGCCTAGCTTGGAGAATTTTGAGCATTACTGTGCTAGCATGTGAGATGTGTGCAATTGTGTGGTACCTTGAACATTCTTTGGCATTGCCTTTTGTTGGGATTGGAATGATATCTGACGTTTTCTAGTCCTGTGGCCACTGCTGAGTTTTCCAAATTTTCTGGCAACTTATATCCTTCTTTGGCATTTTATATCCTTTATTCTCAATTGTAAAATAATAATAATATTCACTTCATAGATCATATGATAATTAATAATCGATAGAGGAAATATGTACTACACAAAAAGAACTTCCAATTATTTTTGTGAGTGTATACACTGTGGGATAGGAAGTATTAACAGTTGGAGCAGTAATACAGAGAACTATTTAATCATGCAATAAGCTCCAGAAGAATCATCACCAATTTTACTCTCAAAGAAGCAAGAGAGACCCATTTTATCCACAGCAGTTTTTCCCAGATAGGGTCCTCATATTTGTGCTTGATGGAAAGACTGATGATTTATGTCATTAGTGTTTGTAATTTCCCATTTTGTGTATGTGAAGTATATTTAAATTTTGCTTTAATTGTCATTGATAGTTTTGATTACTAACGGAGGTGTCTCTGGCAAAATATTGTTCTTAGTATCAGAAAAGTGAGCTCTGACAGTTTGCTTAAACTCCTTAAGCCTCAAAATTGTCAACTTTCAAGTTGAGTGGATCATATTATTTTTTAGAAAATTAGAATGAAGATGTGATATTTTATTATTAATATTATATCTGAAAAGTGTTGAAAATATGAGTACTATATACGGAAAGTGAAAATCTATAATAAGTATCAGCACTACTGTTAAATATTCCTTAGCTCTGTTAAATGATCTTAGTGATGTTTGGGGAGAAACACCTCTCCAAACATATTCAAAACACAATCTCATATTCAAAATGACCAATTCTAATTATAAGTAACCTTCAGTATGAAAAATTTCACACTTCGTAAGAGCCTATTCATATAGCTAGCTGTCAAATGAAGAGTTGTTAACAAAATTTTTACATTGAACACGTGCACTTGTTTTGGGTAAATTGATTACATCTCAAAAAACCTGTTAATAAAGAAAACCTTCTTAGAAATCTAAATCTTTCCACCTAGTATATAGTCCCAAAATTCTCCACAGAAAACCTGTTTGTAACCCTATTCTTGTTTGAATTTAGAATGGGTTCACTTGCAACACAAAAGAGAAATTATCTGAAATAAATGTCTCTGATTCCACAGGACAAGAGGCAGAGAGTGTGGAGGACGTGTGTTCAAATGGTTCACTCTGCTCATGATGAATCTTGCTTTGGGGGAGTGAATTACAAGACTGACCAATTTCACCTTGTTCTTTATTACTATTTAAAGAGGTTTCCATTGAGTCCAGTCTTGCAGCTGCTGTTTCTCTCCCAGGAGTTAATTATCCCTGTTTAATGGAAAGACTTTGTCCTAGAAGCAGACATTCTGGATGTTTACGAATCATCCATTCTTGAATAGGCAATTAACTTCTCTGCACTTGGAAACTTAGCATGTGGGAGGTCTCTTTACATGGACCTGGATTGTTAAGAAAACTGAATATCATGTGAATAGTAAGGTGGCATAATTCCAGTGTGTGGACCTGTGATGTAGTTTCCCCATTGAATCAAGTCATGGAAGAGTTCCTATTTTCTTATCAGGAATGTAGTCTACTAATATCTCAAAGTGCAAGAGAAAGAACCAATCAGGTGAAGATGTGTTATTCACGAATGGCTTCTTCAAGTATTTGCTTCTAGGATAAAATCTTTAAAAAATAATTAAGATAATTAATTCCTGGGAGGATAAAACCTTAGATGGAAAGATTTGTCCTTTGATATTCTCATAGTCCTCTCTAAATATTTAGACTGAGGAAGAAGCTGTTTTCTCATTTTAAGAACAGAATAAGAGGAGCTTATTAAGTATCAGAAATATGTGTGTTTCTTGTTCTGTAGCCATAGACTAGGAGCTCAATATCAGAAGATTTCTCTTAGTTCATAAGACTTTGGGCTTCAAATTCAACATAGTATTTTCTTTTCCTTTGACTTGACTTTCCAAGGCATTGGAGTGTTGAAATGCTTACTGAATCTATTTGAATAAATCTGTGTCCTCTTGACATTCTCTGCATCCTGTAGAGTTGTGCAGTCAGTGGGAATTTGAGAAATATACATGATATGACGTTACATGAATTGGTTATTTCTTATTCCTGAATACATTGGGCATTCTCCTTAACTGTGGAAGCAACCACAGGAGGTGAACTAGAATTGCTGATTTATAAACCAGTTTTCACATTTCCATGTTCTTCAAGGGTTTGTAATTAAAATCATTAAAGCTTTATTTTCTGACAATTTATGGGAGATTACTTTTTAAATGGTTTAGGATATTTTACAGAAATATTTGTTCTTCTCACTGTATTTTAACTGAGATGGTAAAAGGATCTGCCTGCCAATGCAGGAGACCTGGGTGTGATTCCTAGGTTGCGAAGATGCCCTGGAGAAGGAAATGGCTACCCACTCCAGTATTCTTGCTTGGAGAATTCCAAGGACAGAGAAGCCCAGTGGGCTATAGTTCATGGAGTCACCAAGAGTCAGATACAACTGAGTGACTAATTCACACAGACACACATACACACACACACACATATACACAACATTTTTTCTGTTTTAAAGTTGGGAGAATGGCATTGAAACATGTATAATATCATATATGAAATGAGTCACCAGCCCAGGTTCAATGCATGATACTGGATGCTTGGGGCTGGTGCACTGTGACAACCCACAGGGATGGTATGGGGAGGGAAGAAGGAGGGGGGTTCAGGATGGGGAACACGTGTATACCTGTGGTGGATTCATGTTGATGTATGGCAAAACCAATACAATATTGTAAAGTAATTAACCTCCAATTAAAATAAATAAATTTATATTAGAAAAAAGAAAAAAAATAAAGTTGATGTATAGTTGATTTATGATGTCCTGTTAATTTCTGATGTACAGCAAAGTGATTCAGTTATATCATATTATTTTTCATTATGATTTATTACAGAATATTAAATATAGTCCCCTGTGCAATACAGTAGGACCTTGTTTTCATCTATTTTATATATAGTAGTTTGTATCTTCTAATATCATTGTATCTGTTTTTATGTTTGTGTCATACTGTTTGATTACTATAGCTTTGTAGTATAGTTTGAAATCAGGAGTGTGCTACTTCCACTTTTTTCTTTCTCAAGACTGCTCTGGCTATTCAGGGTATTTATATTTTCATATAAATTTTAGAATTCTAGTTCTGTTAAAAATAGCATTGGTATTTTGGCAGAGATTTCACTGAACCTGCAGATTGCCTTGAATAATATTGTGATTTTAATAATATTAATTCTTCTCATTCATGAACATGATATATATTTTCATGTGTTTGTGTAGTCTTCAGTTTCTTTCATCAGTTTATTATAGCTTACCACGTCCAGATCTTTGACCTCCTTAATTAGATTTATTCCTCAGTATTTTATTCTTTATCATGTGATTGTAAATTGGATTGTTCTCTTGATTTCTATTTCTGATGGTTTGTTGCTAGTGTGTTGAAGAAATGCAACAGATTTCTGTACATTAATTTTGTATTCTGAAACTTTACAAATTCAGTGATGAGCTCTAGTAGCTTTTCAAAGATTTTCTATATATTTTGTATTTTCTGCTTCAGTGACAGTTTCACTTCTTCCTTTCTAATTTGGATTTCTTTTATTTCTTTTCTCTGATTTCTATGGCTAGAACTTCCAGCAAATAATAAATGTGGCAAGAGTGAACATCCTTGTCTCTTTTCCTTATCTTAGAGGAAATACTTTCTGAATATACACAGTGTGTAACATTATACACTAAGTATGATGTTAGCTGTGGGATTATCATGAATGGCCTTTATTACATTGAGATATGTTTCCTCTCTGCCTACTTTCTGAAGAGTTTTTGTCACAAATGGGTGAAGAGTTTTGTCAAAAGCTTTCTTTGCCTATACTAAGATGATTAAATAATTTTTATTCCTCAGTTTGTTAACATGGTATATCACATTGATTGCTTTATTGATATTGAACTATCCTTATATCTCTGGGATAAATCATATTTGATCATAGTATATGATCCTTTCAACTTATATTGAATTTAGTTGCTAATATTTTGTTGAAGAATTTTGCATCTAGGTTCATCAGTATATTGGCCTATAATTTTCTCTTCTTTTGTAATATCTTTGCCTGATTTTGGGTGATGCAGGCCTCATAGAATGAGTTCAGAACCATCCTGTTCTCTCTAAATTTTTTGAAATAGTTTCAGAAAGACAGGTGTTGTTAACTCTTCACTAAATGTTTGGTAGAACTTACCTGTGAAGAAATCTGGTCCTGGACTTTTTTTTTTTTTTTTTTCAAAATTGAAAGTGTGTGTTAGTTGCTCAGTCATGCCTGACTCTTTGTGACCCTATGAACTGTAGACTGCCAGGCTCCTCTGTCCGTGGAATTCTCCAGGCAAGAATACTGGAGTGGGTTGCCGTTTTCTCCTCCAGGGGATCTTTCCAACGCAGTAATTGAACCCCAGTGTCCTGCAGGCTCATTCTTTACCATCTGAGCCACCATAGCTTTAATTTTTTTAAAAATATGAATTTAATTTAATTACTTTTAATTTATATGATCATATTTCCTGTTCTTTACTTGTTCAGTCTTGTAGGGTTATGCATGTCTAGGAATTTATCCATTTCTTCTAAGTTGTTTATTTTATTGGCATATAACTGTTTGTAGTTATCTCTTATGATCTGTTTTGCTTTCTGTGGGGTTATTTGTAACTTCTCATTTTATAAAGAAATAATTATTTTGTTTTTATTGATTTGTGCCTTGATGAGTCTGGCTAAAGTTTTGTCAATTTTGCTTATTTTTTCAAAGAACCAGGTCTTAGTTTCATTATTATTATTTTTTAACTTTTAGTCTCTTTTTCCATATATTTCTACTCTGATCTTTATGACTTCTTTCCTTCTGCTAACTTCAGGATTTTTCTATTTTCTTTTTCTATTTCCTTTAGGCGAATAGTTAGACTGTTATTTGAAATTTCTCCTCTTTCCTGAAGTAGGCTTCTATTGCTCTAAGCTTCCCTCTTAGCACTGCTTCCACTACATCTTGTAGACACCTGGAGGAGAGCATGGCAACCTGCTCCAGTACACTTGCCTGGAGAACCCCCATGAACAGAGGATGGGAGGCTATGGTCCACAGTGTCACACAGAGTCAGACATGACTGAGGTGACTTAGCATGCATGCATAGATTCTAGGTCATTTCACTTTTGTCTTAATTTGGCTTCAGGCATTTTAAAATTTCTTCTTTCAGTGATTCACTGGTTGTTTGGTATTGTCTTGTTTAGCCTCCACTTGCTTTTTCAGGTTTTTTTTTTTTTTTTCCTATAGTTGATTTCTAGCTTCATAGTCCTGTGGCCAGAAAAATTTATTGACATGATTATACTGTTATTACTGTTTCCCCAGTTCTCCATCCACTGCCTAGCCATACATTTAAATACAATAGCTATATCAAGTCGAATAACATGTGACTTAAACCCTCTCCTCTAGGCTTCAGAGTATTTGCTAAAATATGTGTTGCACTGTCCTGAGGATAATACATGCGAACAAAATTTGAAAAAATCTGTTTGCCTGGGTAGATTTCTTTTATTGAATGACCAATAGAATTCCCCAAAGTCTAAAATAGTCAGCTGCTGCTGCTTTTCAGTCGTGTCTGACTCTGTGCGACCCCATAGACGGCAGCCCACCAGGCTCCTCCGTCCATGCGATTTTCCAGGCAAGAGTACTGGAGTAGGGTGCCATTGCCTTCTCTGAAAATAGTCAGCAAGACGGCATAAGATGATATCTTTCTGTATTTCTACACCAGAAGTGTTGGTAGAATTTTCACCTCCATTTGTTCTCCAACTCTAGATGTCACACTGCCAGAAAATATGTCAACTCACAAGGTTTCTATAGATAGCATTTGCCCTGATGAGTTTATAGTACAAGTGAGACGTTGACTCAGAATCTTACGCACTCCTGGTGACTCAGTTAGTGAGGAAATGTTTTCAGAGGTATGCAACCTCGATGAACCCCATGGAGTTGTTCATATAGTGTTTACTGTCTTTTATGTCTCAGTTCATGATACCCAAGGGCTTATATGAGAGTTGCTTTCTCACCCAAATTTCCAACCAGGAATGAAAACTAATTGCTACATTAGTTTCAAGTTCACAGAAAAGAACCAATCAGGTGAAGATGTATTGTTTGTGGACAAATTCTCCTCAATATCTATTTCTAAGGCAAAAATTAGGAAAAAAAAAAAAAAAAAAAAAAAACCCAGAGATAATTAATTCCTAGGGGGACGGACAAAGCCTTAGATATTAATAGAAAAATCAGTCCTTTAACATTCTCAGTATCCTCTCTAAATACTAAGATTCAAAAAGGAGCCGTTTTCTTATTTTAAGAGCAGAATAAGAGGAGTTTATTAAGTAATGAAATATTTGCATTTCTTGTTGTGGGATCATGAATCTAAGTGCTAAAGATCAGAGGATTCTCCTTAGTACCTAAGAAGTTTGGGTTTCAAATTTATCATAGCATTTTATTTTCCTTTGATGTGAATTTCCAAGGCACTGGAGCTTTGCAAATGTGTGCTCAATCCATTTGAATAAATCTGTGCTGTCTTGACATTCTCTGCTTCCTGTAGAATTGTCCAGTCAGCAGGAACACTTGAGGAACTTCCATTACATGACATGGTGTTTGAGCAGCTACAATTAATGATTATTTCTTATTCCTGAGTACACTGATCATTCTTCTTAAGGACAGAGGCCACCACTGTAAGTTAATTAGCACTGTTGATTTTTAATCTGGTTTTTACATTTTCATTTTATTCTAAGGGGTTTAGAGTTAAAATCATTAAAGTTTTCCTTTCTGATACTGATGGTTTTAGATGTTTTAGGATATTTTGCAGAAATATTTATTTTTCTCACTGTTTATGGGTTTAACTATAATTATTAAGGGATAGGTTTATGATTTATGGATTCCCATGGAGAATCCATGGGAGAGAGAAGGACAGCATTTGGATTCTATTTTTTTAATATAAATTTATTTATTTTAATTGGAGGTTACTTATTTTACAATATTGTATTGGTTTTGCCATACATCAACATGAATCTGCCACAAGCCCAGTTCAAAAACCGAGATCCAAAGAGAAAATGAATTAAAATATGGCATTAATTGTTTGTCAGTTGCTTCATTTGCTATTACTTTCTCCCATTCTGAAGGCTGACAAACAACTAATCTCAAACATATACAAGCAACTCCTACAGCTCAATTCCAGAAAAATAAAGGACCCAATAAAAAAATGGGCCAAAGAACTAAAATAGACATTTTTCCAAAGAAGACATACAGATGGTTAACAAACACATGAAAAGATGCTCAACATCACTCATTATCAGAGAAATGCAAATCAAAACCACAATGAGGTCCATTTCATGCCAGTCAGAATGGCTGCAATCCAAAAGTCTACAAGCAATAAATGCTGGAGAGGGTCTGGAGAAAAGGGAACCCTCTTACACTGTTGGTGGGAATGCAAACTAGTACAGCCACTATGGAGAACAGTGTGGAGAATCCTTAAAAAACTGGAAATAGAACTGCCTTATGACCCAGCAATCCCACTGCTCGGCATACACACAGAGGAAACCAGAATTGAAAGAGACACGTGTACCTCAGTGTTCATCGCAGCACTGTTTATAATAGCCAAGACATGGAAGCAACCTAGATGTCCATCAGCAGACGAGTAGATAAGAAAGCTGTGGTACATATACACAATGGAGTATTACTCAGCCATTAAAAAGAATACATTTGAATCAGTTCTAATGAGGTGGATGAAACTGGAGCCGATTATACAGAGTGAAGTAAGCCAGAAAGAAAAACACCAATAGAGTATACTAACACATATATATGGAATTTAGAAAGATGGTAACGATAACCCTGTATGCGAGACAGCAAAAGAGACACAGATGTATAGGACAGTCTTTTGGACTCTGTGGGAGGGGGAGAGGGTGGGATGATTTGGGAGAATGGCATTGAAACATGTGTAATATCATATATGAAACAAATCACCAGTCTAGGTTCGATGCAGGATACAGGATGCTTGGGGCTGGTGCACTGAGATGACCCAGAGGGATGGTACGGGGAGGGTGGTGGGAGGGGGTTCAGGATGGGGTACACGTGTATACAAAAAAATAGCATTAAAAATGTACCCTCTGCTGTGATTGGGAGTCTTTATTAAACTCCAAGCTCAAAGACTATTTTATTCTAATTCTGTTCAAACTTTGGTGGATCTTGTTAGATCTTATTTTGTTTCAGTGGATGTGGTCCCAGTAGCATGACAGAATTTCTGTATCCCTGAACTAGACTTCCCTGGTGGCTCAGTGGTTAAGAATCCACTTGCCAATACAAGAGATGCAAGAGAGGCAGGTTTGATCCCTGGGTTGGGAAGATCCTCTGGAGTAGGAAATGGCAACCCACTCTGGTGTTCTTGCCTGGAAAACTCAGTGGACAGAGGAGCCTGGCGGGCTGCAGTCCACGGGGTCACAAAGACCTGGACATGGCTGAACACACACACACACAACCCTAGACTTATATCTTTTTCTTAGAGAGTCAAAACAGATATTGCTAAATATGAGAGATGAAAGCTAATTCTCTTTGTCACCCTATGGTGATTTTTTTTTCCTTGTATACAGTCACCTTAAGGTGTCTGAACAGGGTAAGATGTGGTGCTGTGGAAAAAAAAATACTGTTTTGGGCTTTAGAAGACTTGGATTCTTGTGTACTACTGATCAGTTAGCTGTGTTTTTGTCTGGGTCTCAGTTTCCTCATCTTTAAAGAGGATCATGATATTTGGTTCCATCACTTCATGGCAAATAGATGGGGAAGCAATGGAAACAGTAACAGATTTTATTCTTTTGGGCTCCAAATCACTGAAGATGGTGACTATAGCCATGAAATTAAAAGATGCTTCCTTCTTGAAAGAAAAGCTATGACCAACCTAGACAGCATGTTAAAAAGCAGAGACACTCCTTTGCCAACAAAGGTCCATCTAGTCAAGCTACGGTTTTTCCAGTGGTCATGTATGGATGTGAAAGTTGAAACATATTGCAGCACTGTTTACAATAGCCAGGACATGGAGGCCACCTAGATGTCCATCAGCAGACGAATGGATAAGAAAGCTCTGGTACATATACACAATGGAGTATTACTCAGCCATTAAAAAGAATACATTTGAATCAGTTCTAATGAGGTGGATGAAACTGGAGCCGATTATACAGAGTGAAGTAAAACAGGAAAAAAAAACACCAATACAGTATATTAACACATATATATGGAATTTAGAAAGATGGTAATGATGGCCCTATATGCGAGAGAGCAAAAGAGACACAGATGTAAAGAACAGACTTTTGGACTCTGGGAGAAGGCAAGGGTGGGATGATTTGAGAGAATAGCATTGAAACATATATATTATCATATGTGAAACAGATCACCAGTCCAGGTTTGATGCATGAGACAGGGTGCTCAGGGCTGGTGCACTGGGATGACCCTGAGGGATGGAATGGGGAGGGAGATGGGAGGGGGTTCAAGATGGGGAACACATGTACGCCCATGGCTGATTCATGTGAATGTATGGCAAAAACCACCACAATATTGTAAAGTAATTAGCCTCCAATTAAAATTAAAACAAACAAAAAGAAACAGCCAGATGCAATATGTAACTGAATAAGCATAGCTGTGGTCCAATTAAATTTTATTTATTGACTGAAAAAAAATATGCATGAAGTCCAAAAAAAAAAAAAAGAGAGAGAGAGTTGGAACATAAAGAAAGCTGAGTGCCAAAGACTGATGCTTTTGAACTGTGGTGTTGCAGAAGACTCTTGAGAGTCCCTTGGACAGCAAGGACATCAAACCAGTCAATCCTAAAGGAAATCAGTCCTGAATATTCATTTGAAGCTTTGATGCTGAAGCTGAAACTCCAATACTTTGGCCACCTGATGCAAAGAGCTGACTTATTTGAAAAGACCCTGATGCTGGGAAAGATTGAGGGCAGGAAGAGAAGGGGACAACAGTGGATGAGATGGTTGGATGGAATCACCACCTCGATGGACATGAAAGTGAGCAAGCTGCGGAGTTGGTGATGGACAGGGAGGCCTGGTGTCCTGCATGCAGTCCATGGGGTCTCAAAGTGTTGGACATGACTGAGCGAATGAACTAAGCCGAACTGATGAGATGATAAAATGCAAAGTACTGGGAGATGTTTTGTTTACAAAATTCCAGGTCTTGTGCAATATACCCTGGATCCCATTAACATCTTTCACTGTATTTCATAGGTTAGCAAAAGAACTGCCATGGATTTCATGTGGTTACTTGTGGCCATGTCTAAACTCTGGCATTGCTGATTCCCAGAAGTAAACTGGGTTCCTCCTGGAGAGGCACTAAGTGGTAAAGAGCTAGACGCAGGCATCCTGAATTTGAATACAGTCTTCTCTATTAGGGTTTTCATCATTATTACTTTGGTTAAGTCATTTATCTTCTTGTAACCACAGTTTATTTTTCTTTAAAATACAGTCAACAGTACACTAACCTCACAAGGATCATGTTGAAGATGACGTACATGTAAAATATTTAGTATAATGCCTAGTACATTGTGAAACTCAACAAAGCTAACAGTTATTATAGGAATGCCATGGTGTAAAAAATAAATCTCTGCATTCTATAAGATTGAGAAAAAGCAGACTTACAGTAAAAGTGCATTAACCAATGTTTGGGTATATTGAATTTAAGCAAGTAAAGAAAGATTTCCTTGCTGACGAAGTAGTTTGTCTGCTGAAGTTCTTACCTCTCAATTGCAGTCTGTGTGCCTTTTTATGGAAGGTCAAGAATTATTTTGCTGTCCATAACTTTTGTGCATTTCTTATTTTTCCAAAATTATGAGTATTAGAGAATGTGAGTGGAAATAGGAACAGAATTGGTCTTTGGATTAAGACAAAAAAGCAAACAAAACTGGAAATTATCCTGTGTTTGGGTCTGTCAATTAACAGAGGACATCAACAATGTCCACTGAGTTTGACATAGGCCAGGTTGTTTTGTTTGTGAGTTGGTTATTGTGTTGTGTGGGATAAAAGGAGCAGATATAAATTGTAAAAGAGAACTATTTTAAAGCTAACTGCTTCAAAGTTTGCAAGAAGCTGAGGTAAAAAGTGAAATAATGAGAATGAATGAGTTAAGTTTGGGATTTTCTGTCTGATTTTGATCATGAAATCCAACCTTTGGTACAGACCATTGGGAAAGCATAAAAATATATCAGTTGGTTCTTGGTTCTCCCAGGTGTCATCTTGTCTAGAGAAGAGTTGGCAATTAGAAGTGCACTCAGATTTTCTTCTCAAGTGTTCTTGTCCCTGGAAGGATTCTCTGATGCCCTGGGCTATCCAGAAGAGAGCCCACTATCCTGGGGCTTGGAACTCTAAAGCGGTCTTCTCAACGAAGAGTTTGTGGGATCATCTGGAAGAGTTCCCTGGTGCAGAGAATCTGGGGCTTCTCTGGTGGCTCAGATGGTAAAGCATCTGCCTGTGATGCAGGAGTCCTGGGTTCGATCCCTGGGTCTGGAAGATCCCCTGGAGAAGGAAATGGCAACCCACTCCAGTACTCTTTCCTGGAAAATTCCATGGACAGAGGCGCCTGGTAGGCTACAGTCCATGGGATTACAAAGAGTCGGACAAGACTGAGTAACTTGGTTGGAAGAGTTACCTCATTATGTACCTTGCCCACTTGTAACATAGACAATTCATTTTACCCGTCACTGCCTTTTTTTCTTTAAAAATACATAACTATAAAGAGAATAATGAAATCTTAGTTATTGTAAAATGCAAAGATTAATAATGACAACACTTAAGTTGTATGCATGCTGCTAAGTTACTTCAGGCATGTCCGACTCTTTGCGACCCTATGGACTGTTGCCCACCAGGCTCTTATGTCGTGGGATTCTCCAGACAAGCGTTCTGGAGTGGACTGGCATGCCCTTCTCCAGGGGATCTTCCCAGCCTAGGGATCAGACCTGGGTCTTGATGCCTTTTGTGTCTTCTGCATTGGCATGCAGCTTCTTTACCACTAGTGCCATCTGGGAAGCCCGCTTAGCTGTACATATGACCTTAAAGTGGACTTGACTAATATATATATATATATTCCTTTAAGTAAATGGAAATAGCCTTTGCATTAAAGTGATCTGGTTGATTACTGAGACTTGGCTTATTACCTGTTAGTATTAATGGCATATGTTAAAACTGCTGCTGCTGCTGCTGCTAAGTTGCTTCAGTCGTGTCCGACTCCGTGTGACCCCATAGACGGCAGCCCACCAGGCTCTCCCGTCCCTGGGATTCTCTAGGCAAGAACACTGGAGTGGGTTCCAATCTCCTTCTCCAATGCATGAAAGTGAAAAGTGAAAGTGAAGTCACTCAGTCATGTCTGACTCTTCACGACCCCATGGACTGCAGCCTACCAGGCTCCTCTGTCCATGGGATTTTCCAGGCAAGAGTACTGGAGTGGGTTGCCATCGCCTTCTCCGATATGTTAAAACTAGTGATCAATAATTTTTAGATGGTAGATTAAGACAGTATCTAGGATGATTAAAAGTGGTCCATGGGGCAGCTAGGGCAGACTTACCCCCTGCCCTGATCCTCTAAAAGCTGTTAGAGTCCAGTGAGGCCCTCATTCTATGTTTATTAGTGAACTGATAACAATAACTTTATGAGTATATTAAAGTGATTTCTTCAAATATTAATATATTCAGATAATATATTTAGGGGTCCCACAATGTGCCAGTATACAACTTCCTATGTTTCTTTTCCCATACATATACCATTCAATTAAAAAATTCATTGTTTCAACCTAAGGCCTCCAAGAAAAAAACATGTATTTTCTGATTAAAATTAGTAAGGCAACTCCAGAATTCTGAAAACTATTGAAAAATGTAAAAAAAAAATCTAAGAGAGTCAACTAAGAGAAATTTTGTCCATGTGTTCCTAGACAGTTTGGGGAAAAGAAGGAATCATTTGTGATATTGTCAGTGTACTGTTAAAAGGTAGTATTTTGTAGTAATTCAGTCTTTTATATTCCCCTTTTCTTTCTTTCTTTTTTAAAGGTAAAGTGTTCCTTGCCAGAGTTTTTATTAGCCACACCACATAGATGGAGGACAAAAGGAATGTGACCGTATTCATTCTAGTAGGTCTTACACAGAACCCCCAAATGCAAAAAATAGTGTTTGTGGTGTTTTTGGTCTTGTACGTGGTAACCCGCTCAGGCAACCTGCTCATTGTGGTTACCATTACCACCAGCCAGGCTCTGAACTCCCCCATGTACTTCTTCCTGACCCATCTTTCCTTGATAGACACAATTTACTCTTCTTCTTCAGCTCCTAAGTTGATTGTGGACTCCCTTCAGGAGGTCAAGACAATCTCCTTTAATGGGTGCATGGCTCAAGTCTATGCAGAACACATTTTTGGTGCTGCTGAGATCATCCTGCTCACAGAGATGGCCTATGACCGCTACGTGGCCATCTGCAAGCCTCTGCACTACACGGCCATCATGAGCCACAGGCTGTGCCTCCTCCTGCTGGGGGTGGCCTGGACTGGAGGATTTCTCCATGCAACCGTTCAGGTCCTCTTTACAGTCCGGCTGCCCTTCTGTGGCCCCAATGTCATAGACCATTTCATGTGTGACTTGTACCCTTTGTTGAAACTTGTCTGTGTGGACACCCACATCCTTGGTCTCTTTGTTGCTGCCAACAGTGGGTTCATCTGCCTGTTAAACTTCCTCCTCCTGTTGGTCTCCTATGTGGTCATCTTGTGCTCCCTAAAGAACTATAGCCTGGAGGGGAGACGCAAAGCCCTTTCTACGTGTGTCTCTCACATCACTGTAGTGGTTTTGTCTTTTGTGCCCTGTATCTTTGTGTATCTTCGCCCAGTCACCACTCTGCCCATTGATAAAGCTGTTGCTGTCTTTTACACTATGATGGCCCCTATGTTAAATCCTTTAATCTATACCCTCAGAAGTGCTGAGGTAAAATGTGCTATGAAGAAGCACTGGAGAAAGAAAGTGACTGCAGATAGTGATTAAAGATTCACTGAGCTTTATAGATAGAAGTAAAACAGATAATCTCCTCCAATCCTCTTGATCTATAGATGAATACATTGACTCTAAAAGGAACTGAATAATACCTGCAGATAGCCACTGAATGACAGAACAGCCTGGCATGCTGCAGTCCATGAGGCTGCAAAGTGTTGGACTTAGGGACTGAACAACAACTTAAGCACAGACTTGAGTTTAGACTGGAATCCAGGTTTACTTTCTCCCATCCTGCACTCTCCTCATCACAGCTTAATGCTTTTTATTCAGTATTTATCTGATTATCTCAAATGTCTTCAGAAGCTACAAGCTAAGAACCTAGACTACTGGGTGGCTATTTTATTATGTAACACAGAGATGTTGGTTACTACTGATTATTGAAAATAAAATGTTAAAAATATTCATTTGTTTTGAACTCAATATAAATTCCTTTGTGGAATTTTCTTGTTCATTGAATCTTTGTTGTACAGTTAAAAGAAATAGTGTTTCTCAGATGCTTATAAGGCTGGCACTGTGTTTGTTATTTTACACATGGTATCAGTTGAGGTCCAGCCAGGAGACAGACCACAGTGCAGTTTGAATAGAAAGAGTTCAGATACAATGAATAATTGTATCAGGGTATTAACTACAAAGGGCTTCTCTGGTGGCTGGGTGGTAAAAATTCTCTTCCCAATGCAAGAGACATGGATTCGACCCTGGGGTTGGGAAGATGCCCTGGAGAAGGAAATGACAACCCACTCCAGTACTCTTGCTGGGAAATCCCATTGACACAGTGGCCTGCTGGACTAGAATCCATGGAGTTGCAAGAGAGTCAGGCACGACTCAGTGACTAAATGAAAACAGCTATTAATTATAACAGGGTGTAATGGGCTTTCTAAAGAAGGACGTGGGGCTGAGAGATGAATTTACAAGGAAGTAACATATTTAGAATGTTGGGATTCTAGTCTTATGGAGAAGTTGTTGCCCACTGAATGGTGGAAAAATTTAACTGGATTGCCTTGAGCAAGAAATAATTCACGATGGCTGAACAGAGGCTGGCAGGCATGAAATATTTCTGGGACTGGTGAGATGGAGCCTTTCACTGAACACTCAATTTCCAGAAACGTGGGGTTTTTAAAAAGAATCTTTGATATTAATTTCTCATGTAAATGCTTTCTTCTCTGCAATCACCCTCTGTGCTTTCTCAGTTTTTTAACTTTTCTGAGGCTTTCAATGGTTAAGTCAAAGATGTCTTGGTGAATGTCACATAGCACTTGCAGTTATGTGGGTTATTGTCAAATATCTTTTAATATTGATAATTCAACACTGATAAGAGAACAGACTCTGTATGATTTCAATTCTTTTATAGCATGAAAAATTTTTAAAGCTTTATCAATTGGCCTTTATTATAAAATGAAATTTTTGCACCTTGTTTTATGCCCCTGGATATGTTACAATGTCTTCTGGTTTATAGTCTATGGGAACTTGAATAGAATTTGCATTTCACTGTTGTGTGAAAATTGTATAAATCTTTATTATATTGAATTGGTTAATAGTGTTTTTCAGGTATACTTTGTCCTTCTACTTTCCTGCCTATTAATTCTATTATGTTTTGAGAGTTTGATGTTGAAACTCCAAATAAAAATCTAAATTTATCTGTTTAAAAATAATTGTAATATATAGTGGAACTATATGTAACTTTTTTCTGTATTTTCTAAGTCTCTTGTAAATGTTCTATCATATTTTCATAATTAAAAAAAGATAAAGACTAACTCTACCAAATGTTGTTGAGGATGTGAATTAACTGATTCACATTATATTATACTAATTATACATTGCTTCAATGTATACATAAAATGAAAATTGATACAGGCACAAAGAACTTTTAACTCTGAATTGTCATGGATCAGTAAATATGTGTGTGTGCTAAGCTGCTTCAGTCATGTCCGACTCTTTGCTACCCTATGGGCGGTAGCTCATCAGGCTCTTCTGTCCAAATTTTCTAGGCAAGACAGCTGAACGGAGTTGTCATCCCTGACCCAGGGATCAAACCTATGTCTCTTACATCTCCTGCATTGCAGGTGGGTTCTTTATCTGGGAAGGTAGTGCCACCTGGGAAGAAGTGTAACACTCTTCAAAGTATAAATGAAGGGTCTAGTCTTTTCTCCATCGTCAAAGAGCTTATAGAGTCAGTTTGGCACCAGGATGGGGGCAGGGATATCTAGAGAAGGCGAAGCTTTGGAAAGATTTGAAGTAAATAGTATCCAGGGACAAAACCAGAAATGATATCCAAAGGTGAATGAAATTTCAGCGTGGCAGAAAAGCAAAATCATACGTAAGTCAACAAGATAGATAACAGACACCAAGCCACACAAGACACTTCAGAGCAGTGGGAAAAAAGTAGAACTTGGAGAATTTTATGGGGCAGAACTCTGTGGTGTTTTCCAACTCATTCTATAATTGTAAGGAAATTAATAATAATGCCCAGTTGGTACAGGGACAAGGTCAGTGAAACTGGTGTTATTGGTTATAAACCTTCACGTAGATTCCCTCTGAGCATGATCAGATGGTCCCAGAGGTTAGTTAAGCAGCCTTGATAAATGGTGTCTCTACTCAGTTCACTAAATGGACACAAGTTTGAGCAAACTACAGGAGGTAGTGAAGGACAGAGGAGACTGGTGTGCTGCAGTCCATAGAATAGCAAAGAGTTGGGCACAACTTAGTGGCTGAACAACAATAATAACAACAATCACATACACTTTGTTGCTTTTGTTTAAAACACTTCATTGCTTATGTTAAACATTTTTTCCTTGTAATACAGTTTCTTATTTCACACGGAAATTTTAATTCTCATTAAAACTATAAAACACTCTTATTTTATCAGGTATACCTCATCTCCCTTTGTGTCTAAACATCCATGTTCCTCAGGCCATCCTGTTCCCATCATCAACTCATTTCTGCATGTTTTTTGTACTTTGTCATATTGCTAATCATTGTCATCAGCAGTCAGAGATAATGTCATTCGTGTTTATGATTTTTATGAACAGTCTGGACTTATGAAGATAAAAGTCACAAAAACTGGTACTCTAAATATAGACATTATATAACAATTTAATCAAAATTTTCTTCTAACATTTTAAAATAAAAATAATTTTTTATATGTGAGGATACATGTATAATATTTATTTTTTCATTAACCTAACTTGGAGGCACACATTTCTATAAATCCTTATAGTTCTCATAAGAACTATACCTTTGCATTAAGTTTTGATATTGAAAGTATGAATCCTCAAACTTTATTCTTCACTTTTCAGATTTTTTTTTTGGATTATTTGGGATTTCTTGCAATTCCATATGAAACTTCTCTACAATTTCACACAAATTTTAGTATTTGCATTTCCATTTTTGCATAAAATGGCTTTTGATAAAGATTGAATTAAATATGCACTTTAGGGGATATTGTTATCTCAATTATATTAAGTCTACAAGGCTGTGAATACAGGATACGTTTATATGTACCTATGTTCAGTCGCTTCATTCGTGTCTGACTCTATGTAACCCCATAGACTGTAGCACACCAGGCTCCTTTATCCAGCGGATTCTCCAGGCAAGAATACTGGAGTGGGTTGCCATTTCCTCCTCCAGGGAATTTTCCTGACCCAGGGATCGAACCTGTGTCTCCTGCGTCTCCTGCATTGTAGGTGGATTCTTTACCCGCTGAGTTACCCTATGTCTTCTTTAATTTCTTTCAGTGATTTTTCTTTTTTAGTTTTTAGTGTACAATTCATCCACCATTTTGGTAAATTTATTCATAAGTATTTTATTGTTTCTGATGGTGCTGTCAACATACTTATTTTCTTAATTTTGTTTTTAGACTATTAATTCTTAGTTTATAAAAATATAGCTTATTTTGTATTAATACTAATAGTTTCTTCGTGTGTGTGAGGATTCCTTGGATTTTTTTTTTCTACATAAGATCATGTCATTTGTTAGTATAGTTTTACTTCTTCCTTTCCAATTTGTATGCCTTTTATTTCTATTTCTAGTCTAACTTTTCTGACATTAATCTTCAGGAAAATATTAAATAGAAGTGATGAAAGGGAGAATATTCTAATTTTATGAGGTAAGCTTTCAGCTTTTCACCATTAAGTATGAGTCTTAGTTATGGGTCAAACCTTCCAGATATGTTCAGGACGGGAAAAGGTCAATTTTCATGCCAGTGAATGCTCAGACTACTGTACAGTTGCACTCATTTCATATGCTAGCAAAGTAATCCTCAAAATTCTCCAAGCCAGGTTTCAACTATACATGAATCTTGAAATTCCAGATATTCAAGCTGGATTTAGAAAAGGCAGAGGAACCAGAGAGGAAAATGCCAACATCTGTTGGATCATTGAAAAAGCACAAGAGTTCCAGAAAAACATCTACTTCTGCTTTATAGACTATGCCAAAGCCTTTGACTGTGTGGATCACAGAAAATTGTGGAAACTTCTTAAAAAGATGGGAATATCAGACCACCTGACCAGTTTCCTGAGAAATCTGTATGCAGGTCAAGAAGCAACAGTTAGAACTAGACATGAAACAACAGACTGGTTCCAAATAGGAAAAAGAGTACATCAAAGGCTGCATATTGTCACCCTGCTTATTTAACACATATGCAGAGTACATCATGCAAAATCCTGGACTGGATGAAGCACAAGCTGGAATCAAGATTGCCAGAAGAAATATCAATAACCTCAGATATGCAGATGACAACACCCTTATGGCAAAAAGTGAAGAAGAACTAAAGAGCCTCTTGATGAAAGTGAAAGAGGAGAGCAAAAAAGTTGGCTTAAACCTCAACATTCAGAAAACGAAGATCATGGCATCTGGTCCCATCACTTCATGGGAAATAGATGGGGGAACAGTGAAAACAGTGTCAGGCTTTATTTTTTTGGGCTCCAAAGTCGCTGGAGATGGTGACTGCAGCCATGAAATTAAAAGATACTTGCTCCTTGGAAGAAAAGTTGTGACCAACCTAGACAGCATATTAAGAAGCATAGACATTACTTTGCCAACAAAGGTTGGTCTAGTCAAAGCTATGGTTTTTCCAGTAGTCATGTATGGATGTAAGAGTTGGACTATAAAGAAAGCTGAGCACTGAAGAATTGATGCTTTTAAACTGTGATGTTGGAGAAGACTCTTGAGAGTCCCTTGGACAACAAGGCGATCCAACCAGTCCATTCTAAAGGAGATCAGTCCTGGGTGTTCATTGGAAGGACTGATGTTGAAGCTGAAACTCCATATTTTGGCCACCTGATGTGAAGAACTGACTCATTTGAAAAGACCCTGATGCTGGGAAAGATTGAAGGCAAGAGGAGAAGGGGATGAGATGATTGGATGGCATCACTGACTTAGTGGACATGAGTTTGAGTAAATTCTGGGAGCTGGTGATGGACAGGGAGGCCTGGCATGCTGCAGTCCATGGGGTCACAAAGAGTTGGACATGACTGAGTGACTGAACTACATAATCTGTTTATCTCAAATGTCATCAGAAGCAAAATGGTAAGAATCTAGAATATAAAATTGCTATTAAATTGTCTTATTATGTAACAGAGATCTTGGTTACTGCTTATTATTGAAAATAGCATGTTTAATATTTATTTATTTTGGACTCAATATAGATTCTTTTATGGAATTTTCCTGATTATTGCATCTTGGTTGTACAGTGAAAAGAAATATTGTTTCTCATTGCCCCTAAGGCTGGCATTCTTTTTGATATTTTACATATTGTATCAGTCAGGGTCCAGCCAGGAGACAGTCCACAGTGTGATTGGAATATAAAAAGTTCACATGCAATTATTAATTATAGCAGGGTATTATCTATAAAAGTGTAATAAGGTCTTCCCCTGGTGGTCTGATGGTTAAAAATCTGCCAGGTAACGCAGGGACACTGATTGCTCGCTGGTGCAGGAAGATCCCACATGCCTTGGAATAACTGTGCCCATGTGCCACAGCTACTGAACCTGTGCCCTTGAGCCTGGGAACCACAGCTACTGAGCCCACGCACTGCAGCTACTGAAGTCTGTGTGCCCGAGAGCCTTGCTCCACAACAAGAGAAGCCACTGTAGTGAGAAGCTTGTGTACTGCCACAGAAAGCAGCCTCAGCTGACTGCAACTAGAGAAAGCCCATGTGCCGCACCAAAGACCCAGCACAGCCAAAATAATCAAATAAATCTCTTTTAGAAAGGAGGGAGGTAATGAGGTCTGTAAAGAAGGACTTCCACTGAGAGATGAGCATCCAAAGAAGGAACATTTAGAATGTCAGCATCTCCCCAAACTTGGGATTCCAGTCTTATGGAGAAGGTGTAGCTGCTGTCCATCGAGTGGCGGAAAAGTTTGACTGAGTTGCCTTGGTCCAGAACTATTTCATGATCGCTGAAGAGGTTGGCAGGCATGAAACTTCTCTGGAACTGACAAGACAGGAGCCTTCCACTGCAGTGATGGTTAACTAAAAGTCGTGAACAAGGAATTAAGGCCTTGAGTGGCAAGCAGGAAAAACCCATTTTGGGTGCAGGTGGAGAAAGGCTGGCAGAGAACACCCTTCTGATAGCACAGATGGTAAAGAATCTGTCTATAATGCAGGAGACACAGGTTTGATCCCCGGGTGGGGAAGATCCTCTGGAGAAGGAAATGGTAACCCACTCCACTATTCTTACCTGGAGAATTCTATGGACAGAGGAGCCTGGTGGGCTACAGTCCATGGGGTCACAAAGAGTTGGACACGACTGAGTGACTAAAACACACACACATTGTACATCGAGACTGAGTTGGAAAAGTGATTACTGGGGTGCCTGTGAAATTTATTGGAATCTTCCTGTAGATGGGCCACTGAAACTCAATGGGAAAGTGTCCGTGGAAGTGTCAGTAAAAGAGGAAGGCTGCTGCTGCTGCTAAGTCACTTCAGTCGTGTCGGACTCTCTGCGACCCCATAGACGGCAGCACACCAGACTCCCCCATCCCTGGGATTCTCCAGGCAAGAACACTGGAGTGGGTTGCCGTTTCCTTCTCCAATGCATGAAAGTGAAAAGTGAAAGTGAAGTCGCTCAGTCCTGTCCGACTCTTTGCAACCCCATGGACTGCAGCCCACCAGGCTCCTCCAATCATGGGATATGTCAGTAAAAGCGAAAGGAAGTACCAGTGGAAGTCATCCCTCCCACCTCCCGTGATTATAACATATGCAATGTTGAAAGCTACAGAGCCAGAACAAGATGAAAAAGAAACATATTTAATCCAGAGAAAGATGTCTCTTTGAACATTTCTCCTGATCAAGCTTAACATCATGTCAGGTTAAGGACAGGGAGAAATGCTTACAGGATCCATTTTCATTAATATGGAGTGGACAATAATGGGTTTATTTGTAGCTGAGAGGCAATTAATTGATAACTGGCATAAGAATTTTATCCTTAATTCTTTGAACCCATTTTCTATACATTGAGGCTCAAATATATAGTGTAATATGACTGAGCCTTAAGTTAAAGTCAAAACTGAGATATATACTGAGATATGACCCTTTATCCTACATACTTTTTGCTTATTATGCAGCCTGAAGTAAGACTTCCCTTTTTTTTTGTAGGTAATAAGTGACTGTGATCATTTTTTAATTGTAAAACCAAAAGATAAGCAAGCATCTAATTTGTTGAAAGATTCTGTATAACTGAATTTTGATAATTTCATATAATTTCACTATTAGTTATGCACTGGTACCTCATTAATCCTTCACTGGAAAGCACCGGCAGAGATGAGCGGTCACTTGGAGGTGGAATTGTAGAACAGATTTAAACATCTTTGTTATTTAAATTTTTAACTGAATTTTCATGGCTCAGTAAGTATGCTGTTGTGGTGGTGTTGTTTAGTCCCTAATTCGTGTCTGACTCTTGGTGTCTAATTCGTGTCTGACTCTTCTGAGACCCCATGGACTGTACCCTCCAGGCTCCTCTGTCCATGGGATTTCCCAGGCAAGAATACTGGAGTGGGTTGCCATGCCCTCCTCCTGGGGCATCTTCCCAACCCAAGGTTGGAACCCACGCAGATTCTTTACCACTGAGCCATGTGGGAAGCGCTTCTATTTACCTAGGTCTTCTTTAATTTCTTTTAGTGATGTTTTCAGTTTTTAGTGTACAATTATCCACCATTTTGGTAAAATTTATTCATAAGCATTTCATTCTTTCTGATAGTACTGCCTACATAATTATTTTTTAATTTTTAAAAAATTGTTAATTCCTAATATATTGAAATATAGCTGTTTTGTATTGATTCTAATAGTTTTATTGTGTGTGGGGGTTATTTAGATTTTTTCTACATAAGATAATGTCATTTGGTAGTATGGTTTTACTTCTTCCTTTCCAATTTGTATACCTTTTATTTCTATTTCTAGTCTAATTTTTCTGACATTACTCTTCAGGAAAATATTAAATAGAAGTGATGAAAGTGAACATGTTCTGATTTTATGAGGTATGCTTTCAACCTTTCACCATTAAGTATGTCTTCATTATAGGAGAAACCTTGGCATATATTTGTTGCTTATATAACGCATGTCAGCCTTCAGGAGCACTTTGTCCCAGGTCTTACTATAAACTGTCACCTATCTGGTTATGTAATTGTTTTCAAAAGGCCATTCCACAATTTTACTCACCAAGTTTCTATTAAGTTCTTTTGTCTATAATTTGCAAATATTTCTTGGACTCTATCTCTTCATGTTAGATGGGGTTCCCTAGATACAGATCCTGAGATGGGATTTTATGGAAGTGATTTATAAGGAGAAGGGATTTAATGAAGCTACTATGGTAGGAGAAGAAAGGATGTAGTCTAAACTAGATTCTGAATTCAGCCTGTAGTCACAAGAGCTCTAGGGTATAATTTTATGGATCCTACACTCTGAGAAGGCAGGACCCAAATCTGTTTTTATTAGTCACTGAAGACCCAACAAATATCCATGTGCCTGATTCATTATTTCAGCTCAAAAATATTTACTGATAAATGAATAAAGGACAGAGGAATAATGGAACACATTTATTATGAAATTGCTTTGTATGTAGATGTAGTCACAGATTAAAAAAAAGCTTTTAATAATAAAATGTTACCAAAAGGTAAAGATTAACAGAGAACTATAATATGAATAGCTCGTACATATATAAGATAATGAAATCTTGCTGAGACAGGAAAAACATCAAGGTAAACTATTTGCTCATGTTGCTGATAATTTCAGTTTTCCTTTCTTTCTTTCTCTCAAAAGAAAGAGTAAAAGAAATTGTGATTTCCCTAAACAATTCACCTAGAATTCTCAGAATCTGAATTAAATAAAGTTAAATAAAGATAGGAAAAAATTCTCTCAAATACAGTGCCTTTTTCCTCTTTATTTTACTGAGATTTTATTTTGCTTTCACCTTTTATTTACTCATTCAATGTTTATTACTAACCAAAAATTGTGCTACTCTGAAGGTTTTTCCTGTGGTCATGTATGGATGTGAGAGTTGGACTGTGAAGAAGGCTGAGCACCGAAGAATTGATGCTTTTGAACTGTGGTATTGGAAAGACTCTTGAGAGTCCCTTAGACTGCAAGGAGATCCAACCAGTCCATTCTGAAGGAGATCAACCCTGGGATTTCTTTGGAAGGAATGATGCTGAAGCTGAAACTCCAGTACTCTGGCCACCTCATGCGAAGAGTTGACTCATTGGAAAAGACTTTGATGCTGGGAGGGATTGGGGGCAGGAGGAGAAGGGGACAACCCAGGATGAGATGGCTGGATGGCATCACCGACTCGATGGATGTGAGTCTGAGTGAACTCTGGGAGTTGGTGATGGACAGGGAGGCCTGGTGTGCTGCGATTCATGGGGTCGCAAAGAGTCGGACACGACTGAGTGACTGAACTGAACTGAAGAAACTATCATGATATACCAGGAAAGTTTTTTATGGAATATGACCACATATTTAATAGATAGAAATTCCTATCTGACATCAAGAGTTTCTTTTGTTTGAGTCATAACTCTTTTGGATGGTTTTTCAACCTAAGATGGTGACATGAACAATGGTAAGTGCTATGAAACCTAAGAGGAAATTTAAAAAAAATCATGCAATCTCCATTCAACTATTATAAATGTTCAATGAACAATTTTATTACTAAATATATTTATGTTTAACTGGAGGATAATTGTTCTAATGTGTCCATCAAAACCCAGTGTTGTGTTGGGCTTTATAACAATAAAATAGTTACATGTTACAGCTAACAAATCACTCTCAACTATGATACATAAAGTGAACAGTTGGCAATGAAAAGTTATTGGATTTTTAGTTACAGTAACAAAATGAAATGTACTGTACATAATTTGTCCAGCATAGTGTCTATCTCAATAAAAGGTAGTTAGTAATTATCTTCCCTTTCTATCATTTCTTGGCTGTCTATGAAGGCAGTTAGGATTTTGGTCAGGGAAATGGGTCTGATTCTGATTACTAACTCTTTGGTATATATGCTTTAATACCATCCCTTTTCCTTCAATTTCACCACTTGTAAAATTGGGATAATAGCAGCATTATAACACTCTTTGTGTTGTTAGAGTTTAGTGGTAAATACCAATTTACTTAGTATTTCTTTCATGTTATTAGATGAAAAATCTATAAATCCACGTACAAGGTTGAAACTAGTAAAAAATAAACCTCAATTTGGTAGAATTTAGATTCTAAAGATGGAAAGAATGGTTTTGATATATGTTTTTTTTTTTTCTTTTTCTGGGAGCTTATTTCTGTTCCCCTCAGTGCAGAATGTATAATTTGCAGTGACTAATTTACTTCTTTATTCTTTACATACTCCTTGTTGCAATCATCTAAAATACACTTTGACCTTTGTATCAGACGAATTAACGTTCAGCTCTAAAGCACATTAATAAGACAACTGAAGTAACTTTCCTACTACACAATTTCCTAATGGCATTTTCCATCTGGGCATTTCTCAAGGTATAGATTAAGGGATTTAACATGGGAGTTATCATAGTATAAAATACAGCAACTGCTTTATCAACAGGTAAGGTAGCTGCGGGTCTCATGTACACAAATATGCAGGGAACAAAGTATAAAACGACCACTGTGATGTGGGAGATGCAGGTAGAGAGGGCTTTTCGTCTTGCTTCCAAGCTGTAGGCCCGTAGGGAATGCAAGATGACCACATAGGAGACCAGCAGGAGAAGGAAGTTTAACAGACAGATGAAGCCACTGTTGGCAGCAATGAAGAGCCCTAGAGAGTGGGTATCAGTGCAGGCAAGATTGAGCAAAGGGTTCAGGTCACACATAAAGTGATCTATGATGTTAGGGCCACAGAAGGGTAAGCGGAAGATGAAGAGGATCTGTATGAATCCATGAAGAAAGCCTCCCACCCATGACACTCCCACTAGCAGCCCACACACCTGCCAGTTCATGATGCTTGTGTAGTGCAAGGGCTTGCAGATGGCCACATAGCGGTCATAGGCCATCACAGTGAGCAGGATGACTTCTGCACCTCCAAAGAAATGTTCCCCAAAGATTTGGGTCATGCATCCCTTAAATAAGATGGTTTTCTTTTCATGAAGTGAATCTACAATCATCTTAGGGGCACACACAGAGGAATAAGAGGCATCAATAAAGGAGAGATAGGCCAGGAAAAAGTACATGGGCGATCCCAAAGACGGGCTGGCAGTGATGGTGAGCATGATAAGCACATTTCCTATCACAGTGGTGATGTAGATGATAAAGAACACAGCAAATACAATCTTTTGCACCTTTGGATTCTGTGTGAGCCCCAGGAGAACAAACTCTGTCACGTTGTTCCTGCTCTCCATGCATTTCATGAAATGGTTTATTCACTACCTGAAAGTGAGAGAGTTAATTCTTAGGAAGGCTGATAAGGGCCTGAAAGAGAAAGGGTCCAGGGCCCTGGAGGGCGAGAAAGACATAAACATTTTTTTTTTCTACATTGCTTTGTCTTAGTCACATAAAATGTTCTTTCTTAAACTGAGCTTTTGTGGCAATAATCTTTAAAATTAACTTTGTTTAAGCCCATTTTTTTTTTTCTTAAACTGAGTTTTTGTGACAATAATTTTTAAAATAAACTTTCTTTAAGCCCAGAACTAATGATTACACAACAAAACATCTCATCTTGCTCAAGGGTGGGTTTTCCCTTAAGTTCTGTACTAATGATTGTGTAACAACAATGTATCTTACTCAAGAACATGTTTCTCCTTCTTAAGTGAACCTTCTGACTAGTCTTAAGATGTGTGTTGTGGGAGTGGGTCTGGTAAAAGTACATAACGCCTTGATAAGACTTGATAAGAACAGTCTCTGTCCCCCTTCTGATATCTATGTTAGAAGCTTTCTCTGCCCTTTTTCACTGTAATAAAACTTATACCACACAAAGGCTCTGAGTGATCAAGCCTGGTCCCTGATTCTGAAGCTAAATCCTCTTCTTCAGAGATCATGAATCCATCGTTCACTGTCCAAAGCTAACAAAAGAAAACATAATTTTAATTTATGCATTTAATGGCACCCCACTCCAGTACTCTTGCCTGGAAAATCCCATGGATGGAGGAGCCTGGTGGGCTGCAGTCCATGGGGTCTGGAAGAGTTGGACACAACTGAGTGACTTCACTTTCACTTTCATGCATTGGAGAAGGAAATGGCACCCCACTCCAGTATTCTTGCCTGGAGAATCCCAGGGATGGTGGAGCCTGGTGGGCTGCTGTCTATGGGGTTGCACAGAGTCGGACACAACTGAAGTGACTTAGCAGCAGCAGCAGCAGCAAGCTTATTAAACTTCTTCATTCTCAGTTCAGTTCAGTTCAGTCACTCAGTCGTGTCCGACTCTGCGACCCCATGAATTGCAGCACCCCAGGCCTCTCTGTCCATCACCAACTCCTGGAGTTCTCTCAAACTCATGTCCATCGAGTAGGTGATGCCATCCAGCCATCTCATCCTCTGTTGTCCCCTTCTCCTCCTGCCCCCAACCCCTCCCAGCATCAGAGTCTTATCCAAGGAGTCAACTCTTTGCATGAGGTGGCCAAAGTACTGGAGTTTCAGCTTTAGCATCATTCCTTTCAAAGAAATCCCAGGACTGATCTCCTTTAGAATGGACTGGTTGGATCTCCTTGCAGTCCAAGGGAGACTTCTTCATTCTAATAAGTAATAAATACCCAGACTTTACTGAGTGTGAATTCTTTCTTTCTTTCTTTCTTTTTTTTTTTAATGAAGAAATGATTCTGAGTTCTTAAGATTATTCCAATTACCTCCTAGGAGAAAATTCTTTTAATAATGTAGATGTGAGGAACTTTTGTAAACCCATGGGTGGGAGACCTTAATCATCTGAAATGGTTCAGAGTCTGACTTGAAGTAGTGTATTTCCCCGATAATGGCAATTAAGTGTGAAAAGAGGTAGAGGATGGATGTAAAGCTTAGGAATTTTCCTTTTACTCTCTAAGAAATGGGGGACCATGGAAGGTCATTGAAAATATGAGTGGAAGGATGAAAGAAATTTGATGAAGAGGGAATCTTGGATGTTATTCTACTAAAGATTTTGTGTGTCTTGGATGAAGTTGGCAGGGTTTCAGTGAACGGATGGAAGATGGAGACAGAAACCACAATAGCAAAGTACTTAGAATAGTTGAAAAAGGAGTAACACTACAATGCACGTGTGCTAAGTTGCTTCAGTCATGTCCATCTCTTTGTGATCCCATGGACTCTAGCCCACCGGGCTCCTCCCTCCATGGGATTCTCCAGGCAAGAACATTGGAGTAGGTTGGAGTCTTCCCAACAGGTTGTTATTGTTTAGTTGTTAAGTCATGTCTGACTCTTTTGTGACCCCCATGGACCGTAACCGCTCCACACTCCTCTGTTCATAGGATTTTTCAGGCAAGAATACTGGAGCGGGTTTCTGTTTTCTTCTCCATGGGGATCTTCCTGACCTAGGGATCGAACCCATGTCTCCTACTTTGGCAGGCAGATTCTTTACCACTGAGCCACCAGGAAAGCCCAAAGAATGGGTACAAGAGCTAATTAAAAGTATTCATAATGCATGTTGACTAAACCTAATTACTTTGCAATGCATATAGCAGGTACATTCCAATAATTTTTTGCTATGTTCATAGTATACTATCACATGCTTTCTTTTCCTAGTAATAACAATTTGCACAGTTGTATCATTCATTTGGCGCATGAGGAAACAATCTCACAGACTAACATTAATAGTTTGATAAAAGTGCTAATATTAACTAAAACTGCACACTTAGTTGCTTTAAATGTCATGCAGACATTTGGTTTTAATCCTTGATACAAACCTACAAGATGGTTACTACCATCAGTTTTATGCTTATTTTACACGTTAAGAAATAGAAGCATAGAGAAATTAAGGATTCTGTTCAAGGCCAAGCAGCTAAAAATTTAGGCAGAGCTAAGATCAGTTCATATTATGCATCTTTATTTTTTTGCTCCAAATCTTAATCCATGCTCTATGCTGTCATGTTATAATAAACAATGGAGAGCTAGTAACCTCCTTTTGAAATGACCATAATTATTATACTTTCGATTACTTTAATACTATTTGAGAGGCAAGTTTATACTGATAAATTTCATCCACTCACACACACATATACACATTCACACACACATTGATATCTCTGAACTCTCAAGTAGTAAGGAAACTGTGGTATTGAATTCACTGAATAGCCCTTTCATCTTGACTTTTTCCTCAAACCTAACTCTCCCTTCTCTGATATCACTCCAAAGAATAGGACCCCAGATTTTTCTGCAAAATGTTGAGAAAGTCTATGCCACTGGTTAAATGGTTTGGTTTGAGAATCAGAAAAGACCCAGTTTGAATCCTGGTTCTTCCAATTGCAACTTCTTTCATCTGAAGTGCATTTCTTTGGCACCTTACATTCTTGTTTTCTCAGCTATAAAGTTAGAATAATAATATCCACTTCATAGATCAGTAGTTGAGTCATTATGCATGAAGACACCCACCTGCTGTGGATACAAAAAGAACTTTTAGTTACTTTTGTGACTGTGTATACAGCTGTAGGATAGGGAGAGTTAACATTTGGAGCAGTAATACAGAGAACTGTTTAACCATGCTTCAAACTCCAGAATTACTACTAATTTTACTCTCAAAGAAACAACAGATGCTGATATTATCCATAGCAGGTTTCCCCAGGAAGGGTCACCATATTTATACTTGATGAAACTACTGGTGATTTATACTACTGATATTTGTAATTTTCTCTTTCAGGTATGTGAAGTATAATTAAATTTTGTTTTATCCTTATTATTAGTCCTGATCATTAAATAAGATGTTTCATGGCCAAGCATGGGGCCTGCTGTCACAGAGCTGGGTTCCTCAATTTGCTTAACCTCTTCAAGTCTCAAAATTTTCAAGTGTCAAATTAATGAATATCTTTTGAAAAATTGAAGTGTGGGTAAAATAATCTTTTACTATATTTGAAATGTGTTGAAAAATAATGAGTTATACATATGAAGTAACAAATTAAAATGAGCATCAACACTGTTGAAAAACTTACCTTAGCTCTTCACATGATTTTAGTGATGTTTGAATGTGTTCAGGAGCAGTTCCATATTCAAACTAACTTCTTATAGCAAGTAACTTTCAGTATAAAAGGTGTGACACTTGAGAAGAGCTTGTTAACTCTGAAATGAACAGTTGTTAAGAAATTGTATACATTGAACATGTATAAGTTCTTAGTATATCAATTATATCTCATAAAACCTGTTTTAAAAGATAAAAGGGTTCTTAGAAGTTTAAATCTTTCCATCTAGCTTCTAAAGCCTCAAACGGTCTTCACAGAAAACTTGCTTTCTGATTTTGAATTTAGAATGGGTTAACTGGAATACTATGGACAACTGATTTGAATAAATGTCAGTGGTTCAGCAGCACAAGAAACAGAGTGTGAAGGAAGCATATTCAAATGGTTCATTCTGCCCATGATGAATCTTATTCTAGAGAGATGAACAGCAACACAAATCACTTCCACCTTCCTCTTGTATATTCATAGATATTCAAAGAGGCTTTCCCTCTTGTATATTCCAGGGACCTTGTCTTATAGCTGCTGCTTTCTCTCCTAGGAATTAATTATCTCCTTTGATGGAAAGGCTTTGTCCAGAAGCAAGTATTCTGGAACGACAGGGTGGAGAAATACTGTGAAGTGGGGAATAGTTTTCCCTTCGTGTGTGCGCGTGGGAGTTCAGTTATGTTTGACTGTGACCCCATGGAGCCTGCCAGACTTCTTTGTCTATGGAATTTTCCAGACAAGATTACATGAGTGGGTTGCCATTTCCTTCTCCAGGGGGTCTTCCTGACCCAGGGATCAAACCCATGTCTCTTGTGTCTCCTGCATTGGCAGGCAAGTTCTTTTCGAGCTGAGCCACTGGAGAAGCTCAGTATTCCCTTCACTTGGAAACTAAATCTGTGAGATTCCCTCTTTTCTATCAGGACCTGGATTGTTAAGAAAACTGAATGTCTTGTCAATAGCAAAGTGGCATAATTCCTGTGCGTGACATGTGATGAATCCCCATTGACTCTTGTCATAGGAGAGTTTGTATTTTCTTCTCAATTATTAAACCTTTATTGGAAACCATTATTGATTGCTTGAGAGCTAGATCACCGAGGACATACAATTAATGGCAGCCTTTTGAAAGTTCTTGAATCAAAAAGCTGTTTTTCTCCCTTCTACCTCCTCCTCCAGATTCATTGATGTATCACAGACAAATAAAATTTTGTTTTTAAGGTGTCTAACAGCAGTTAGATATAAGTATACATTGTGAAATAATCACCACAATCAAACTATTAACATATTTATCAATCATGGTGTTACCATTTTTTGTGGTGATAGCACGATCCACCCTCTTAGCAAATTCTCAGTGTACAATGCAATATTGTTAACTATAATCACATTGCTGTATAATATACTTCCAGAAATTATTCATCTTTCAGTTCAGTTCAGTCGCTCAGTCGTGTCTGACTCTTTGCGACCCCATGAATCGCAGCACGCCAGGCCTCCCTGTCCATCACCATCTCCCGGAGTTCACTCAGACTCACGTCCATCGAGTCCATGATGCCATCCAGCCATCTCATCCTCTGTCATCCCCTTCTCTTCCTGCTCCCAATCCCTCCCAGCATCAGGGTCTTTTCCAAGGAGTCAACTCTTCGCATGAAGTGGCCAAAGTACTGGAGCTTCAGCTTTAGCATCATTCCTTCCAAAGAAGTCCCAGGGTTGATTTCCTTCAGAATGGACTGGTTGGATCTCCTTGCAGTCCAAGGGACTCTCAGGAGTCTTCTCTAACACCACAGTTCAAACGCATCAATTCTTCGGTGCTCAGCCTTCTTCACAGTCCAACTCTCACATCCATACATGACTACAGGAAAAACCACAGACTTGACTAGACGGACCTTAGTTGGCAAAGTAATGTCTCTGCTTTTGAATATACTATCTAGGTTGGTCATAACTTTTCTTGCAAGGAGTAAGTGTCTTTTAATTTCATGGCTGCAATCACCATCTGCAGTGATTTTGGAGCCCCCCAAAATAAAGTCTGACACTGTTTCCACTGTTTCCCCATCTATTTCCCATGAAGTGATGGGACCGGATGCCATGATCTTCGTTTTCTGAATGTTGAGCTTTAAGCCAACTTTTTCACTCTCCTCTTTCACTTTCATCAAGAGGCTTTTTAGCTTCTCTTCACGTTCTGCCATAAGGGTGGTGTCATTTGCATATCTGAGGTTATTGATATTTCTCCCGGCAATCTTGATTCCAGCTATTGTTTCTTCCAGTCCAGTGTTTCTCATGATGTACTCTGCATAGAAGTTCAATAAGCAGGGTGACAATATACAGCCTTGATGCACTCCTTTTCCTATTTGGAACCAGTCTGTTGTTCCATGTCCAGTTCTAACTCTTGCTTCCTGACCTGCATACAGATTTCTCAAGATTTCAGATTTTCCACAGTTTATTGTGATCCTTCCATAACTGACATTTGGTTTCCCTTTATCAATCTCTGCTCATTTCTCCCTCCCTGGTATTATACTCTTTGCTTCTATAGGTTTGACTATTTTAGATTCCATATATAAGTAATGGAGCTTCCCAGGAGGTGTTAGTGATAAAGAACCCACCTGCCAATGCAGGTAGACGTGAGAGACAGAGGTTTGATCCCTGGATAGGGAAGATGCCCTGAAGGAGGTCATGGCAACCCACTCCAGAATTCTTGCTTGGAGAATCCCATGGACAGAGGAGCCTGGCAGGCTACATTCCATGAGGTTGCAAAGAGTTGGACACAACTGAAATGACTTAGCATGCACACACACATATAAGTAATACCATGTAGCATTTCTCTTGTCTATATGGCTTATTGTATTTACCATAATGTTCTCCAGATTCATTTCATGCTCTTGCAAATGAAATTTCCTTTTAAGAAAAAAACTATGTAATATTCTATTATATATATATATATGTGTGTGTGCTATGTATCCTGGAGAAGGAAATGGCAACCCATTCCAGTATTCTTGCCTGAGAAATCCCATGGACAGAAGAGCCTAGTGGACTACAGTCCACGAGGTCACAAAAGAGTTGAGACGACATAGCGACTAAACACACACACCTGCCACATGATCTACCCGTATATCTGACACATGTTGTTTCATATTCCAGTTATTGTGAATGAACAAGAGTCCTGGTATCTCTTCAGCATAATTGCTTTTAATTCCTTTGCCTATATACCCAGAAGTGAAAGTGCTGAATCAAAAGTAGTTCTAGTTTTAATTTTTTGAGAAATCTCCATTCTACTGTCTATAATTGCTTTGTTAGTTTACAAGGGTTTCCTTTCTTCCACATCTTTACCAACACTTGTTATTTTTATGCTTTTTTAAAATAATTACCATATAACTGTGATACCTCACTGATATTTTGACTTACATTTTCCTGATGACTAGTGACATTTAACACTTTTTCATTTACCTATTATTGGAGAAGGAAATGGCAACCCACTCCAGTGTTCTTGCCTGGAGAATCCCAGGAATGGGGGAGCCTGGTGGGCTGCCATCTATGGGTCGCACAGAGTCGGACACGACTGAAGCGACTTAGCAGCATCAACAGCAGCAGCATTTACCTATTGGCCATTGTTGGTATTCTTTTGAGAAATTTCCTATGCCCATTTTAAAATTAGGTTATTTGCTTTTTCACTATTGGTTTATGCAAGTTACTTATGTATGTGGGATATTAACCCCTTATCAGACATGTGGCTGTGGCTGCAAATATTTTCTCAGTTCACTGGCTGCCTTTTTATTCATGATTGTTTCCTTTGCTGTGCAGGTTTTTCTTTTTCTTTTTTAATGTAACCCCACTTTTCTACTTTTACTTTTGGTGTCATATTTAAAAAGTCATTACCTAGACCAATGTCAAGATTTTTCTGTGTTGTCTTCAAGTAGTTTTTTGTGATTGTTGTTTGTTTCCTGTCTCGTATTTAAGTCTAATCCATATTGAGTTTTATTTTTTGTATACTGTGAGATAAGGATCTGATTTTTTTCTTCTGCATGGGGTTATCCACAGTACACAAGCCATTACTGAAGAAACCATTCTTTTTCTTGACATCCTTGTGAAAGCTCAGTTGAATGTATGTATGTGGATGGCTTATTCCTGATTTGGAAATCAGGAATTGGTTGGTCTACAGTTCTATTCTATATATATAAATTGATCTATATGACTTTTTTTTTAAATTTGAGTTTTAGATAATTACAAAAGTAACAGTAATATTGTCTTTTCATTTTTTTAATATAAATTTATTTATTTTAATTGGAGGTTAATTACTTTAAAATATTATATTGGTTTTGCCATACATCAACATGAATCCGCCACTATGCAAGCACTGTTTTTCACTTTTCTTAGTTCAGTTCAGTTGCTCAGTCGTGTCCGACTCTTTGCGACCCCATGAATTGCAGCACGCCAGGCCTCCCTGTCCATTACCATCTCCCGGAGTTCACTCAGACTCACGTCCGTCGAGTCCGTGATGCCATCCAGCCATCTCATTCTGGGTCATCCCCTTCTCCTCCTGCCCCCACTCTTTCCCAGCATCAGTGTCTTTTCCAATGAGTCAACACTTTGCATGAGGTGGCCAAAGTACTGGACTTTCAGCTTTAGCATCATTCCTTCCAAAGAAATCCCAGGGTTGATCTCCTTCAGAATGGACTGGTTGGATCTCCTTGCAGTCCAAGGGACTCTCAGGAGTCTTCTCCAACACCACAGTTCAAAAGCATCAATTCTTTAGCGCTCAGCCTTCTTCACAGTCCAACTCTCACATCCATACATGACCACAGGAAACACCATAGCCTTGACTAGATGGACCTTAGTTGGCAAAGTAATGTCTCTGCTTTTGAATATACTATCTAGGTTGGTCATAACTTTTCTTGCAAGGAGTAAGCATCTTTTAATTTCATGGCTGCAATCACCATCTGCAGTGATTTTGGAGCCCAAAATAATAAAGTCTGATACTGTTTCCACTATTTCCCCATCTATTTCCCAAGAAGTGATGGGACCGGATGCCATGATCTTTGTTTTCTGAATGTTGAGCTTTAAGCCACTTTTTCACTCTCCTCTTTCACTTTCATCAAGAGGCTTTTTAGTTCCTCTTCACTTTCTGCCATAAGGGTGGTGTCATCTGCATATCTGAGGGTATTGATATTTCTCCCGGCAATCTTGATTCCAGCTTGTGCTTCTTCCAGTCCAGCATTTCTCATGATGTACTCTGCATATAAGTTAAATAAGCAGGGTGACAATATACAGCCTTGATGCACTCCTTTTCCTATTTGGAACCAGTCTGTTGTTCCATGTCCAGTTCTAACTCTTGCTTCCTGACCTGCATACAGATTTCTCAAGAGGCAGGTTAGGTGGTCTGGTATTCCCATCTCTTTCAGAATTTTCCACAGTTTATTGTGACCCATACAGTCAAAGGCTTTGGCATAGTCAATAAAGCAGAAATAGATGTTTTTCTGGAACTCTCTTGCTTTTTTGATGATCCAGCGGATGTTGGCAATTTGATTTCTGGTTCCTCTGCCTTTTCTAAAACTAGCTTGAACATCAGGGAGTTCACGGTTCACGTATTGCTGAAGCCTGGCTTGGAGAATTTTGAGCATTACTTCACTAGCATGTGAGATGAGTGCAATTGTGCAGTAGTTTGAGCATTCTTTGGCATTGCCTTTCTTTGGGATTGGAATAAAAACTGACCTTTTCCAGTCCTGTGGCCACTGCTGAGTTTTCCAAATTTGCTGGCATATTGAGTGCAGCCCTTTCACAGCATCATCTTTCAGGATTTGAAACAGCTCAACCGGAATTCCATCATGTCCACTAGCTTTGTTCGCAGTGATGCTTTATAAGGCCCACTTGACTTCACATTCTTCAGGATGTCTGGCTCTAGGTGAATGATCACATCATCATGATTATCTGGGTCATGAAGATCTTTTTTGTACAGTTCTTCCATATATTCTTGCCACTTCTTCTTAATATCTTCTGCTTCTGTTAGGCCCGTACCATTTCTGTCCTTTATCGAGCCCATCTTTGCATGAAATGTTCCCTTGGTATCTCTAATTTTCTTGAAGAGATCTCTAGTCTTTCTCATTCTGTTATTTTCCTCTATTTCTTTGCATTGATCGCTGAAGAAGGCTTTCTTATCTCTTCTTGCTATTCTTTGGAATTCTGCATTCAGATACTTATATCTTTCCTTTTCTCCTTTGCTTTTCACCTCTCTTCTTTTCAGAGCTATTTGTAAGGCCTCCCCAGACAGCCATTTTGCTTTTTTGCATTTCTTTTCCATGGGGATGGTCTTGATCCCTGTCTCCTGTACAATGTCATGAACCTCAGTCCATAATTCATCAGGCACTCTATCTATCAGATCTTGTCCCTTAAATCTATTTCTCACTTCCACTGTATAATCATAAGGAATTTGATTTAGGTCATACCTGAATGGTCTAGCGATTTTCCCTACTTTCTTCAATTTCAGTCTGAATTTGGCAATAAGGAGTTCATGATTTGAGCCACAGTCAGCTCCCGGTCTTGTTTTTGCTGACTGTATAGAGCTTCTCCATCTTTGGCTGCATAGAATATAATCAATCTGAATTCGGTGTTGACCATCTGGTGATGTCCATGTGTAGAGTCTTCTCTTGTGTTGTTGGAAGAGGGTGTTCGCTATGACCAGTGCATTTTCTTGCAAAACTCTATTAGTCTTTGCCTTGCTTCATTCTGCATTCCAAGACCAAATTTGCCTGTTACTCCAGGTGTTTCTTGACTTCCCTCTTTTGCATTCCAGTCCCCTATAATGAAAAGGACATCTTTTTGGGGTGTTAGTTCTAAAAGGTCTTGTAGGTCTTCATAAAACCGTTCAGCTTCAGTTTCTTCAGTGTTACTGGTTGGGGCATAGACTTGGATAACTATGATATTGAATGGTTTGCCTTGGAGACGAACAGAGATCATTCTGTCGTTTTTGAGATTGCATCCAAGTACTGCATTTCGGACTCTTTTGTTGACCTTGATGGCTACTCCATTTCTTCTGAGGGATTCCTGCCCGCAGTAGTAGATATAATGGTCATCTGAGTTAAATTCACCCATTCCAGTCCATTTTAGTTCACTGATTCCTAGAATATTGATGTCCACCCTTGCCATCTCTTGTTTGACCACTTCCAATTTGCCTTGATGCATGGACCTGACATTCCAGGTCAGAGAAACCCAAGTAAGATGGTAGGTGTTGCAAGAGGGCATCAGAGGGCAGACTCACTGAAACCATACTCACAGAAAACTAGTCAATCTAATCACACTAGGACCACAGCCTTGTGTAACTGAATGAAACTAAGCCATGCCTGTGGGGCAACCCAAGACGGGCGAGTCATGGTGGAGAGGTCTGACAGAGCGTGGTCCACTGGAGAAGGGAATGACAAGCGGCTTCAGTATTCTTGCCTTGAGAACCCCATGAACAGTATGAAAATGCAAAATGATAGGATACCAAAAGAGAAACTCCCCAGGTCGGTAGGTGCCCAATATGCTACTGGAGATCAGTGGAGAAATAACTCCAGAAAGAATGAAGGGATGGAGCCAAAGCAAAAACAATACCTGGTTGTGGATGTGACTGGTGATAGAAGCAAGATCCGATGTTGTACAGAGCAATATTGCACAGGAACCTGGAATGTCAGGTCCATGAATTAAGGCAAATTGGAAGTAGTCAAACACTTTTCTCAGTAGCCACAATCCCAGAAGGCTCCATCTTACAATATTTTCTTTCTTTGTCATATGAGTTTGTCAATGTGAAATATTAGCAGTAAAAATGAGAACATAAATTTAAACACAAGAGAGTTCCAATTGTTCTGCATTCTTTTCATTTGAAGTTATTTTCCTTTGAGTAATTCCAAGAAGTATGTCTTGGTACTTTATTGTGGTTTTAATTTCTTGTTTCCCTGTTGCTAATTTTGTCGAGCACTACTTTTCATGCTCTTATTGACCATTTATATATTTTCTTTTGTGACATTGCTGTTCATGTCCTTTGCACATTTAAAAATAGTTTTAAAATTATATAACACACTTATATAATATATACATATGTATATGTATATAGTTTTCTCCTTGCTCATGAATTGCCCTTTCACTTTTTGAAATGGTGACATCGGATAGTGCATGCTCAGTCGCTTCTGTCATGTCTGATTCTGCGACCCCATGGACTGCAGCCCACCAGACTCATCTCTCTATGGGATTCTCCAGGCGAGAATACTGGAGTAGGTTGCCATGCCCTCTGCCAAGGGATCTTTGGATCCCAGGATTGAACTCGCATCTCCTGTGTCACAGGCGGATTCTTTACCCACTGAGCCACCTAGATGGAGGTAGGTAGGTGTTGATATCTCAAGTTGCTACAATATATTATCTAAGGTATCTGGGTTTTAGGACTTCCCCTGTAGTCCAGTGGTTAAGAATCTGCCTACTAATGCAGGGGATGCAGATTCAGTCTCTGGTCCATGAAGATCCCACATGCTGTGAGGCAGTTAAGCCCATGTGCCACCACTACTGAAGTCCAAGCCTGTGTACCCCAACTGCTGAAGGCTGCATGCCCTAGAGCTGGTGCTGTGCAACAAGAGAGACCACAGCGACGAGAGGCCTGCACACTGCAACTAGCTAGCTCACCACAACTAGAGAAAGCCTGCGTGCAGCAGTGAAGATCCGGCACAGCCAAAAATAAGAATAGATTACTAAGATAAATAAAATGTCTGGTTTTCAATAAAAAATTAGGAGATGTGCTAAAAAAGTATGACCCATACCAGGATGAAATACAGGCATCAGAAACTGTAAAAGGTTTAAAATCTTGATAAAGTCCATTTTTTCTTATTTTCTGCTTATTGGGTCATATCTAACATATATTGGTCTACTCAAACATTTAGAAAAAGATATTATTTTAGATTAAGCATTAACTTGTAGGTCCGTGAATCATTTCATATTAATTTTGGGGTGTTGTGTTGGTAGTAGTGTTTTTTTTTTTCTTTTTCTCATAGATATCCCATTGAAACAGCATAACTTGTTTAAAGTCTATTCTTTAATCACTGGATTATCTTGACACCTTTGCAAAAAATTAATGCATTTGAGTTTTTCTCTGGATGTTCTAATACGTTTTTGAACATGTGCTCATGCTCAGTCGCTCAGTGGTGTCCAACTCTATGTGACCCCGTGGACTATAGCCTGCCAGGTTCCCTTGCCCATGGAATTCCAGGCAAGAATACTGAGTGGATTGCTGTTTCCTTCTCCAGGGGATCTTTCCGACCCAGAGATTGAACCCATGTCTCCTCTGTTTCCTGCATTGGCAGGCAGATTCTTTACCACTGAGCCACCTAAGAAACGCATTTAAGTCGTGAGTAACTGAAAGTCGCTCAGTCATATCTGACTCTTTGTGACGCTATGGGTTATACAGTCCATGGATTCTCCAGGCAAGAATACTGGAGTGAGTAGCCATTCCCTTCTCCAGGGGGTCTTCCCAACCCAGAAATTGAACCCAGTTCTTTCAGGCAGATTCTTTACCAGTTGAGCCATCAGGGAAGCCCAAGAATACTGGAGTGGGTAGCCTATCCCTTCTCCAGCAGATCTTCCCGACCCAGGAATCGAACCAGGGTCTCCTGAATTGCAGGCAGATTCTTTACTGGCTGAGCTATCAGGGAAACCCCGTTTAAGTCATACTTATATTTTATTTCTTCATATGAATAATTTGTCTATTCTCTATCGTACTTTCTTGTCCTTATCCCTTCCTCCTCCTCCCTTCCTTATAATTCTAGCTAATGCTTTGTCTATTGTATTTAAGATTCCCAAAGAACCAGTTTTTTGTTTCATTGATTTTTCTATTGTTTTTATATCTTCTGTTTCAATGATTTTTGTTCTTAACCTTATTATTTCCTATTTTTTCTTACTTTCTGCTAATTTCCTCTTATTTTTCAACCTCTTTGAGTCAAAATCTTTGATAATTGATTCGAGACATTATTGACTTTTAAAAATTTTATTATTTATTTATTTATTTTTTACTTTACAATATTGTATTGGTTTTGCCATACATCAACATGAATCCGCAATGGGTGTACACGTGTTCCCAATCCTGAACCCCACTCCCACCTCCCTCCCCATACCATCCCTCTGGGTTATCCTAGTGCACCAGCCCCAAGCATCCTGTATCCTGCATCGAACCTAGACTGACGATTCGTTTCTTATATGATATTACACCAATACAGTATACTAATGCATATATATGGAATTTAGAAAGATGGTAACAATAACCCTGTATGCAAGATAGCAAAAGAGACACAGATGTATTGACTTTCTAATATAGGTATTTTATGGTTCTAATTTCTCTCTAAGGACTTCTCATGCTTCCCAGATGGACAAAAACATACAGCATTAGTCTTTTGCTGTCTGGCTTAATTCACTAAGCATGCTATCCACTGAATCATCCATATTTTTGCGAATGGCACAATTTTATTTTTAATGGCTCAGTAGTATTCCATTATGTGTGTGTGTGTGTGTGTGTGTGTGTGTATGTGTATTTCACATCTTTTTTATCCATTAATCTGTTGATCGGGACTTAGGCTGCTTCCGTATGTTGGCTATTGTAAGTAATGTTGCAATGAACACTGGGGTGCATAGACTTTTTTTGAATTCAGTTCAGTTCAGTCCCTCAGTCGTGTCTTCTCAGGTCTTCTGCTCTGAAAATGTCTATTCAGGTCTTCTACCCATTATTTAGTTAGGCTGTTTGGTTTTTGATGTTGAGTTGTATGAGCCAGTCTGATGAGGAGTATATGAACCAACTGGTGTCTTTTACATTGTTGTTGGAAGTATATATTGATGCAAACACTTCAGAAATAAGTCCTATCTAGTTTGATCTAAACATTCGCATAACCTCAATTCTTAGGTTCACCTCCTAGATGTGTACCCAAGAAATAGTTGGCACCTGTACAATTGGAATTGTGTACTAGTCCTTATAGTAGACTGTCAGTAGCATATAAAGTGTGGACCCACCCAGAAACCTGTGAACAAACATCAGCTCTGAAGTACCACCATGAACATTGCCTAAGACCACAGATTTACCCCAAATACTGCAGAATTCAGCACTGGTGACCTGCAGAACAAAAAGCTCCAGGGAGAAAGGGTGACCATATTTGTTGTGTGATGGGAAATAATTTATGAGGAATGTCAGAGAAGGTACATTTCTTTAGTCACTTGAAAACAAATTCTCAAAATTTTAATGGAAATTTTATCTAGAGTTGGATCCTGGTTTTTTAAGTTAGTAAAAATATGGCTCCCATTTATTGATTTTTTAAAAAATGTTTTTCTGTTTAATCCTTGAAACAATGAAGATGAGGAAAACAGGCTGAGAAAGCTCAAGCAACTCATTTCAAGGTAAAGCTGACAGCACAGCTTAGGTTAGAGATTGGGCCTGTTAGGTAACTAACAGCTGTGTGGCTGAGCTAAGCTATCTTTATTCATATTTCAGTGAGTCACATATAACTGGTTTTTTCAGTTGCTCAATGCTTTCTAACTATTCTGCTTATGTAATTTTCCAGCTAATTGATAGTAATAATGAAAACACACAATATACTTGAAAGTGAAGTCGCTCAGTCGTGTCCAACTCTGTGACCCCATGGACTGTAGCCTACCAGGCTTCTCTGTCCATGGGATTTTCCAGGCAAGAGTGCTAGAGTGGGTTGCCATTTCCTTCTCCAGAGGATCTTCCTGACCCAGCGATTGAACCTGGGTCTCCTGCATTGTAGGCAGATGCTTTACCGTCTGAGCCACCAGGGAAGTCAGTGGTATACTTGAAGGATGTTTCAAAAAGTACAGTCGATTGGAACTGGCTCAAAACAGGATGGAATTACCAATGTACTGGGTAGACACACAGAGATACTTTCTTCACTATCCAACAGTGATATAGTCTGGCTCAATTCTTAAACCTGTCAATATTCTTAAACCCTCAATTTATTTAATCTGGGCCTTAGATAATATTTTTCAGCTTCAACTTCAGTATCAAATTTTAAAGAAAACCTTACCTGAAAATTTCACTTCCATCCTTCTTGACACACACAGATAGATACACACTTGACACACACAGACACACACACTTTTCTACTCTTTCTCTTTTTTTAAATAGTTGAATTCTTGCATCACGATGGCAGGAATAGTATTGAGGCTTTGGAGGCAGATTTGTATATACATTTCAGTTCTGCCACCACTCACTTCTGATCTTGGGTAAATTATCTAAACTCATACAGCTCATTTGTAAAGTGGGAATAATAATAGGACCCATCACAAAGTGTACCTCACATAATGTGTTTAATATAGAATCTCACCTTTAGCTCTCAATAGTTTGTTGCTATCATTTTTATTATTGAATAAAACTATCTGGTTCATTGTAGATATTCCATAAACATTTACTGAAAAAAAAAATGAAATGAAGAATCCAAGTTCTGACTGTAGCCTGGTGATTCCATTCCTACAGATGGATTCTAACCCTTGTCAGAAATATCATTCTCTGGTCAGAGGAACCACTGGGGGAAGGGAAAGGCATTTGGTTGTTATTTTGGCAAAGTCTCCCCAAATTAATTACTCTTCCCTTGAGAAAATGACGGAGAGATGAGTCACCCACTTGAATAAAACTAGTGTCTCTATATTGTAAGAATTGAAGGATTTGAGAAGAACTGTGAAGTTTTTTGGTGAGTAAACCACAAAGGCAATGATCTTCTTTAAGGCTAGCCATGGTGTTTAGTGAAATGATGAGAGAGGGCAGGTTGAGTCCCAAGGACCAAAATACCTGACTTTCCATTGAGTGTAGATGCTCTGAAAAAAATTGGAAGAAATGGCTTCGAGAAGTTTCTAATCCAAAGTACTTTTAATCCAATGCTAATTTTTATAACTGGGTTTACATTTTTTAGTGTTAGATATGTCTATTATGCTCTTAGGGCCTAGCAGACCAAGGTGAAGTTGCTCAGTCATGTCTGACTCTTTGGGACCCCATGGACTGTAGCCTGCCAGGCTCTTTCGTCCATGGGATTTTCCAGGCAAGAGTACTGGAGTGGGTTGCCATTTCCTTCTCCAGGGGATCTTCCCAAACCAGGGACTGAACCCAGGTCTCCCACATCGCAGGCAGATTCTTTTACTGTCTGAGCCAAAACTTAAAATATTATAAACATCTATGAGTCCCAAAGAAATAGAAATGTGATACAGCTTCTGAAATCTTTCCTCTCTCTCTCAAACACAAATTCCTGTTCAATACAAAGTGCATGTATCTTCTGTCTGGGCTAGTTTATTATCTGAACAAGTCAGGCCAGGATGAGAAGTCTTCAGTTCAGTTCAGTTCAGTCGCTCAGTCATGTCCAACTGTTGGTGACCCCATGAATCGCAGCACACCAGGCCTCCCTGTCCATCACCAACTCCCAGAGTTCACTCAAACTCATGTCCATCGAGTCTGTGATGCCATCCAACCATCTAATCCTCTGTCGTCCCCTTCTCCTTTTGCCCCCAATCCCTCCCAGCATCAGAGTCTTTTCTAATGAGTCAACTCTTCACATGAGGTGGCCAAAGTATTGGAGTTTCAGCTATAGCATCAGTCCTTCCAAAGAATACCCAGACTGATCTCCTTTAGAATGGACTCGTTGGATTTTTTTGCAGTCCAAGGGACTCTCAAGAGTCTTCTACAACACCACAGTTCAAAAGCATCAATTCTTCGGTGCTCAGCTTTCTTCACAGTCCAACTCTCACATCCATACATGACTACTGGAAAAACCATAGCCTTGACTAGACGGACCTTTGTTGGCCAAGTAATGTCTCTGCTTTTTAATAGCTATCTAGGTTGGTCATAACTTTCCTTTCAAGGAGTAAGTGTCTTTTAATTTCGGCTGCACTCACCAACTGCAGTGATTTTGGAGCCCAAAATAATAAAGTCTGACACTGTTTCCACTGTTTCCCCATATATTTCCCATGAAGTGATGGGACCAGATGCCATGATCTTTGTTTTCTGAATGTTGAGCTTTAAGCCAACCTTTCACTCTCCTCTTTCATGAAGAGGCTTTTTAGTTCCTTTTCACTTCTGCCATAAGCGTGGTGTCATCTGCAAATCTGAGGTGATTGATATTTCTCCCGGCAATCTTGATTCCAGCTTGTGCTTCTTCCAGCCCAGCGTTTCTCATGATGTACTCTGCATATAAGTTAAATAAGCAGGGTGACAATATACAGCCTTGATGCACTCCTTTTCCTATTTGGAACCAGTCTGTTGTTCCATGTCCAGTTCTAACTCTTGCTTCCTAACCTGCATACAGAGTTCTCAAGAGGCAGGTTAGGTGGTCTGGTATTCCCATCTCTTTCAGAATTTTCCCCACTTTATTGTGATCCACACAATCAAAGGCTTTGGCATAGTCAATAAAGCAGAAATAGATGTTTTTCTGGAACTCTCTTGCTTTTTTGATGATCCAGCAGATGTTGGCAATTTGATTTCTGGTTCCTCTGCCTTTTCTAAAGCCAGCTTGAACATCTGGAAGTTCACGGTTCACGTATTGCTGAAGCCTGGCCTGGAGAATTTTGAGCATTATTTTACTAGTGTGTGAGATGAGTGCAATTGTGTAGTTTGAGCATTCTTTGGCATTGCCTTTCTTTGGGACTGGAATGAAAACTGCCCCTTTCCAGTCCTGTGGCCACTGCTGAGTTTTCCACATTTGCTGGCATATTGAGTGCAGCACTTCCACAGCATCATCTTCCAGAATTTGAAATAGCTCAACTGGAATTCCATCACGTCCACTAGCTTTGTTCACAGTGATGCTTTCTAAGGCCCACTTGACTTCACATTCCAGGATGTCTGGCTCTAGGTGAGTGATCACACCATCATGATTATCTGGGTCGTGAAGATCATTTTTGTACAGTTCTTCCGTGTATTCTTGCCACCTCTTCTTAATATCTTCTGCTTCTGTTAGGTCCATACAATTTCTGTCCTTTATTGAGCCCATCTTTGCATCGAATGTTCCCTTGGTATCTCTAATTTTCTTGAAGAGATCTCTAGTTTTTTCCATTCTGTTATTTTCCTCTATTTCTTTGCAGTGAATGCTGAGGAAGGCTTTCTTATCTCTCCTTGCTATTCTTTGGAATTCTGCATTCAGATGCTTATATCTTTCCTTTTCTCCTTTGCTTTTTACTTCTCTTCTTTTCAGAGCTATTTGTAAGGCCTCCCCAGACAGCCATTTTGCTTTTTTGCATTTCTTTTCCATGGGGATGGCCTTGATCCCTGTTTCCTGTACAATGTCACGAACCTCTGTCCATAAATTCATCAGGCACTTTATCTATCAGATCTTGTCCCTTAAATCTATTTCTCACTTCCACTGTATAGTCATAAGGGATTTGATTTAGGTCATACCTGAATGGTCTAGTGGTTTTCCCTACTTTCTTCAATTTAAGTCTGAATTTGGCAATAAGGAGTTCATGATTGGAGCCACAGTCAGCTCCCAGTCTTGTTTTTGCTGACTGTATAGAGCTTCTCCATCTTTGGCTACAAAGAATATAATCAATCTGATTTCGGTTTTAACCATCTGGTGATGTCCATGTGTAGAGTCTTCTCTTGTGTTGTTGGAAGAGGGTGTTTGCTATGACCAATGTGTTATTTTGGCCAAACTCTATTAGCCTCTGCCCTGCTTCATTCCGCATTCCAAGGCCAAATTTGCCTGTCACCCCAGGTGTTTCTTGACTTCCTATTTTTGCATTCCAGTCCCCTATAATGAAAAGGACATCTTTTTTGGTGTTAGTTCTAAAAGATCTTGTAGGTCTTCATAGAAGTGTTCAACTTCAGCTTCTTCAGTGTTACTGGTTGGGGCATAGGCTTGGATTACTGTGATATTGAATGATTTGCCTTGGAAATGAACAGAGATCATTCTGTCATTTTTGAGATTGCATCCAACTACTGCATTTCAGACTCTTTTGTTGACCATGATGGCTACTCCATTTCTTCTAAGGGAGTCCTGCCCGCAGTAGTAGATATAATGGTCATCTGAGTTAAATTCACCCATTCCAGTCCATTTTAGGTCTCTGATTCTTAGAATTTGATGTTCACTCTTGCCATCTTCTGTTTGACCACTTCCAATTTGCCTTAATTCATGGACCTGACATTCCAGGTTCCTATGCAATATTGCTCTTTACAGCATTGGACCTTGCTTTTATTACCAGTCACATCCACAACTGGGTATTATTTTTGCTTTGGCTCCATCCCTTCATTCTTTCTGGAGTTATTTGTCCACTAATCTCCAGTAGCACACTGGGCACCTACTGATCTGGGGAGTTCCTCTTTCAGTATCCTATCATTTTGCCTTTCCATACTGTTCATGGGGTTCTCAAGGCAAGAATACTGAAGTGGTTTGCCATTCCTTTCCCCAGTGGACCACATTCTGTCAGACCTCTCCACCATGACCCACCCATCTTGGGTGGCCCCACAGGGCATGGCTTAGTTTCTTTGAGTTAGACAAGGCTGTGGTCCAAATGATTAGATTGGCTGGTTTTCTGTGATTAGGGTTTGTGTGTCTGCCGCCTGATGCCTCTTGCAACACCTACCGTCTTACTTGGGTTTCTCTTACCTTGGACGTGGGGTATCTCTTCATGGCTGTTCCAGCAAAGCGCAACCGCTGCTCCTTACCTTGGATGAGGGGTATCTCCTCACAGCCGCCCCTCCTGACCTTGAACATGGAGTAGCTCCTCTCGGCCCTCCTGTGCCCACACAGCCACTGCTCCTTGGGCGTGGGATTGCTCCTCTGAGAAGTCTTAGACAGGGTCTAATGCAAATTGATATATAAGAGAAGTACAGTTTTCTTTTTTGAAATTTTACTTCAGGGTTTTCTTTTCTGGAAACATTGATTTTTTTTCTTTTTTTTTTGCAGTAAATTAACATGTTCATGACTCTGGTAACACACACCTTGGCTTGAAGAAAACCCCAATGGAATTTATTTTAAATATTATTGAGCCTTCAAAGGACCAGTTGTTGATAGGTCAGTAGTTTATAACCCTCAGTACTGAACTGGGCAAAAATAACTTTTTAATGCTCATTTGCATGTAAGAACAACTTATGAACTATTTGTCTCTCTCTTTTGTGTGTTGCTGATCTTAGTTTCTACGATAAAAAAGTTAAATAGTTTGAATTCAAGTGCAGCACTTGTTGGCTATATTACAAAGCACCTGCTTCAAAGGGTCTTTCTTGGATCACTCTGCAGCATGTCCTTTTTCTTCTCTTTTTCCTCTTCCCTTTTAATCTTTTTTTTTTATTTTTATTTTTTTAAATTTATTTATTTATTTATTTATTTTTAATTTTTTACTTTACAATTCTGTATTGGTTTTGGCATAGATTGACATGAATCTTTTCCTTTCTTTGTTTCATCCTTTCACCTTTCCCCTCACCTCTCCTGTCTGTTTCTCTCTACATTTCCTGTCTCTCTCACCAAATACTTTATAATACCAAATATTGGCCAAAAATAAATACATCATAAGACTGCATTCTATGAAGTCATTTGTTTTTTAAAGATTATATTCCACTTACACTTATTTATTTTTTTGCTTTGGTCTGTATATTTTCTTTTCCTTTTTTTAAAAAAATTAATTTATTCATTTTAATTGGAGTCAAATTACTTTACAATATTGTGGTGGTTTTTGCTATTCATCGATGTGAATCAGCCACGGGTGTACATGTGTCCTCCCATCTACAAAGTCTTATTTGAATAATGAGTTAAGTTTAAAGTTCCTTTTTTCCTAGAAAACTCCTCACCCAGTCATAAGTTGAAACTAGAAGTATTAAATTTCTTATGTATTGGAATATGGCTTTAGCAAGTGAGTTAATGAAACAAATAATGAAAGGAAAACCCACAAAAGTAAAAAAAAGCAATAATTAAATCTTTATGTTAAAGATTCTATTAATAGCTTGCTTCAATTTTTTAAATCTGAGGACCTTCTTTTTTGACATTTATCCATGTTTTCCTTATTTTGAATTTTCAGAATCTTTGCCCGTTGGAGATGTTTAGAGAGAATTTTGAAGTTTTCTTTAGTGATAAATTCATGAAAAGAGTTAAATCATACAACAACAACAACAATAATGTTTAAAATCTTGTAATCTTTATAGTAACCCTAAATACAGTCATACATAACCCTCCTTTAATGGGTGAAAAAATTGAAGAAAAGAGGGATTAAATGAATCAATGTTATATAGTTAATAAGGTGTAAGTCCCAGATTTAAACTAAGGCTTTGGATTTTTAAGTTCCTCTTTCTTTGCTCTTTAATGTATTTCTAACTTTACCTTTCTTCTTTTTTCTCTTCCACTTTCTCTTTTCCTCTTTTTTATTTTACTTTTTTCTTTCTCTCTCTCAGTAAATGTTTACTTTTTGACCAGGGGAGGAGAAACAGTTTATGAATAAGATTGCAATTGTAGGAATGCATATTTTTGCTTTCAATGGCACACACTGTTGAAAAAAGAGGTATGAGTGTGAAGCAGTGGGACCAGTGCTATAATGGACGTTGACTGCAGCCTCTGAGATCTGGAAGAGGCACACTTTCTCTGTCTTGAGGAAGTGAAGAAGCTATCAGACAGGCAAAGTAGGAAAAGATATGGGTCATGAGGATCTTATCTTTTGAGTCTTTTTGTTTCTCACTGGTAGACGTGTCCAGCCTTTCCAGGAATAGAATTCATATATCTTTGGGTATTTGTGAATGTGCCACCTATGTGTCCACATCATGGATTGGCTCTTAAAGCTTGATGTAGTTTTTCTTTTCTGATTTTAAAAGTTATGCATTTTTTTTTTGTCACCGAAGATTAAAAACAAATTAGTAAATTATAAAGAATGAAATAAATACCACCTATATTTTCACTTGAAAGGATATACAAAATAAAAACATTTTTTATGGCTTTGTGCTTGTTTTTGGCTTTTGTAAAACTAAAGAAAAGAGGCACTCCGTGAAATTGTTTATTCCTTAAGTAAAAGGGTTATAATTCAGGGTGACTGTGACTTTCTTTCCAGCGAAGTGTCTTGTCACCGGAACGGAATTCGTGGAGAGGATGAATAATGTGATGGAATCCCTCCTCCTGGGCCCGATTCGAAATGTGAAGCTTCAGAACTTTTCCTTTGTTGTGTTTTTAATTGTCTACTTGGTCGCCTTGGCAGGCAACCTGCTCATCATGATCACCATCAGCGCCAGCACGACCCTAGGGTCCCCCGTGTACTTCTTCTTGTCTCATTTATCCTCTACAGATGGCTGCTGTTCTTCCTCCATGACCCTTAAGATGCTAGTTGACTCCCTTACTGTGAGAAGAGCTATCTCTTTTAGGGGGTGTATGACTCAAATCTTTGCCGAACATCTGAGATTCCTTCTCACGGTGATGGCCTATGACCATTATGTGGCCATATGCAAAGCTCTGCACTACATGGCCATCATGAGTTAACGGCTGTGTAGCCTTCTTGTGGGCATGGCCTGGGCTGGAGCCTTTTTCCACACAGCCATTCATATCCTGTTCACAGTCTGCCTGCCCTTCTGTGGCCCTAACATTATAGATCATTTCATGTGTGACTTGAACCCTTTGTTGAAACTGGTCTGCATGGATACTCCTCCCTTTGGTCTCTGTTGTTGCCAACAGTGGGCTCGTCTGCCTGTTGAACTTCCTCCTTCTGATGGTCTCCTATGTGGTCATCTTGTGTTCCCTAAGGACCTATAGCTCAGAAGGAAGATGCAAAGCCTTCTCCACCTGTGTTTCCCACATCACTGTGGTCATTCTCTTTTTTGCACCCTGCATATTTGAATATATGTGTTCAGGGATCAGCTTTTCCATTGATAAAGCCGTGGCTGTGTTTTATACCATGATAATGCCTATGTTAAATCCTTTAATCTACACCCTTAGATGTGCAGAGGTGAAAAATGCTATGAAGAAGCTCTGGATCAAAAGGTGACTTCAACTGAGAAATAATCACAGCAGCAAAAATTACTTTGTCTTTTAAATACAAGGAAAATATAATTTCTCTGGTTTAGTGCCAAGTGAATACCATATGTAAAAGTATATTGGTGTTGGCATATAAATTCTTTGAGGAAAATTTCAGGCAGAAAATTGTTTATCACGTCCAGATATCCTATTTAGATTTATTTAGTGCCCCTTTGGTTGTCAGACTTGGATATACTTTCAGAATGATTTGGAACACTTATTAAAATGTACATTCTCAGGACACAGCTCTAGAGATTCTAATTCAGTAGGACTGTGGGGTTGGCATGTCTACATATGAAATAAATTTATACAGATATTTCTAAGTGGGTGATTTATGCATACACTTTGAATAATAGTGCAGTAGATAATATATGCATCCTTAACCGATTAATTGATCACCTGATTAAAGCATATCCTGAGGATTATCTTTCATAGCATATGCTGTGAGAACCATAAAACTTTCAGTTCTTCATAGATCATGCAATGCCAAACAAAAAATATAGTATTCTGAGAAAATAGAAATGTTTTTGGTCTTTATTCTCCATCTTCTCTTTCTATACTTTTAAAATATTTTGCTACTTATGGTCTGTTTTTTTTTTTCCCTCTCTGTGCTTGCAAAGGGAAGATCTATCATCTATTCTTGTTGAGTTATTTAGACCTTCAATAAAATTCATTTTTATTGTAATCTCAACTATTCATTCATATTGAGAACATTGCTTTTACAATTTTTCTGTGTGAAAGAGACTTTATGTATTATTTTCATACACACATTTGGAGAAATGTGTGGTAGTGTTTAATATTCTATAATGGTTAAGAGTAGTCTCTGAGTAAGATAGATCGGAGATCAAAAATTAGCTTCACCACATAGAGTATGAGCTTTAGCAAATCACAACTTTCTGAGTTACAGGAGAATGATAGAGGCTTTTCAGGATTAAGTAAATAATCCTCATGGATCTTTTATCACGAATAAGTGTTCCATAGCTATTAGCTATCACAAATATCATTCCTGGAGTCTCTGTAACTGTGTAGAATCATTCATTCATCTAATGTTTCTGAGCATTAGGAGAGATAATACATGATTTCTCTGCATCTGCTGTGAAGAGTAAGACTCTGAGCTGACTGGCCTTATAGCATTTCTTGGGGGCTGGAGTGATTCCCAACATTCTTGGCCATTACTGACCACTCTTCCCTGCTTTTCTGATTTCCATTGGCCTCATGTCCCCTTAGGCTTTGGGGCTGATCCACTTATAGGTGTGATTTCCCCTAAACCTCCCTGATTGTAGGACCAAAAGTTCATTTTATTAACTTGAGATCAACACAACAGGCAACCAGAATATGACCAGATATTTGTGTAGAGAAGGTAGTATAGTGCAGTGGTAAGAGTTGACTCAAGTCAGCCTTTCTGAGTTTTCATGTTACTTGGGAAAGTTATTTAACCTTTCTACCTCATAATTTATGCTTTTGAACTGTGGTGTTGGAGAAGACTCTTGAGAGTCCCTTGGACTGCAAGGAGATCCAACCAGTCCATTCTGAAGGAGATCAGCCCTGGGATTTCTTTGGAAGCAATGATGCTGAAGCTGAAACTCCAGTACTTTGGCCACCTCATGCGAAGAGTTGACTCATTGGAAAAGACTCTGACTGGGGGCAGGAGAAGAAGGGGACGACTGAGGATAAGATGGCTGGATGGCATCACTGACTCGATGGACTTGAATCTGAGTGAACTCCGGGAGATGGTGATGGACAGGGAGGCCTGGCGTGCTGCGATTCATGGGGTCGCAAAGAGTCGGACACGACTGAGCGACTGGACTGAACTGATGCACAACAAAATTTACAATTTTGACCTTTCAAAGTAGCACTAAGTTAATTCACATTGTTATGCAAACATTACCACCATCCATCTCCAAAACTTTTTCAACTTTTCAAACTGAAATTCCACAGCCGTTAAACAAAATTCTTCACTTCCCCTCACTGAGCCTTAGGCAGGGAAACCACCATTCTATTTTCTGCCTATGAATTTGAAGGCTTTAAGTGCCTTATGTAAGTGGAATCATACCATTTCTGTTATTTGGTGATTGCCTTTTTAACACTTATTATAATTTCTTTCCCTCATAAAATGCTTGGGACATTTGTAGAAAATTATCTAAATACATATAGGAAGATTTATTTCTAAACTATCTGTTTTACTCCATTAGTCCATCGTCCATCTTTATTTCAACACTGGGGCTGTCATTACCATAGATTTGCACAATATATTTTATAATCAGGAGGTATGAGACTCCCAATCTTCTCTTCTAGATTG
>NW_024070201.1:75698912-75710889 GCF_014754425.2 Oryx dammah
TTTTATAATCAGGAGGTATGAGACTCCCAATCTTCTCTTCTAGATTGTTTTGACAATTTGGAGTCCTTGAGATTCCTTATGAATTTTAGCATGGATTTTTCTGTTTCTGCAAAAATGATTTTTTAGTTATGATAGGAATTGCACTGAATCACAAGGTATTATTAAGTAATGCTCAAAATATTCCAAGTCAGGCTTCAGCAATACATGAACTATGAACCAGATGTTCAAGCTGGTTTTAGAAAAGGCAGAGAAACCAGAGATCAAATTGCCAACATCTACTGTATCACTGAAAAAGCAAGAGAGTTTCAGAAAAACATCTATTTCTGCTTTATTGACTATGCCAAAGCCTTTGACTGTGTGGATCACAATAAACTGTGGAAAATTCTGAAAGAGATGGGAATACCAGACCACCTGACCTGCTGCTTGAGAAACACGTATGCAGGTGAGGAAGCAACAGTTAGAACTGGACATGGAACAACAGACTGGTTCCAAATAGGAAAAGGAGTACATCAAGGCTGTATATTGTCACCCTGCTTATTTAACTTATATGCAGAGTACATCATGAGAAATGCTGGGCTGGAGGAAGCAGAAGCTGGAATCAAGATTGTTGGGAGAAATACCAATAACCTCAGATATGCAGATGACACCACCCTTATGGCAGAAAATAAAGAAGAACTAAAAAGCTTCTTGATGAACGTGAAAGAGGAGAGTGAAAAAGTTGGCTTAAAGCTCAACATTCAGAAAATGAAGATCATGGCATCTGGTCGCATCACTTCATGGCAAATAGATGGGGAAACAGTGGAAACAGTGGCTGACTTTATTTTTTTGGGCTCCAAAATCACCACAGATGGTGATTGCAGCCATTAAATTAAAAGACACCTACTCCTTGGAAGGAAAGTTATGACCAACCTAGACAGCATATTGAAAATCAGAGACATTACTTTGTCAACAAAGGTCTGTCTAGTCAAGGCTATGGTTTTTCCAGTAGTCATGTATGGATGTGAGAGTTGGACTGTAAAGAAAGCTGAGGGCCAAAGAATTGATGCTTTTGTACTGTGGTGCTGGAGAAGACTCTTGAGAGTCCCTTGGACTGCAAGGAGATCCAACCAGTCCATCCTAAAGGAAATCAGTTCTGGGTGTTCATTGGAAGGACTGATGTTGAAGCTGAAACTCCAATCCTTTGGCCCCCTGATGCGAAGAGCTGACTCATTTGAGAAGACCCTGATGCTGGGAGGGACTGGGGCAGGAGGAGAAGGGGACAACAGAGGATTAGGTCGTTGGATGGCATCACCAGCTCAATGGACATGTGTAGACTCTGGGAGTTGCTGATGGGTAGGGCAGCCTGGCGTGCTGCACTTCATGGGCTTGCAAAGAGTTGGACACGACTGAGTGACTGAACTGAACTGAACTGTTGAATAGGCCAGCTTATAAACATCTTCTTGTATATGTGTGTGTGTTCTATATATCTCTCAGCAATATTTTGTAGTTTTCAGAGTGTAATACTTTATTTTATTCTTTTTTTTGATGCTTTTGTAAGTGAAATTATTTTCTTGAAATCTCCTTGGGTTGTCCATGATCAGATAGAAATTCAATTATCATTTCATAGAAATCTCTCAACAAGTCGGAAATAGAAAGTACCTTGACATAATAAAATCCATATATTACAGATCCACAGCTAATACCTTTCTCTAAATGAAAGGTTGAAAGCTTTTCCATTAAAATATGGAATAAGACAAGAGAGCATATATTGTCTGGTCCTTTTTAGCATAGTACTGCCATAAAAATTCCTGTGAAAATTTTAGAGTTTTCTAAGTATAGCTCTTGTTTTCTCTGAAGTGAGATAGTTTTATTCATTAATTTTATTTAGTTTTAGTTTCTGTAACAGTGCTTCTGATGGTAGCCACTTGCTATCCTTTCAATCTCAGCTTAAACGTCACCTTTGAAGAAAGGTCATCTGTACACTTTCCACAGTAGAACTCTACCTCTTATCTTTTGTCACAGTATTCTGTTTCTTATAAGCAGTGAATAAGACTGAAGCTACTTTGTTAAGTTGTCTCATTCTTTATTGTCTGGCTCTAAGAAAGAAGATCCATGCAGGAAGAAACCTTTCACGTGTTCTCCCAGGTCTCACTAATCTCTGTGTCCTCACTCATAGGACAGATGCTGACATGACAGAGGTGCTCAGACTTTAAAAAAAATGATAATAATTGGATAATTAGCTATTATATCTAAAATTTTAATACATTTAATTGTGATCTTTTGATATAACTTTCATATGTCTAACCAAATTAAGGTTATTAAATTGAGTACGAAACAAAAGGAAAGAAAATCTTGCAATGGCAGGTGGGGAAAGAAATAACAAATAAGTTCACTGGGACAAATTTTTTATTATTTTTGATTGACTTTAGCCTCTTAAAGATTCTAAAGCTGCCTTGTTTTTGATATTGCACTTTCCTGATATTATTTTTGTGACTTTGCCTATAGATTAAAAAAAAAAAAACTCTAGGGAAATCCAAGTGATTAATTAAACAAGAATCAGTCTTGGACACATTCCAGTTCTAAGACTCAATGATAATTGTGGCTGAAGGGGATGAAATATCCCATGATCTTCCCCCCTAACAAGAAGATGTTATCCACTTAGTAACTGGAATCAATTTTTCAGGTGGCCCTTTTATAGACTTAAAGCATTACAAAAAAAAAAAAAAAAAAGAGAGAGAGAATGTCTTTCAAAATCTCAGTCTACGAGTCTGGTCATGTTAATATGACAGAATGAAAAGGGCTAAACAGTCAAATGTTATTTTTCTTGTTGAAGTTAGTAGGAAAGACGTTACTTGTGAAACACTTCCCTGTCAAATAACTAGTTAATTTATTCTGTGTATATGTAAGATTTGCTGGTCATTTTGATAAATTTCCTAATGTGGTAAACTTTTGTTTTTCTAGGAGTACACCATGGAATTCCTTTGGAAAAATCAACACAGCGCATAAAAATGTGCCTCTGAATAATCAGAAGACTCCATGGAGAAAATGGACAGATAGTCAAATAAAGTAAAATGCATCCTCAAGTAATAAGTTGGCCTTTTGTCCTCTGTTGTCAAATTGGATGAAAAATAATTTCAAGTGTTCATGTGTGACTTTAAGTCACCCTTAGATTCTGAACAAGCCTCCACAAGGTAAGATTAGCAGTAAATAGTGGGAACCAGGCTCATTATTGGGGACTGTCTTTATTATGTAAGAAATTTAATTACTTTGAAATCAATCAAACAGATTCAGTTCTAGGTATGTCCCTTAGAAACGTATGATTTTGGTAAAATGAATGAGATCTTCTGGCATTAGTTTCTTCAATTACAAAATGAGGGTTACAGTTCTTGTTACTGTCAATATTAAACAGTAAACTGTGAGTGTATGATTAGAATATACTCTAGGATTTTTGAGCAGTAGAGTTGTCATTTGGGCTGCTTCAGGAGCACTGATTCTTGGAGGCTAGAATAAACATGGAGAGACTTGATAGGTGCCTATTGCAGTGGACCAGGAAGAAATTCAGAAGTAGGGAATGATCAAATTTGTGATATATTTTCATAGTAGAGTGAATAGGATTTATTCAAGTTTTATTAGATAACAAATGAATGAAGAGTACAGCAATTTTTTGTCTGAACAATAACATGATAAAAGACAGCACTGAATGAGATAAACAGGGAACACATCTTTAAATTTTGTGTAGAAAATGCTTATGGTTATTATAGACATTTAAAAAGTTTTTAAATACTAAATTGCCATTCACTTGGATGTCAAAATTAGAGGTGTTGCATATCCAAGTTTTCAAATTAAGAGGAGAGGTAGGGGTTAGGGACACAAAATTACTGCTGTAGCATTTAATTGTCAGGAAAAGGGAAATAACCATCTAAAAACCTAAGAAGTGTCAGTGAGGTCTGAGACAATTCAGTACAGGAAACTTCCATTCACAGTTTGATCTGCCCACATTGATTATGTAAATTATCTCAAGTGGGCCTCAAGAATTAGACGTTTGTGGCTTCATAAATGTTGGACTTTTTGGATTTCTCTTCCTTAATTTTTTTATTCATTCAATTCTTTTTTACACTCAGCTGAAGCTTTGCTTCCTCTGGAAAGTCTTCTGTCATGCCTATTTGATATGCTCCTGTGCTATGACTGTTAGCACTGTTTGAATATTCGTTTAATGGCACTGATAGCATGGGTCTGGAGTTGGTTGATTTCTTGTTATGTATCATAGCACTGAAGGAAAGCAACTCTGCCTTCAACCTGATAATAAAAATGTCCATGACACATTAGACACAAATAGTTGTTCTATACTCATTCTTCCAACAAATGGAAAAAAAAATTCTCATACATTTTAGCATTTTACCCCTTTAATTTCCCCTCCTTGTTTTCTAGGTAAGTTGCTTCTACTGTATGAAGTCAGCTCCTGTTCAGATTAGATGGAATCAAGAAAGAATGTAACCTACTTTGTTCTCCTGGGACTCACACAAAATCCAAAGGAGGGGAAAGTACTTTTGTTTATGTTCCTGTTTGTCTACATTGTGACTGTGGTGGGCAATTTTCTAATCATAGTCACTGTAACTGTCAGTAAGACCCTGAACACACCAATGTACTTTTTTCTTGCTTGCTTATCATGTATGGATATTGCTTATTCCTCTTCTATTACCCCCAGATTGATCTCAGACTTGTTCTTTGGAGAAAAAACCATTACCTTTAAATCTTGCATGACCCAGCTATTTACAGAGCACCTTTTTTCTGGATCAGGGGTCTTCCTTCTACTGGTGATGGCCTATGACCGCTATGTCGCCATCTGTAAGCCCTTGCATTACTTGGTGATCATGAGGCAGAGAGTGTGTGTTGGGTTGCTAGTGGTGTCCTGGGTTGGAGGTTTTATGCATTCAGTAATTCAACTTAGCACTATTTATGGGCTCCCATTCTGTGGCCCCAATATCATTGATCATTTTTTCTGTGACATGTACCCCTTATTGAAACTCGTCTGTACTGACACCTATGTTATTGGCATCTTAGTTGTGGCCAATGGAGGACTGATCTGCACTATAGTGTTTCTGCTCTTGCTCGTCTCCTATGGAGTCATCCTGCACTCTCTGAAGAACCTGAGTCAGGAAGGGAGGCGGAAAGCCCTCCAGACCTGTGGTTCCCACATCACTGTGGTTGTCTGCTTTTTTGTTCCCTGTATTTTCATATATGTAAGACCTGCTAAGACCTTCTACATTGATAAATCATTGAGCGTGTTCTATACAGTCATAACCCCCATGCTGAACCCATTAATCTACAGTCTAAGAAATTCTGAGTTAATTTATGCTATGAAGAAGCTCTGGAAAAGAAACATTATATCCCATATTAAATAAATGCATCATCCATCATGAAGGGAGTCATTTGACATCAAGGTTCATTTTCTTGGAACGCAGAAGTCATTTTAAAATTTGTTCTGATTTCTCTTTCTTCAAAGAGTTTATGTTAATTATAATTAAAGATTACAGTTAAACAACCAGGGTATAATAACAGTTTACCTACCTACTAGAATTAATTATCTTGTTTATCAGTGTACCTAGAATGGTGTAATGCCTATATAGCAAGGAATTAATATGTAATGAATTAGCGAGTAAATTGTTCATAGTTATACTGATTTTTCACCAACTTAGGCATTTATATTTTTTATTCTTTTTCAGAGACAGTGTAATTTTTATTTAGCATCTTGTCATTTGTTAACATTTTTACTTATACAGTTTAAAATACATAATTATATATAGCTTGCCTTTACTGTATTTCATTCTCATTATACAGCACTTTTACTTTTGTACTTTTAGTGTTTACAATGAAAGTGAAGTAAAATAGATAATAATAAATAGCATAAGTGAAAACTAAATGCTACGAAAGTGTAGTCGCTCAGTCGTGTCTGACTCTTTGCAACTCCATGGACTCTAGTCCACCAGGCTCTTCTGTCCATGGAATTCTATAGGCAAGAACACTGGAGTGGATTGCCATTCCCTTTTCCAGGGGATCCTCCCAACCCACGGGTGAAACCCAGGTCTCCTGTATTGCAGGCAGTTTCTTTACCGTCTGAGCCACAAAGAAATCCAAACAATATGAGGTGAAATGTAACATGAATTTTCTATTTTTCTCTCAGCTTCTTTCAGTCCTCATTCTCAGAGGTTGACCCTAAATTTGTTTAATTTTCATCTAGTAATAATCTTTGCAGATGCAAGTGTATTCTCTATATGTATATGTATTTGTTTCTTTATGTATATGTATCACTTGCTTTGCTATGTAATATCTTAAAGATATTTCCATGCCAGTACATACATATTTCTTAAATTTTCTCATTTTTCAAAACACTATTCATAAATTTATATCAAAATTAATATGTCCATTCCTTTCATGAGATTCCCAAACTTTTCTATGACAGTTATATTTACAATAAATATATGTTTTAGAATATGTACAAATATAAGTTCCTAGGTGTAGAATTGTTGATATTACATTTGATTCAATGGTCAAGTAGTATATGCATTTAAAATGCTGATATTCATATTTATTGGCAAACTATCATCCTCTTTTTTAAAATTAATTTTCAGTTGGAGGAAAATTGCTTTACAATGTTGTGTTGGTTTCTGCCATACAACAGCCCAGATCAGTTATAATTATACATATGTCACCTTCCCTTATAGCTCAGTCAGTAAAGAATCTGCCTGCAATGCAGGAGACCCGGGTTTGATTCCTGGGTCAGGAAGGTCCCCTGGAGAAGGAAATGGCAACCCACTCCAGAATTCTTGCCTGGAGAGTCCCATGGACAGAGGATCCTGATAAGCTACAGTCCAGGGCTTGCAAGTGTTGGACATGACTTCGTGACTGAACCAGCACCACCTCCATCTTGAGCCTCCCTCTCCTCCCCTGACTCCACCCCTGTAGGTCACCACAGAGTGCCAAGCTGGGCTCCCTGTGTTATATAGCAACTTCTCACAGTTATCTGTTTTACACAAGGTAGTGCATATATGCCGATGCTACTTTCTCTGTTCATCTCACTCTTTCCTTCCCCTACTGTGTCCACGAGTCCCATCTCTGTATCTGCATCTCCATTTCTTTCCTGCAAATAGGTTCATCAACACCATTTTTCTAGATTCCATATAGATACATTAATATAATATATTTGTTTTTCTCTTTCTGACCTACTTCACTCCAAACTATTGCTCTTGAGATTGTACTAACAGCTACTGTGTCTGTGCTTAGCTGCTCAGCTGTGTCCTACTCTTTGTGACCCCATGGACTGTAGCCTGCCAGGCCTCTCTGTTCTTGGGATTTTTTGAGCAAGAATACTGCTATGGGTTGCCATTTCCTCCTCCACGGGATCTTCTTGACTCAGGAATCAAACCTGCGTCTCCTGTGTCTCCTTTACTCGCTGAACCATCGAGAAAGCCCCACTAACCACTACTGTTCTGTCCATGCTGCTGCTGCTGCTAAGTCGCTTCAGGCGTGTCTGACTCTGTGCGACCCCATCGTTCATGTGAATTTTTTTGACCACATTCTCAATGACCAGTACCTGATAAACATTTATCACATCTGATTAAAGTTACTTTTTACTTTAACTGCAAACCTTTTGATATAGTTGAGTTTGAGTATCTTCCTACATGTTTAATTTGATTTGTATTTATTTGTGGATTTTATATATATGTTTTTAATCTGATTCATTCAATTTTTGATTTTTATGAGAGAATTTTAAGCAAAAGAAATGATCTCTTTACATTGTATATATAGTTAATGTTTTCTGGCTATATGTTTTCAACTTTTTATCTTATGTAGAATTATTTTTGCATGTAAAATTTTTTGTAGTTTATATTAAATAAAAAAAATTGTATCTTGCTTAGGAAGAATTTTCTCATTTCATTTGCACCAAAAATTCTTCAATTTTTTTTTTGCATTTAATTTTCAAGCATTTTTCATATCTTACATCTTATAACATTTGATTCATCTTGAATTTGTTTAGGAATTTAAATAGGAGTTGATTTTATTTGTTCTGCAAATTTTAGAATTAAAAAAAAAATCACATATTATCTTTTTGCCATTGATTTGAAATTCTGACTATTGTATTTTGAACTCCCAATGTATTTGGGTCCAATTCAAAACTCTAATCTTTTTCACTGATCTCTTTATTCATGTACACATTGGCACATAATTGCTATGATATCTAAGATATTTTGACATGTGAAGAATCTAGCAGTCATTTATTAGTGTTCTTTCTCAGGATTTTGCCTAAGCCTGTATATTTCTATTTCAAAATTATTAAAACTTAAATAATAAATTAAGTATAGATAAGATAAAACTGTTTAAATTAAAGTTAGCTTAAAATTGTTAAAATAAATTTAAAATACGTTCAAAACTATTATTTTCATTAAGATTCCCGTTAAGAAGGTTAAGAAGAGTTTATACCTTTAGAGTATTAAAAAAACTGTTATCTAGATAAGAATTGGTGTCTTCAGTTAACAACCCACCTATTGTAACATTGGGTTGAACTTGCAGTTCCTGCCCATGTTTCTAATCCCTTGTAGATAGCTGCTGTTCTTTAGCTATGACACCTAAAATGCTACCTGACATTTGCTTTAGGAAAAAGTCATCTCTTTCAAGGAAGTTCAGGACTTAAATCACTGCTGAGCATCTTGTGCTGCTGAGATCTTCTTGCCATGTGCTGTGCTAAGTCGCTTCAATCCTGTCTGACTCTTTGCAACTGTGTGGACCGTGGCCCGCCAGGGTTCTCTGTCCATGGGCTTTGCCAGGAAGAATATAGCCACAAAAAAAGAAAGAAGGAAAGAAAGAAAAAAGAAAAAAACATGTGTTAGGATGCAGTTTTAGAGATTTTTTTGTTTTTTCTGAAATGCGAACATGTTTATTTTATTATGACTTATTACAACCCCAGGTGGCGCTAGTGGTAAGGAATCCACCTGCCAATGCAAGAGATGCAAGAGACTTGGGTTTCCTCCCTGGATTGGGAAGATTCCCTGGAGCAGAAAGTGGCAACCCATGCCAGTATTCTTGTCTGAAAAATGCCACGAACAGGCTACTGAAGTAGATTACATAACACTTGGATATTGACAATACACACTAGTATATTTAAAATAATCAACAAAGGCCTACTCTGTAACACAGGTAACTCAATATTTTGTAATAACCTAAATGGAAAAAGAATTTGATAAAATAGATACATATATATGTATAATTCAGTCCCTTTGAATTAGACCTGACACCAACACATTGCTGATCAAGTGTACTCTAATATAAAATAAAAATTAAAAATAAAGAATTTAATTTAGTGGTTTTGCCATTGGATTGACATATTTACCTCTTAAATAAGTTACCCAAGTTTATCTGAAGCCAATGATATTTGCATATACTTTGGGCTATCGAGGTATAGTTTATGTTCCCCTCATATTTCAATTAATGAAGTCACCTTAGAATTTTTTTCTTTTTTTCCTTTTAAGAAACTGACTTCATTTTTTTTTTTTTTTTTGACATGGAATGCAACCCACTCCAGCATTCTTGCCTGGGGAATCCCAGAGGAGCCTGGCGAACTACAGTCCATGGGGTTGCAAAGAGTTGGACATGACTGAGCAACTAACACATACACTGTTTTGTTTATTTGTTGGTTGCACTGGGTCTTCGTTGCTGCACGCGGGATTTCTATAGTTGTGGAGAGCGGGAGCTGCTCTCTAGTTGTGGTGCATGGGCTTCGCATTTCTGTGGCTTCTCTTGTTGAGGAGCACAAGCTCTAGGTGCACGGGCTTCGATAGTTGCGTCCTGAGGGCTCAGTAGTTGTGACTTGCTGCCTCTAGGGCGCCTGGTCTTCAGTACTTGCCGCACTGGGCTCATTAGTTGTGGCCAGAAGACCCTGGAGCATGCAGACCTCGGTAGCTGTGGCGTGCGGGCTCTCTAGTTGTACCTCTCAGACTCTAGAGCATGTGCTCAGTGCTTGTGGCTGCTGCTGTTGCTAAGTCGCTTCAGTTGCATCCGACTCTGTGCGACCCCAAAGACGGCAGCCCACCAGGCTCCGCCGTCCCTGGGATTCTCCAGGCAAGAATGCTGGAGTGGGTTGCCATTTCCTTCTCCAATGCATGAAAGTAAAACTGAAGTCGCTCAGTCGTGTACGACCCCCAGCGACCCCATGGACTGCAGCCTTCCAGACTCCTCCGTCCATGGGATTCTCCAGGCAAGACTATTGGAGTGGGGTGCCATCGCCTTCTCCAGGTGGTTGTGGAGCATGGGTTTAATCGCTCTGCAGCACGTGGAATCTTCCCTGGCCAGGGATTGAACATATGTCCCCTGCACTGGCAGGCGGATTCCCATCCACTGCATCACCAGGGAAGTCCCTTAGTTCTTACATTTATTTTGAAAATTGTGCTCATATATACATGAAATTAAAAGACACTTAGTCCTTGGAAGAAAAGTTATGACCAACCTAGATAGCATATTCAAAAGCAAGAGACATTACTTTGCCAACTAAGGTCCATCTAGTCAAGGCTATGGTTTTTCCTGTGGTCATGTATGGATGTGAGTGTTGGACTGTGAAGAAGGCTGAGCACCAAAGAATTGATGCTTTTGAACTGTGGTGTTGGAGAAGACTCTTGAGAGTCCCTTGGACTGCAAGGAGATCCAACCAGTCCATTCTGAAGGAGATCAGCCCTGGGATTTCTTTGGAAGGAATGATGCTAAAGCTGAAACTCCAGTACTTTGGCCACCTCATGAGAAGAGTTGACTCATTGGAAAAGACTTTGATGCTGGGAGGGATTGGGGGCAGGAGGAGAAGGGGACGACCAAGGATGAGATGGCTGGATGGCATCACTGACGATGGATGCGAGTCTGAGTGAACTCCGGGAGTTGGTGATGGACAGGGAGGCCTGGCGTGCTGCGATTCATGGGGTCACAAAGAGTCGGACATGACTGAGCGACTGAACTGAACTGATACATAAAGAAGGTTGAGTGTCGAATAACTGATGCTTTTCAAATGTGGTGCTGGAGAAGACTCTTGGGAGTCCCTTGGGTAGCAAAGAGATCAAATTAGCCAATCCTAAAGGAAATCAACCCTGACTATTCATTGGAAGGACTGATGCTGAAGCTCCGATACTTTGGCCACCTGATACAAAGAGCCAACCTATTGGAAAAGACCCTGATTCTGGGAAAGATTGAAGGCAGCAGGAGAAGGGGATGACAGAGGATTAGACAGTTAGATAGGAGCATGAACTCAGTGAGCATGACTTTGAGCAGACTCTGGGAGATTAACAAAAGACAGGGAAGCTTGGCGTGCTGCAGTCCATGGGGTCAGCAAAGAGTTGGACATGGCTTAGTAAAACATACACAACAAAATTTACAATTTTAATCATTTTAAAGTGACACCTACTTGTTATGCAAACATTACCATTATCCATTTGTAAACTTTTCCAACTTCCCAAACTGAAATTTCAGTTGTTAAACAAAGTTCTCCATATAAGCTCACGGAGCCCCAGGCAACCACCATTCTACTTTCTGTTTATGAATTTGACTGCTTTAAGTGCTTCATGTAAGTGAAATCATACAATAATTGCTTTTTTGTGATTGCCTTTTTATAACTTGTTATATTTTCCCCACTCTTGGTACCAAGAGTATCCAAATACTCTTAGTGCCCTTGTTGAAAATTATCTAAAGACATATACAAAGGTTTATTTCTAGGCTTTCTATTTTATTCCATTAGTCCATTGTCCATATTTATTCAAATACTGGTGCTATGATTACCATAGCTTTATTTAAAATATTTTGGAGTCAAGAAGTATGAGACCCCCAGCTTTCTTTCTTTTCAAGATTGTTTTGGCAATTTCAAGTCCTTGAGATTTCATATGAATTTTATTCATTTATTTTGTTCTTTATTTTATTTTTTGTTACAATACTGTATTGGTTTTGCCATACATTGACATGAATCTGCCAC
>NW_024070201.1:75715889-75731069 GCF_014754425.2 Oryx dammah
TTCATCACAGCACAGTTTATAATAGCCAGGACATGGAAGCAACCTAGATGTCCATCATCAGACGAATGGATAAGAAAGCTGTGGTACATATACACAATGGAGTATTACTCAGCCATTAAAGAGAATACATTTGAATCAGTTCTAATGAGGTGGATGAAGCTGGAGCCAATTATACAGAGTGAAGTAAACCAGAAAGAAAAACACCAATACAGTATACTAATGCATATATATGGAATTTAGAAAGATGGTAACGATAACCCTGTATGTGAGACAGACAAGGAGACACAGATGTATAGAACATTTTTTTGGACTCTGAGGGAGAGGAAGAGGGTGGGATGATTTGGGAGAATGGCATTGAAACATGTATAATATCATATATGAGATGAGTCACCAGCCCAGGTTCAATGCATGATACAGGATGCTTGGGGCTGGTGCACTGGGACGACCCAGAGGGATGGTACGGGAAGGGAGGAGGGAGGAGGGTTCAGGATGGGGAACAAGTGTATACCTGTGGTGGATACATGTTGATGTATGGCAAAACCAATACAATATTGTGAAGTAATTAGCCTCCCATTAAAATAAATAAATTTATTTAAAAATTAAGTTTATATTAAAAATAAAATAAAACATTTTGGAAAAAAACAAAAAGAAACAAAAAAATAAACACTTAATTTTATTTTTAGTATAATTTTATTTATTTAAAGGGGACGACAGAGAATGAGATGCCTGGATGGCATCACCGACTCGATGGACATGAGTTTGAGTAAACTCCAGGAGTTGGTGATGGACAGGGAGTCCTGGTGTGCTGCAATCAATTCATGGGGTTGCAAAGAGTTGGACACTACTGAGTGACTGAACTGACTGAACTGAACCAAATTTTCAGGTGATTAAATCTAGTATTGAATAAAAGGAAAGATATTCTTTCCATGGCGGGGGAGAATATATTAATAAGTCTAGTAGATCAAAATGAGTGCATCTATATTTTATCTCATTGGCAGCAGCCTCATAACGATTCTAAAGCTACTTTTTTTGCATGTTATACCTTTCTGATATTAATTATGTGATCTGCTCTAGTAATATCTTCACATATTTTTCATTGTTGTTTAGTTCCTAGGTCATGTCCAATTCTTTTACCACCCCGTGGACTGTAGCTTGCCAGGCTTCTCTGTCCGTGAGATTTCCCAGGCAAGGATGCTGGGATGGTTTGCTATTTCCTTCTCCAGGGGATCTTCACAACCCAGGGCTCAAACCTGCATCTTATGCATTGGCAAGTGAATTCTTCACCACTGAGCCATCAGGAAAGCCCCTATAGATGTTCCTTAAAACCTTTGTGGAAAATCCCAGTGAATTAATTAAACAAGAATCAGCCTTGGACACATTCCAAGATTTAGTGATAATTGCAGCCGCAAGGGATGAAATAGCCCACGATCTCCACCCCTAATAGAAAGAAGATGCTATTCGTTTAGTACCTGGCATAACAATTTCAGGAGGTCCATTCTTAGACTTATAGCATGATTTAAAAAGTATCATGGGAGTGTCTTTCAAAATTTCAGTCAACGAGTCTGGTCATGTTAATATGACAGAGTGAAAAGAACTAACAGTCAAATGCTATTTTTCTTTTTGAAGTTAGTAGGAAAGAAGTTACTTGTGAAAAATGTCCCTGCCAAATAACTAGCTAATTTCTTCTATGTATATGTAGGATTTGCTTGTCATTTTGATATATTTCCTAATGCAACAAACTTGTTTATCAGTGTGCACACCATGGTATTCCTTTCAAATAATCTACACTGCACATAAAAATGATCTGAATAATCAAAAGACTCCATGAAGCAAATGGACAGACAGTCAAATAAACTATATGCTCAAGTAATAAGGTAGCCTTTTGCCCTCTGTTGTCATACTGGATGAAAAATAATCCCAAGTGTTTATGAGTAACTTCAAGTTATTCTTCAGGTTCTGAATAAGCATCCAGAAGGTAAGACTGACATTAAATACTGGGAACCAGGCTCATAGTTGTGAGACTTTCTTTGTTATATAAGAGAGTAAATTACTTATAGTAAATCAAACTTAGATTCAATTCTAGGTATATGACTTAAAAATGTGTACTTGAGAAAATGAATTAGATATTCTGAGCCTTAATGTCTTCACGTCTGAAACAAGAATTACAGCTCTTGCTACTGTAAATATTAAGTGAGTTGCATTAAACTATGAGTATGTGATTGGAATATACTGTAGGAGTTTGGAGAAGTAGAGTGATGTTATCAGAATAAAATTAAAAGGGACAGTTTGGGCTGCTTCAGGAGAACTGGCTTTTGAGGCCAATATAAATGTGGAGAGACTTAGTAGGAGGCTATTATGGTGGACCTAGAAGAAATTAAGTAGGGAATGATCAAATCTATGATATATTTTGAAAGTAGAGTTAGTAGGATTTATTTAAATTTTATGAGAGTAATGAATGAGTAAAGAACACTAAAATTTTGTCTCTGGACAATAACATGGAAAATTATAGTATTTAATGAGATAAATAAGGAATGCCTCTTTAAATTTTTTTAGAAAATGTTCATGTTTATTGTGGAAAATTCAGAAGTTAGTTTTACAAATAGTAAATTGCTATTCAATTTGATATCAAAATTAGAGATGTTACAAAAAAACGTTTGAAATTTAGGGGTTGGAGATGCAAAATTAGACTGCTGCAGTCTAACTTATTGGTCAGAAAAGGGAAATATGCACCTAGAGACCTAAGAAGTGTCAGTGAGGTTAGAGACAATTCAGGACAAGGATCTTCTACTCACACATTCATCTACCCATTGATTACATGTATTACCTTAAGTGTGTCTCATATATTATACTTTGTGTCTATAAATGCTATACATTTTCATGGCTTTCTCTTCCTATTTCTTTATACTTTCAATTATTTTATACACTCAGCTCAAGTACTGCTTCCTCTTGAAAGTCTTCTGTGATACTCATTTGATATATTTCTATATTATGACTCTTCAGCACTGTGTGAATTTAATGGAACTTAATACATGTGTCGGGAATTGCTTACTTTTTCATTCTGTGTCATATCACTGAGGTTAAAACAAATAAAAAACTGTGCCTTATTCAATTAATCAAAATGTCTATGACACATTAGATACAAATGGATGTTCTATACACGTTCTTCCAATGAATGAATAAAAAATTATTTTTAAACATTTGAGCACCTTTTCCCCATTAAGTGTTCCCCCGCCTTGTTTTTCTTAGGTAAACTGCTTTAATATGTGAAGTCAGCTCCTGTCTAGTTTAGATGGAATCAGGAAATAATGTAACCTACTTTGTCCTTCTGGGCCTTACACAGAATCCAAACGCACGGAATGTCCTTTCTGTTTTGTTCCTGTTCATCTACCTTTTGACTCTGGTGGGCAACCTTCTTATTATAGTGACTATAGCTGTCAGTGAGACCCTGAACTCACCGATGTACTTTTTTCTTGCTAGCTTATCATGTATGGATGTCACTTACTCCACTTCTGTTACTCCCAGATTGATTTCAGAGTTGTTATTTGGGGAAAAAACCATATCCTTTGAATCTTGCATGACCCAGCTGTTTGCAGAGCACCTTTTTGCTGGATCAGGGGTCTTCCTTCTGCTGGTGATGGCCTATGACCGCTATGTGGCCATCTGTAAGCCCTTGCATTACTTGGTTGTCATGAGGCAGAGGGTGTGTGTTGTACTGCTGGTGGTGTCCTGGGTTGGAGGTTTTCTTCACTCAGTAATTCAACTTAGCACTATTTATGGGCTCCCATTCTGTGGCCCCAATGTCATTGATCACTATACGTGTGACATGTATGCCTTATTGGAACTTGTCTGTACTGACACCTATGTCATTGGCATCTTAGTTGTGGCCAATGGAGGACTGATCTGCACTATAGTGTTTCTGCTCTTGCTCGTCTCCTATGGAGTCATCCTGCACTCTCTGAAGAACCTGAGTGAGGAAGGGAGGTGGAAAGCCCTCCAGACCTGTGGTTCCCACATCACTGTGGTTGTCTGCTTCTTTGTTCCCTGTATTTTCATGTATGTAAGACCTGCTACGACATTCCCTGTTGACAAATTATTGAGCGTGATTTTCACAGTCATAACCCCCATGCTGAACCCGCTAACCTACAGTCTAAGAAATTCTGAGTTGACTAATGCTGTGAAGAAGCTCTGGAGAAGGAACATCATCAGTTCAGTTCAGTCGCTCAGTCGTGTCCGACTCTTTGCGACCCCATGAATTGCAGCACACCAGGCCTCCCTGTCCATCATCATCTTCCGGAGTTCACTCAGACTCACGTTCATCGAGTCAGTGATGCCATCCAGCCATCTCATCCTCTGTCGTCCCCTTCTCCTCCTGCCCCCAACGCCTCCCAGCATCAGAGTCTTTTCCAATGAGACAACTCTTCGCATGAGGTGGCCAAAGTACTGGAGTTTCAGCTTTAGCATCATTCCTTCCAAAGAAATTCCAGGGCTGATCTTCAGAATGGACTGGTTGGATCTCCTTGCAGTCCAAGGGACTCTCAAGAGTCTTCTCCAACACCACAGTTCAAACGCATCAATTCTTCGGCGCTCAGCCTTCTTCACAGTCCAACTCTCACATCCATACGTGACCACTGGAAAAACTGTAGCCTTGACTAGGCGGACCTTAGTCGGCAAAGTAATGTCTCTGCTTTTGAATATACTATCTAGGTTGATCATAGCTTTCCTTCCAAGGAGTAAGCGTCTTTTAATTTCATATCTCATATTAAATAAGTGCATCATCTACCATGAAGGGAGTCATTTGACAGCAGGTTCCATATCCTTAGAATACAGAAGTCATTTTAAAATTTGATTCTGATTTAAAATTTTTTCTTTAAAAAGAAAAAATTCTCTGTCTTCAAAGAGTTTATGATCATTGCAATTAAAGATTACAATTATACAGCTGTGCTATTAATAACAGTTTCCTCCATACTAGAATGTAAGGTCCATAATTACTTCTTTATCACTGTACCTAGAAATGTGTAATGCCTATATGGTAAGGACTTAGTAATAAATAATGATTAAGTGGGAAAAGCATTATATAGTAACACTGATTTTTAATCAATTTATGCATTTAGCTTTTTTACTTTTTTTTCAGAGACAAGATAATTTTTATTTAGTTTCTTGTAATTTATATAAACTTTTTAATTTTTACAATGTAAAATATTTAATTGTATATAAGTCCATTTGTTAGTATATTTCAGTTGCATTATACACACACATTTTACTTTAATACTGTTAGTGTTCAAAGGAAAATTGAAGTAAAATAGATAATAATAAACAACATAAATAAAACCAAATAATATGGGGTGAAGTGTCAAACAAATTTCTCCCTTTCTCTCAATATTTTCCAATCTTCACTCTAAGAGGAAGAATCCAATTTTATTTCTTAATTTTCATCTAATAAAAATCTTTGCAAATGCCAGTGTATTTGCCATATATATATTTGCTTTTTCTATATATATAATCACACTTGCTTTTACTATGCCACATCTTAAAGATATTTCAATGCCAGCTCAAACATATCCCTTAACTTTTCTCATGTTTCACAATACTTCTTATAAATTTATATTAAAATTCATATGCCCATTCCTTTTCATGTGCTTTTAAACTTTTTTATGATAAGCAGCTTTCAAATAAATATATGTTTTTGAATATGTGCAAATATGATTACCTAGGCATAAAATTGTTGATTTGATATTTGAATCAATGATCAGGTAACATACACATTTAAAATGTTGATATGATAGTTATTGACAAACTTTTTCTGGAGGTTGTATAATAACTACAGTGATGTCCACAGTGAGTGAGAATTCATTTGTCCATACTTTCAAGACCAGTACCTGATAAATATTTATAACAACTGATTAAAGTTATTTTTATACTTTGCTACTCTTTTTATATAATTTAGCTGGGCATCAGTCAATACATTTAACTTGAGTTGTATTTATATTTTGGTAGATATTTTATATGTATGTCTTTATTGCATTCAATTTTTGATTTTTATGAGATTATATATTAAAGAAATGATCTCTTTTACATTGTATATATATTTTCTGGTTATATGTTCTTAAATTTTTATCCTATGTAGAGTACTTTTTGCAGTAATATTTTTATACTTTGTACTCGGGTTTTTTGTATATTGCTTATGAAGAATTTTCTCATTTCACTTGTGATAATTCTTCAATTCTTTTTTAGTATTTCATTTTTAAAACATTTTTGATATCATATGGAAACTTTTGATTTTCTTGAATTAATTTTGCTATTGGAGATAAATATGGATTGAATTTTTCATTGTTTCTCCAAATTTTAGGTTTCTTTTAAATGGTCATGTAAATATACTTTTGCCATTGATTTAAAATCCTGACTATTGTATCCTGAAGTCCATGTATTTGGATCTAATTCAAGACTCTATTCTTTTTTTTTCCCCCAGTCTAGGTTTGATGCAGGATACAGGATGCTTGGGGCTGGTGCACTGGGATGACTATTCTTTTTCAAGGGCCTCTTTAGTCATGTGGAGATTGGCACATAATATAATTGCTATGATATATAACACATTTTGATAAGTAAAGAGGCTAGCAGTCCCTCATTACTATTCTTTTTCAGAGGTATGCCTAAGCTTGTATATCTCTATTCCAATTTATTACAAATAAAATAATAAATTGAATATAAATAAGATAAACAATATAGTTTAAAATGCTGCTGCTGCTAAGTCGCTTCATTCAGTTCTGTTCAGTTCAGTTCAGTCATTCAGTCATGTCAGACTCTTTGCAACCCCATGAATTGCAGCATGCCAGGCCTTCCTGTCCATCACCAACTCCTGGAGTTCACTCAGATTCACGTCCATCGAGTCAGTGATGCCATCCAGCCATCTCATCCTCTGTCATCCCCTTCTCCTCCTGCCCCCAACCCCTCCCAGCATCAGAGTCTTATCCAAGGAGTCAACTTTTTGCATGAGGTGGCCAAAGTACTGGAGTTTCAGCTTTAGCATCATTCCTTCCAAAGAAATCCCAGGGTTGATCTCCTTCAGAATGGACTGGTTGAATCTCCTTGCAGTCCAAGGGACTCTCAAGAGTTTTCTCCAATACCACAGTTCAAAAGCATCAATTCTTTGGTGCTCAGCCTTCTTCACAGTCCAATTCTCACATCCATACATGACTACTGGAAAAACCATAGCCTTGACTGGACGGATCTTAGTCGGCAAAGTAATGTCTCTGCTTTTGAATATGCTATCTAGGTTGGTCATAACTTTTCTTCCAGAGAGTAAGCGTCTTTTAATTTCATGGCTGCAGTCACCATCTGCAGTGATTTTAGAGCCCCCCAAAATAAAGTCTGACAATGTTTCCACTGTGTCCCCATTATTTCCCATGCAGTGATGGGACCGGATGCCATGATATTCATTTTCTGAATGTTGAGCTTTAAGCCAACTTTTTCACTCTCCTCTTTCACTTTCATCAAGAGGCTTTTTAGTTCCTCTTCACTTTCTGCCATAAGGGTGGTGTCATCTGCATATCTGAGGTTATTGATATTTCTCCTGGCAATCTTGATTCCAGCTTGTGTTTCTTCCAGCCCAGGGTTTCTCATGATGTACTCTACATAGAAGTTAATAAGCAGGGTGACAATATACAGCCTTGACGTACTCCTTTTCCTATTTGGAACCAGTCTGTTGTTCCATGTACAGTTCGAACTGTTGCTTCCCGACCTGCATACAGATTTCTCAAGAGGCAAGTCAGGTGGTCTGGTATTCCCATCTCTTTCAGAATTTCCCCCAGTTCATTGTGATCCACACAGTCAAAGGCTTTGGCATAGTCAATAAAGCATAAATAGATGTTTTTCTGGAACTCTCTTGCTTTTTCCATAATCCAGCGGATGTTGGCAATTTGATCTCTGGTTTCTCTGCCTTTTCTAAAACCAGCTTGAACATCAGGAAGTTCACGGTTCATGTATTGCTGAAGCCTGGCTTGGAGAATTTTGAGTATTACTTTACTAGCGTGTGAGATGAGTGCAATTGTGCAGTAGTTTGAGCATTCTTTGGCATTGCCTTTCTTTGGGATTGGAATGAAAACTGCCCTTTTCCAGTCCTGTGGCCACTGCTGAGTTTTCTAAATTTGCTGGCATATTGAGTGCAGCACTTTCACAGCATCATCTTTCAGGTTTTGAAACAGCTCAACCGGAATCCCATCACCTCCACTAGCTTTGTTCATAGTGATGCTTTCTAAGGCCCACTTGACTTCACATTCCAGGGTGTCTGGCTCTAGATGAGTGATCACACCATTGTGATTATTTGGGTCATGAAGATCTTTTTTGTACAGTTCTTCTGTGTATTTTTGCCACCTGTTGATTACTGGTGATTACAAGTGAAATGACACAAAACACATGAGACATACGAGACACACAAGAGACAGACAGGACACCACTCTGGCCAGAGGATCAACTGGACAAACTAATTGCCGTTTATTATTATAAAGCCCCCTAGGCAGAATTCCAGACTGTATGAATAAGCCTTTTCAGTACAGTGCAGGTGCATACATGTTATCGTACAGCAAGGGGAGTGAAACCTCTTTTTACTGCAGTCTGTCCAGAATCCTCTCTCTTTCTTATCAAAAGAAAGGAAAGCTCCCTCGTTAGCAAGAGACCATTAATCTCCATGCTGTGTCCATCTCCTTGGCAGAACATCTTGTTTGTAAGCAGCACATCTCCACTTTCCCTATTGTGGCTGCATTAATCCTTCATCTCCCCCTTTTTTATTTTATTTAAGCCCTCGAGACATTTGTATTGATGTTCTGTAGAGCAAGGCGTAAAGCTGTAGGCGGCCAACCTCCAGCCTCGCCAGCCCCTCTCACAGCTGTGCCTGTCTTAGGTTGCCCTCCTCTGAGGGTCTTACCCGTCATTGGCTATCCAGCCACCTCTTGGGGGCTAGGCGGAATCACTCTAGATGATGGACATCTAGAACTCTTTTTATTTATATGTCTCGGTTAATATCTTGAAGGGCTCATGTTAAATGGTACAGGTGTTATACAAAACTGAGAAGAATTCCAATCACATTTCAACACACTTCATGTAGATAAAACAGCTAATTGATCTCCAAGCCAGGAAACGGTGCGTTGAAGATTGAGCACGCCGGTAGCAAGTTGTGCATCCAAATCTCGCTGTTGTTGCCATAACAGAGAGTCTTTATGCCAGTCCCAAACAAAATCAGCTGTTTGAGTTCCTTGGTGTAACACAAGACCTGCCACCGCTGCTGTTGCAGTTACTGACGCAACTGCTAGAATCGAAGCAATGACCACACCAAGCATACGTTGAGATCGGTGTAGTGAAGTCTGTACAGCGGTTACTAGATGAGAAACAGCAAAAGAATCTGACCACGGCTGAGTCAGATTTATAGGTAACCATACTTCTGTTTGAGCCTTAACAATTAATAGCGAGAAATTGGAATTATAGGCTCATCTTTCAAATTCTTCCCACCAAGACTGATTTACACATTGAGTTAGATTACAATAGTCACATGACATAGACCCCACAGTATCATTCCAGGTCCGATTCCCATATAACAATGCAAAAGGATATTTTACACATGCCATTGTGGAATAAGATTTATTAACATGTAAATTAACATGGAATGGACCCAAAGAGTCGCCACTGTCCAAAGTATAATTTCCTGACCAGATAGTGAGATTACCAGAAACTGCCCATAGTTTCCAAATATCTCCTTGAATGTGCGGATATCCTTGCAATTGTAATTGAGGAGGGACAAGTGCAAATTGCTGCCATTTAACTGGTTCATTACCATTGCCCATCAAAGTGTTATTTGCATGATGCCACCTAAAAGATTTATTTGACCATTTTTCTAAGAATTGCCCATGATCTGGACTCCAATCTACAATGATAGACCCCGAATAATTCATGACTTTAAAGGGTCGATGACCTCGGCAACATTCCCATTCCAAAGATTCTAGAGAAGGAACAAAAAAGTTAACAGGACATAGCGACATGTGTTTTCCATTATGAATGTCTATTGGTTTTGTCGAGGTGTTAAATCCCCTGGTGGAAACAAGCACAGTAAAAGTAGCAAAAATGGTAATTATTATACTTTACCCCCCATGTATTATAAGAATGATGAGAATGTTCCTTGGTGGACAGACAAAAGGGGTGTCCTCCTATGCACAAAGGAATACCTTCCACTGCAATGGTCAAATTAGTAATATTATATTGTTGTTTATGATGAGATAGTTGTTCTATTCCCCCGCAAGCTGGCAAGGGAAAGAAGGCAGTCTCATTAGTGCATACCTGCACTTCTGGTTCCCCCCCCCCCCCAGGAAACTGCTCTTACTAATGGGGGATTAGGTATATACACCCAATATGTATGATTACTTGCCGATACACTGATTACCTGACAGGTCACCACCGGCATCATGGCAAGCAAAAGATTGGTAGGATTCAGAGGTTGCCCTGCCTTCATTAACGTCTTCTCTGCTTCCTGAGTCAACCTTTTTATTTGACCCCATGTAGGAGGTGTTGCTTCCCTTGTACGGGAAGTAAGACTTCTCTGCATAGTAAGCTCTTCGAATTTTTGAACAAAGGGATCAGCCATCGTTGATTTTGATCAGTCTTGCTGGGGTCCAAAACCTGTAATTATCAACAAAAATGAAAGCATACCCTCGTCCCAAATATATTAATGATGCTGGGATCCAACCTTTCTCTTTATCTTTATACCAAATAGGTGTATTCAAGTTCTTCTTATCCTCTTCTTTCCCCTGAAAATGCAACTCTGCTGCTGATAGATTTCCCTTCCTCCAAACATTCAAAAAATTTAGGGTAAGTAAGGTTTTATTCAAAATGTCTTTAGGTTTCATAAATCTCTCTTGTTCCCCCTTTTTTATTTTTTCAAGATAATCATGCAAGGTACAATTAGCTCTTTCAATGATAGCTTGCCCTTGACTATTATAAGGAATACCAAAAGTATGAGTTATATGGTATTGAGATAAAAAGTGAGCTAATTTTGTGGATTGGTAAGCAGGTGCATTATCAGTTTTCAATTCAGTTGGTAATCCCATAACTGCAAAACAAGATAACAAATGAGTAATAACAGTGTCAGCCTTTTCAGAATGTGATGCAGTGGCCCATTGAAAATGTGTGCAATCATCTATAGTATGATGCACACATTTTTGTTGTTTGAAGGAAGAAATGTAAATTACATCCATTTGCCATATCTGATTTGCTTGTAGTCTTCTTATGTTGACACCTGGTGGGGTAAATGGCAAAGCAAAGGGTGCACATATGGAACAAGAACGAACAATATTTTGAGCTTGTTTTTGAGTAATAGCATGAGATTTTTGTAATCCTTTGGAGCTGGTATGTTGTAAGAGATGTTCTTGTTTTGCTGCTTCTGTAGGATAAAGTAAGGCATCAATTGTAGCATTTCTGAATGATAAGGGTCCAGGAAGGGCAGAATGTGTATGGATGTGAGTAAAGAAAATTAACTCTGAATGCTGCAAGAGCAATTGTTGTACTTGGTAAAACAATTTATCAATAGCTGTTTTAAGGGTCAGTGGAAGGGAGATATGGGGAAGCTGTAGGCAAGAGAGGACAGCATATCGAGAATCTGAAACAATGTTAATAGGAAGTTGGGGAAAATCTTGCAAAACTAAATAGATAGCCCACAATTCAGCAGGCTGTACAGAAGAAAATGAGTGGGGGAGAACCTTGGAATTTTCCAGGGTCCAATATCCAGCAGTATTTTTATTTGCATCTGTAAAAATAGTGGGTCCCTTAACTGGAACATCTGAAATTGGGGAATGAGATATCATAGTGTTAGTCCGGAGAAAATCAATCAATTTAGATGATAGATAATGATGAGAAAATGAACCAGGATATGAGGCAAGAGAAATTTGCCAGTTTTCATTAAATTGTAAACATTGAGATATTTGAGCAGTTGTTAACTGAGTACCAATCTGGTGTGGTTCACATCCTGACAATTGTAAAATATGATGGAGAACTTTCTGTATAAGGAAGGCTAATTTATCCATATATACAGTCAATTTTTTGGAAAAACTGTTAGGTAAGAAAACCCATTCTATTAATCCTTTTTCTTGAGCAATTACACCAGATGGGGAATAAGGGGTATGAAATATGATAAAAGAAATAGGTTGAGATGCATGTAAGTAATTCAAAAAGCCGTCATTTAGTCTTTGCTCAACAAATTGAAGTTCCTGTAAAGCCAATGGGTTTAAGGTCCGGGGGCTATCCAGAGCTGTATCTCCTTCTAAAGTAGAAAACAAATGTCATAATTGATAAGTAGGAATTCCAAGTACCAGGCGTAGCCAATTAATATCTCCCAATAACTTTTGAAAATCATTTAAGGTTTTGAGATGGTCTCTTCTAATTTGCAACTTTTGGGGCCTAATTCTATGTTGTTCCAATATTGTGCCTAAATATGAAATAGGAAAGTCCTTTTGAATTTTTTCCGGGGCTATTTGCAAGTTGTATAGTCTCAAAGCCTCTTGTACTTTTAAAAAGAATTCATCACGTTCAGCAATACTAGGAGCTGCTAATAGGAGATCACCCATATAATAATATAGAATATAATTGGGGTATTCTCGATGGAGGGATTGTAAAGAGCGAGCTATGAATTCTTGGCATAAGGTAGGACTATTTATCATTCCTTGTGGTAAGACTGTCCATTGATAACGTTTAACAGGCTGAGCATGATTAAGAACAGGAATTGTAAAAGCAAATTTATCTCTATCTTGCAATGGTAGGGGAATGGTAAAAAAACAAAAAACAAATAGTCTTTAAGATCTAACACCATTAAGGACCAATTCTGAGGAATAAGCTGGAGAGGGGAGTCCCAATTGCAATGCTCCCATAGGTTCAATACATTTATTAACTTCTCGTAAATCAGTTAACATTCTCCATTTTCCAGATTTCTTTTTTATAACAAAAACAGGAGAATTCCAGGGGGAGGTAGAGGGCTCTATATGACCAAGTTGGAGTTGTTCTTGTACTAATTATTCTAATGCCTCGAGCTTCATTTGTGGTAATGGCCACTGCTCAACCCATTTTGGAATATTAGTTAACCATTTTAATGGGAGTGCTCAAGGAATTTGAGCAGTGGCTACTAGTTTTCTGATGGAATGGTTACAGAAGCCCCCAAAGGAGAGAGAAGATCTCTTCCCCATATATTAATAGGTATGTTTACAATATAAAAGGTAACAAACACTGATCTTCCATTATGGAATTGGCATTGCAAGGGATGGGTACTCTTCCAGACATCTGCAATGGAGCCCAATCCCATCAGCATTAAAGGGCTTTTTTCTTTTTCCCAATCTTGGGGCCATTGTTGAGAAGAAATGACTGAAACATCCGCCCCTGTGTTTATTAGTCCCTCAAAGTTGTTTCCTTGTATAATCAAGGAGAGAACAGGGCGAGAATCTTTGATAAGCATTTCCCAAAATATATGTCACCCAGTACTTCCAAATCCTCCTGTTCGTTCATTAGGAAGAGCCAAAAAGGGGTGATAAGGGAGGAGAAATATTTGAGCAATACGTTCCCCAGCTAACAGTGAAAGTGGGGTAGAAGTAGAGACCATAATTAAAATTTCCCCAACATAGAGTCTTTACCCCAGGAATTATGGTTAAACCTCTCAAAGCCGTGCTGCTACGGCCTAATATCAAGCCAAAAGTGCCTTTTGGCAGTGGTCCAAATACATTTGTTTTTAATTGGTAAATGCCTCCCCCTGGTGACAAAAGAACATTATCAGCTAGTGGCAAATCAGCAGCAGCACTCCCTGAAGTAGCAGACTGCAAGTCTGAAATCATCATCTGAGGTCCTTTTAACGGGGGGGATTGGCTCGTAACGGTTGCTGGGAAGGAACAGGGTTGGGGCAGGTGGGATGGGAGGAGAGCAAGGAGGAGAAGTCCTCGGTATTGTCCCTGGGCCCCAAGGACTTAGGCCCGCAGGATAGTTTCCCGGTGTTGAGTTGCCCATTTTGTCTGTTTTAGATCTGCATTCATTAGTCCAATGAAACCCCTTCCCGAACCGACGGCAAAGTCCAGGAGGAGTCTTATTCTTCCCAGCAAGAGATCTGTCTTTAGGAATTGCACCTTGATCCGCTTTTAATTTTTGACACTCTCTTTTCATATGACCAGGTTTTTCACAATGAAAGCAGTTACCTCCCTTTGGTGGCCTCATAACTTTGGCCAAGGCTGTAGCAAAGACATTAGCCTGATGTTCAGTCCCTCCTATTCCTGAGCAGGCTCTGATATATTCAGCTATAGATGCACCCTGTCCCTTTAAAGGTCCCAGTATACGCTTGCATTCAGGATTTGCATTTTCAAATGCTAAAGTTTGTAATAATATCTCTGAAATTTTATCTTCCCCCTAATTTGCCTTTCCCCAATGAGTCCAGCATAGCCAAAATAAAGGGAGATTGAGGACCGTATTGTGCTACTGCAGCTTTAAGATCTTTAAAAAATTTATATTCCAAAGGAGCATATTGAACATTTATCACATTGCCATCCTGCTGTCTCTGGATGGGAAACAATTGTGGAGGATCGATAAACCCACCAGGGGGAGCAGGCAAGTCATCATCATGAAGCATAGACAAAGGAAAGGAGAACCGACAATGTTCCCTGCCCACATCGGCCGAGTAACCGCAGTGGGAAAAGAGAAGCACAAGCAGGAGCAGAAGGAGTAGATTTCTTCTCCTCCCTACGGGACTTCCACCACTCCTGGAATAGATGGGTCATTTCTTTAATCTCTTTGCCCTCCTCTGACGAAACTGAAGAAGCCTCCGAATCAGATTCTGAACGATCAAATGTTTCACCATTTACAGGAGGAGGCTCATCTGTATCCTTGCCTTCAGGCGATGCAGAAGCCCCACCAACGTCTGACATATCCTCATAAATTATTTTTCCCCTTCTTGAAGCATTAGATTTAGTTTCATTATCAGTAGAGAGCAAGGTCAAAGCCTGTGTTATAGCACTACACAAAGTCCAAAACTTCAAAGGGATCACATTACCCTTCTGCTGTTGCTTTCTCAATTCCTTTTGAATTATTTTCCATTCCTTCAAGGTTAACTGTAACTTAGTTTGATATTGAAACCAATGATATTATTGCTCCACCAAGTGAAAGAGCTCACTCAACCGA
>NW_024070201.1:75731469-75840018 GCF_014754425.2 Oryx dammah
TTTTCCTCTATTTCTTTGCATTGATTGCTGAGGAAGGCTTTCTTATCTCTCCTTGCTATTCTTTGGAACTCTGCATTCAGATGCTTATATCTTTCCTTTTCTCCTTTGCTTTTCATTTCTCTTCTTTTCACAGCTATTTGTAAGGCCTCTCCAAACAGCCATTTTGCTTTTTTGCATTTCTTTTCCATGGGGATGATCTTGATCCCTGTCTCCTGTACAATGTCACGAACCTCATTCCATAGTTCATCAGGCACTCTATCTATCAGATCTAGGCCCTTAAATCTATTTCTCACTTCCACTGTATAATCATAAGGGATTTGATTTAGGTTATACCTGAATGATCTAGCGGTTTTCCCTACTTTCTTCAATTTAAGTCTTAATTTGGCAATAAGGGGTTCATGATCTGAAGCATAGTCAGCTCCTGGTCTTGCTTTTGTTGACTGTATAGAGCTTCTCCATCTTTGGCTGCAAAGAATATAATCAATCTGATTTCACTGTTGGCCATCTGGTGATGTCCAAGAGTCTTCTCTTGTGTTGTTGGAAGAAGGTGTTTGCTATAACCAGTGCATTTTCTTGGCAAAACTCTATTAGTTTTTGCCCTGCTTCATTCTGCACTCCAAGGCCAAATTTGCCTGTTACTCCAGGTGTTTCTTGACTTCCTACTTTTGCCATGCCAGTCCCCTATAATGAAAAGAACATCTTTTTTGGGTGTTAGTTCTAAAAGGTCTTGTAGGTCTTCATAGAACAGTTCAATTTCAGCTTGATTATCTTTTGGTCATTATTTGAAATCATGATTATTATATCCTGAAATCCCCATGTATTTGGACACAATTTGACACTCTTCCATTTCACTAATCTCTTTATTCATGTGCAGGTTGACACATAATTGCCATAATATGTGACATATTTTGATCTGTGAGGAGACTAGCAGTCTCTCATTTCTATTGTTTCTCAAAAATATGCTTAGACTTACATATTTCTATTTCAAAATTATTAAAAATTAATGATAAATTTGTGTAAATAAAATAAATGATATAGTTTAAAACTAAAACTAAAATTAAGTGAAAAGAAATTTAAAAGAGGCTAGTCACAAAACAATGTTCAGGCACTACTTTCAATAAGATTCACCTTCAGTTCAGTTCAGTTCAGTTCAGTTCATTTCAGTCGCTCAGTGGTGTCCGACTCTTTGTGACCCCATGAATTGCAGCGCGCCAGGCCTCCCTGTCTATCACCAACTCCCAGAGTTCACTCAGACTCATGTCCATCGAGTCAGCACCTTAGGAAGGTGAAATTAGGAAGAGTTTGAAACACTGTTATTTAGGTGCCATAATACACATCTTCAGTCAAAAAGTCACCTCTTGTAAGCTTGGGTAGAGTTCCTGTTTGTGTTTCTTGTAGATCACTTTCTTATCCTTTATAGATCGCTATTGTTTTTCAGCTATGATACCTAAAATGCTGGCTGACACTGCTGTAAGAACAAAACAAAACAAAAACAAAAAACAAACAAAAAAAACCCTTCTCTTTCAGTCAGTGCAGGACTCAAATCTTTGCTGAACATCTTTTGTCTCTGCTGAGATCATTCTGCCCATCATGATTACAATAAGCACTATGTGGCCATCTGCAAAACCCTGTGCTGTAAAACCATCATGAATGAAAGAGATGTGGCTCCCTCTTTCCTTGGAACCACCCAGATTCTCTTCATAGTGCAGCTGCCTGTCTGTGGTTCCCATGTCATGGACAGTTAATGTGTGACAAATTCTTTATTGAAACTTGTCTTCAGGGATGCTCACACTCTTGGTCCCTGTTGCTACCAGCAGTGGGTCCATCTGCCTGTTGAATGTTTTCCCTTGAAGGTCTCCTGTGTGGTCCTCTTGTGCTCCCTGGAGACTTATCTGTTGGAGGGAGAGGGGAAGTCCTCCCCACCTGTGTCTCTCACATCACTATGGTCATCTTAGCCTTTGTGTTTGCTTATTTGTGTGTCTGTTCCCAAGTCCTGGCTACCTTTCAGATCGTGATAACTTCTATGCTACATTTCTTAAGCTTGTACACTCAGTAATTTAGAGGTGAAATTGTTCTGAGGAATTTCTGGAATGAAAAAGTGAGTCTGTAACAATATACAATGAGTTTTTCTTTAAAATGGAAAAGAGAAAATACAAGTTTATGATTGGGGACAACTGGACACCACTTATCAAAATTATGTTGGTTTTGAAATATAGGCACTCAGAGGAAAGATCCAGGCTGAGCATTATCTACCACTATATAGACTATTTAGATTTATGTATTGCTCAACTGTCAGTTGAACTTTAATTTCTATCAGAATTAGTATTCGGGAATTTCCTGCAGTCCAGTGGTTGTGACTACCTGGTTTCATTGACAAGGGTCAGGGTTTCAGTCCCTGGTAAAGGAACTAGGATCCCATAAGCCACATGGCACAACAAAAACAACAAACAAACAAACAAAACAACAAATAAAATCTAGTTAACAATCAAAAAAGAAGCCATTAAGACACAGTTCTAGAGATTTTGTTCTTTTGAAATACAAACATATTTGTTTATTTCAAGTATTACAATTTCTATTTAAGTCATCACTCATCCATGTAGCATAAATTATTCTCTGTTACTTGGAGGGTAAACTCTTTCCAATCAGTGTTTCATCAGTCACTCGGGCATCTGTGTTTGCAGCGTGGAACTGACATACAATCTGTAGTGTGTATTCTCACTGCTTTGTAGGGAGGGAAGTTTCATGTCATAAAATCCCCTCTTTCCCATGCAAAAGCAGGCAATTTGCACTAGTCTGGAGGGGCACAAAAATCCTTGAAATATGTTAGCTAACTTACATCTAAAATCTGTTTTTCGAACTCCAAAATATTTTGGGTTTTGTTTCCTTCTTGCTCACCGCAGCCTTCTTCTTTTTGTCTTTGTTTTGTGATGCATCCTGACTTAGAACAATGCCTAGCCTATCGTGAAAGTGTTAGCTCATGTGGGTACTTTGTTGAATTGATTACAAAGAGATTTAAAGTTGACAAATACACACTCCTGCTCATGCTCGGTCACGTCTGTCATGTCCGACTCTATGACCCCATCGACTGTAGCCCATCAGGCTCCTCTGTCCATAGGATTTTCCAGGCAAGAATATCGGAGTGAGTTGCCACGCCTCCTCCAGGGGATCTTCTCAACTCAGTGATGGAACCCACATCTCCTGTGTCTTCTGCATTGCACGTGGTTTCTTTACCACTGAGCCACCAGGGAAGCCCCCAATACATCTGGTAGCTCAATCTGTAGAGAATCTGCCTACAGTGCAGGAGCCCCAGGTTCCATCCCTGGGTCGGGAAGATCCCCTGGAGAAGGAAATGGCAAACCACTCCAGTACTCTTGCCTGGAGAATCCCATGGACAGAGGAGCCTCGTGGGCTGCAGTGCATGGTATCCCAAGAGTTGGACATAACTTAGCAACCAAGTCACCACATGTTGGACATAGATTATGACAAGTCCTACTGGACAGCACATGGAACTCTACTCAAACTCTGCTGTAGACCTGAGCCCAGGACGTTGTCAAACACTGTACTCTAATATGGGCTTACCCAGTGGCTCTGTGGTAAAGAATCCACCTGCAATGCAAGAGCTACAGGAGATGAGGGCTGGATCTCTGGATTGGGAACATCCCACGGAGGAGGGCACGGCATCCCCAATCCAATATCCTTATCAGGAAAATCCCATGGACAGAGGAGTCAGGTGGGCAACAGTCCACAGATTTACAAAGAGTGGGACATGACTGAAACCACCGAGCATACAACCATGCACGCTCCAAATTAAAATAAAAATTTAAAAATAACAGTTTTACTTTAGTAGTTTTGTCACTGTATTGACATATTTACCTCTTAAATTACCCAGATGTATCTGAAGCCAGTGATATTTGCCTGTACTTGCTATCATGCTGTATGCTATGTTCATATCATAAATCAATTAATGAGGTCACTTTAGTTCATAAATTTACTTCTTAAATTATGGCTGAATATACATAATAAAATTCATATCTTTAATCATTTTAAAGTGGCATTAAGTTAGTTCTCATTGTTATGCAAATATTACCACTGTCTATATCCAGAACTTTTCCAACTACTCAAACTGAATTCTAAAATTATTAAACAAAATTCTCCATTTTCCATCACTGACCTGTGAGCAACCAACCACCACTCTACTTTTGATCTATGATTTGATTATTAGGTGGCTCAGAGATTAAAGTGTCTGCCTGCAATACGGGAGACCTGGATTTGATCCCTGGGTCAGGAAGATCCCCTAGAGAAGGGAATGGCAACCCACTCCAGTACTCTTGCCTAGAGAATCCCATGGATGGAGGAGCCTGGTGGGCTATAGTCCATGGGGTTGCAAAGAGTTGGACACTATTGAATGACTTCACTTTCACTTTAATGTGGAATCATACAATATTTGTTTTTTGGTGACTGCCTTTTTTTTTTTTCACTTAATGTCATATTAGATCTTTTTTCCATAAAATACTCTCAGCAGTTGAAAATTATCTAGGATGTATACAAAAGTTTATTTCTAGATTCTTTTTACTCCATTAGTCTGTTGTCCATCTTTATCCCAATGCTAGTGCTGTGATTACTGTAGCTTTGTTATTTTTTTTAAGTTTTACTTTTACTTTAGAATCAGGAATTATGAGACCTCCAACTTTCTCCCTTTTCAAAACTGTTTTGGCAACTTTGAAGTCCTTAATATTCCATATGAATTTTATCATGAACTTTTTTACTTCTGCAAAAAACATTTTTGGAGTTTTGATAGGGAATGTCCTGAATCTTTAGATCACTTGAAGTAATATTAACATCTAAATACTATTGAATATTATAGTTCATAAATGTTTTTCCACATATGTGTGTGTTCTATAAATACTTTGAGTAACATTTTGTGATTTTCAGTTTACAAGACTTTTGTCTCACTGGTTAAGTTTGCTCTTAATATTTTGTTCTTTTTGGTGCTTTGTAAGTGAAATTATTTTCTTAATTTCTCCTTGGTTTGATCATGATCATATAAAAACTAAACATCTTTTCATAAACAACTCTCAGCAAGTTGGAAATAGAAGGAATGTCTGTTTAGTCCAGTTCAGTTGCTCAGTCATGATGCGATGGACTGCAGTATGCCAGATTTCCCTGACCATCACCAACTCCCAGAGCTTACTCAAACTCACGTCCATTGAGTCGGTGATGTCATCCAACCATCTCATCCTCTGTCGTCCCCTTCTACTCCTGACTTCAATCTTTCCCAGCATCAGGGTCTTCTCTGATGAGTCAGTTCTTCACATCAGGTGGCCCAAATATTGTAGTTTCAGCTTCAACATCAGTCCTTCCAATGAATATTCAGGACTGATCTCCTTTAGGATGAACTGGTTGCATCTCTTTGCAGTCCAAGGGACTTTAAAGAGTCTTCTTCAACACCACAGTTCAAAAGCATCAATTCTTCAGCACTCAGCTTTCTTTATAGTCCATCACTCACATCCACACATGACTACTGGAAAAACCATAGCCTTGACTAGACGGAATTTGTTGGCAAATTAATGTCTCTGCTTTTTAATATGCTTTCTAGGTTGGTCATAACTTTTCTTCCAAGGAGTAAGCATCTTTTAATTTCATGGCTGTGATCACCGTCTGCAGTGATTTTGGAGCCCAAAAAACTAAAGTCTTCCACCGTTTCCCCATCTATTTGCCATGAAGTGATGGGATCAGATGCTTAGTTTCCTGAATGTTGAGCTTTAAGCCAACTTTTTCACTCTCCTCTTTCACTTTCATCAAGAGGCTCTTTAGTTCTCCCTCTCTTTCTGCCATAAAGGTGGTGTCATTTGTGTATCTGAGGTTATTGATATTTCCCCTGGCAATCTTGATTACAGCTTGTGCTTCATCCAGCCCAGCGTTTTTCATGATGTACTTTGCATATAAGTTAACTAAGCACAGTGACAAAATACAGCCTTGATGTACTCCTTTCCCTTTTTGGAAATAGTATGTTGTTCCCTGTCCATTTATAACTGTTGCTTCCTGACCTGCATACAGATTTCTCAAGAGGCAGGTCAGGTGCTCTTGTATTCCCATCTCTTTCAGAATTTTCCCCAGTTTATTGTGATCCACGCAGTTAAAGTCTTTGGCATAGTCAATAAGGCAGAAATAGATCTTTTTCTGGAGCTCTCTTGCTTTTTTGATGACCCAGCAGACGTTGGCAATTTGATCTCTGGTTTGTCTACCCTTTCAAAAACTGGCTTGAACATCTGGAAGTTCAGGGTTCACGTATTGCTGAAGCCTGGCTTGGAGAAGTTTGAGCATTACTTTACTAGCATGTGAGATGAGTGCAATTGTGCGGTAGTTTGAGCATTCTTTGGCATTGCCTTTCTTTGGGATTGGGATGAAAACTGACCTTTTCCATTTCTGTGGCCACTGCTGAGTTTTCTAAATTTGCTGGCATATTGAGTGCAGCACTTTCACAGGGTCATCTTTCAGGATTTGAAACAGCTCAACTGGAATTCCATCACCTCCTCTAGCTTTGTTCATAGTGATGCTTTCTAAGGCCCACTTGACTTCACATTCCAAGATGTCTGGCTCTAGGTGAGTGATCACACCATCGTGATTATCTGTGTAGTGAAGATCTTTTTTGTACAGTTCTTCTGTGCATTCTTGCCACCTCTTCTTAATATCTTCTGCTTCTGTTAGGTCCATACCATTCTGTCCTTTATTGAGCCCATATTTGCATGAAATGTTCCCTTGGTGTCTCTAATTTTCTTGAAGAGATCTCTAGTCTTTCCCATTCTGTTGTTTTCCTCTATTTCTTTGCACCGATTACTGAGGAAAGCTTTCTTATCTCTGCTTGCTATTCTTTGGGACTCTGCACTGCAATGGGAATACCTTTCCTTTTCTCCTTTGCCTTTTGTTTCGCTTCTTTTCACAGCTATTTGTAAGGCCTCTTCAGTCAGACCGCCATTTCGCTTTTTTGCATTTCTTTTTCTTGTGGATGATCTTGATCACTGTCTCCTCTACGATGTCACGAGCAGGAATGTACCTCGACATAGCAAGTCCACATGTGACAGAGCCATTGTTAACATCTTCCTCAACATTAAAGCTTTAAAACCTCCACATTAAAATCTTGAAGATGGTCACGCTATCACAAGTCCTTTGTAACACAGTACTGACATAAAAATTCCTGTGGAAATTTTAGATTTTCCTAAGTATAGCTTCTGTTTTCTGAAGTGAGATAATTTTGTTATTAATTTTTATTTAATTTTGCTTTCTGTAACAGTGCTTCTAACGGTAGCTATTTCCTCTCCTTTTTTTAATTTTTGTTTTTTAATATAAATTTATTTATTTTAATTGAAGGTTAATTAAGCATCACTTTTTAAGAAAGACCGTCTCTGATTACATTACCCACAGTAGAATTCTTCCTCTTATTTTCTATCCAGTACTCTATTTCTTATATTACAAACCATGAATACAACTACAATTAATGTCTCTTTCTTTATTGTCTAACTTTATTATGAGAAAATAATAAAGGAATGCAGGGAAAAGAAACTTTTACATGATTTTAGCCCAGTTTTATTAATTGCTGTGTCCTCTCTTATTGAACAGTTGTTGACATTACAGAGATGGCCTACTTTTTAAAAAATTACTAATTGTTGAAATTATTAGCTTTATATCTACAATTTTAATATATTTAATTGTGTTTTTTGATATAATTTTTATATTTGTAACCAAATTTTATGGTGATTAAATTGAGTATTAAACAAAAGTAAAGAAAATCTTGCTATTGCAGGTGGGGAAATACACAACAAGTAAGTTCACGGAAGCAGAATGACTGGGTTGATATTTTATTCTTGATTAGCAGTGGTCTGATAGAGATCTAAAATACTATTTTTTTTCCCATGTTACACTTTTCTGACATGAATTATGTGATTTGGCCTATTAATATCTTTACATATAGATGTTCTTTAAAAACTTTGTGGAAAATCCCACTGAATTAATTAAGCAAGAATCAGTCTTGGACACATTCCAAATCTAAGATTCAATAATAATTGTAACTGGAAGGGATGGACTGTTTCATGATCATCATTCTTAAGTCGAAGTCAGGAGGTCCTTTCTTAGATTTCAAAAATACAGTCTGGCCATGTCAATGTGACAGAGTGAGAAGGGCTAAGCAATGAAATGCCATTTTTCTTTTTAATGTTATTAGGAAAGAGTTTACCTATGGAAAAATTTCGCTGGGAAATGACTAGTTTTATCTTCTATGTTCATATAGGATTTGTTGGCCATTCTGATAAACTTCCTACTGTGATAAACCTTTGTTTTTCTGTGTACATCATGGAATTCTTTTCAAAGAATCTACACTGCATATAAAAATGGCCCTCTGAATAATGAGAAGAATCCATTTAGAAAATGAACAGTCAAATACATAATTTTATCCTCAAGTAATAAGGCATTCTTTGCCCTCAACTGTCATACTGGATGAAAGAATTTCAGGGCTTACATTGAGTTAAAACTCATTCTTCAGATTGTAAACAAGCCTCCATAAGGTAAGACTAATGGAAAACACTGGGAGATAGCTTAACAATTGAGTGACTTTATTTATTATGAAAAAAATTAACTTGCTTTGAAATAAATGAAACTTAGATTCAATTCCAGGTATAGCACTTAAAAATGTATGACTTTGGGAAAATGAAATAGATGTTCTGAGCCTTAGTTTTTTCAGTTATGAAACAGTGATTGTAGTCTATGTTAATATAAATATTAAATGTGATACATTAAACTATGACTGCATGATTGGGATATACTGCAATATTTGAGCAGCAGAGTGATATCATCAGAATAAGACTGAAAAGGACAATTTGAACTGCTTCAGGACAACCAATTTTTGGAGGCCAGAATAAACATGGAGAGACTTGGTAGGAGGCTATCACAGTGGACCAGGAATAATAATAATAAAAAAGTATAGCAGAAAAAAATAGAAGGGATTGCAATTTGTGATATATTTTGAAAGTAGAGTCAATAGGATTTGTTTAATTTTTATGAGAGTGAAAAATAAGTGAAGAAAACTGAAATTTTTTATCTGAGCAATAACATGGAAAATTATACCATTTAGCAAGATGAATAGGTAATAATTCTTTAAATTTTGTGTAGAAATGCCTACATTTATTGTGGAAAATAAAAAAGTTTGTTTTATAAATATTAGTTCAGTTCAGTTCAGTTGCTCAGTCATGTCCGACTCTTTGCAGCCCCATGTACCTCAGCATGCCAGGCTTCCCTGTCCATCACCAACTCCCAGAGTTTACAAATATTAAATTGCATTCAATTAGATGTCCACAATTAGAGATATATAATTTGAAAATTAGGGGAAACACAGGGTCTGGAGGCACAAAATTAGACTGTTGCAGTATTTATTGGTCAGGAAAAGGGAAATATTCACTTAAGGACCTGAGAAGTATCGGTGAGATCTGGGATAATTCAGGACAGAAACCTTTTCATGATTTGATCTACTCACATTGATTATGTAAATTACCTTGAGTCTCACTTTTACACTTTGTGACTTCACTGAAGTCCATCCTGTCCTTTCTTTTTAATTCAATTAAAAAAATCAGCTAAAGCATTAATTCTTCTGGAAATTCTTCTCTGATTCTAATTTTGATTGATATATCCTTGTACTGTGACTCTTAACTTCTGTGAATATCCTTATAACTTATCTGATCCCTAATCATATATTATATCATGAGGGCAAGCAACTCTACCTTATTCAACTTGGCAATTAAAATATCAATAATATATTGGATATGAAAAGATTCTCCACACACATTCTTTTAATTGAATTTATAACAAAGGATGAAAATTATAATTCATTTAAAAATGTCCCCTTGTTTTGTAGGCATACCGTTTCTAACATGTGAACACAGCACCTATACAGACTAGATGGAACCAAGGAACAATGTAACTTATTTCATCCTCTTGGGCCTCGCACAGAATCCAAAGGAGCAGAAAGTCCTTTTTGTTATCTTCTTGTTCTTCTACATTTTGACTGTTGTGGGCAACCTGCTTATTGTTGTGACTGTAGCTGTCAGTAAGACACTGAACTCACCAATGTACTTTTTTCTTGCTAGCTTATCATTTATAGATCTGGTTTATTCCTCTTCTACTTCCCCCAGATTGATTTCAGACTTGTTCTCTGGGGAAAATGCCATATCCTTTGAATCCTGTATGACCCAGGTGTTTACAGAGCACTTTTTTGGTGGATCTGAGATATCCCTTCTGCTGGTGATGGCCTATGACCGCTATGTGGCCATCTGTAAGCCCTTGCATTATCTGGTGATCATGAGGAAAAAGGTATGTGTTGTACTGCTGCTGGTGTCCTGGGTTGGAGGTTTTCTGCACTCAATTATTCAAGTTAGCACTGTTTATGGGCTCCCATTTTGTGGTCCCAATATCATTGATCACTTTATGTGTGACATGTTCCCCTTATTGAAACTCGTCTGTACTGATACCTTTGTCATTGGCATTTTAGAGGTGGCCAATGGGGGACTGATGTGCACTCTTTTGTTTCTGCTCTTGCTCGTCTCCGATGGAGTCATCCTGCACTCTCTGAAGAACCTGAGTCAGGAAGGGAGGCGGAAAGCCCTCCAGACCTGTGGTTCCCACATCACTGTGGTTGTCTGCTTCTTTATTCCCTGCATTTTCATGTATGTGAGACCTGCTAAGACCTTCCCCTTTGATAAATCATTGAGTGTGTTCTATACAGTCATAAGCCCCATGCTGAACCCATTGATTTATAGTCTAAGAAGTTCTGAGATCATGAATGCTATAAAGAAGCTCTGGACCAAAAAAGTGAGGTCAAGTAGCAAATAAGTGCATTATGCATTACAAAGACAGTAGTTTAACACTAGGAATTTACTTCAAATATCAAAGTCTATTGCATTGATGAAACTTTTCCCTGAAGAATTTATCATTAGTTTTATTAAAGAATAAAATATTTCTTTATATTAATAGCAGTTTCCTTCCTTGAATGTAAACATTAATGTCTAGTTTATCACTGCAACTGGAAAGTTGAAATGCATTTAAAATAGAGTCAATAAGTCATATGTAATGCGTTGGTCAGAATTACAAAAATAATTAACTAATATGCATTACTTTTATTACTTTCTCATTTTTTGTAACCAGATTCTTACCTTTTATCCTCACTTTTTATTGTACTAATTAAAATATTTTATACTATATATTCTATCCTCTTCATTCACTTTTATTTGCTTACATATGAAAATTTAGTGTAACATTTTCCATTTTACAGGAAATTGAAAGTATGATGTATAATAGTAAATGTTAAAAAATAGAATCTCTACTGAAATAGAATCATGTAAAATGTACCTCCTGTCCAACCAATATCAGAATTTCCCAGTTTTTCCAGATGCAGTCACTATACTGTTTCTAAGATTACTCAAATAATAATTTTTGCAAAAATAAGCATATTTTCATGTGTGTTTGCCTGTATGTCTCTGTGTATAAATTTTGCATCTTGCAACTCAGTTTTCTGAAGATCTTTTCATACAATCGTCACAGATCTAACTCATTCTAATTTTCTCATACTGCTCAGCTTCTTTAAAATAAATTTAAATTAAAAAATAAAGATTAAAAAAGTCTCTAAAATTTAGGTATCCAGTTTTCTTCACGTTTGTTCTCTTTTTCTACAATAAATAATTCTGCAAAGAAGTCTTTTTAAAATTTTCTAAGCATGAGTTTCTAGAAGTGGAATTGTTGAGTTAAGTGGTATAGTATTTAAAATGTTGATATTCATAGTTATTGCAAAAATGCCATTATGAGCTTGAACAAACTTACTATTCTCCTCACTTTGGAAAATACATTTGACAATATGCTGAACCACTAGTGCTTGATAAACATTTATGGTATATGAAAATGTGATTAAACAAATTGTTTCATTTGTATAGATTCATTTCTATTCAATAAACATAATTGAATTTGAGTATCATCCATGTTTAAATGATTTGTAGTCTTTTTTCATGAACTGCCTATTAATGAATTTTTGTATGTATTTGATTGCCAACACTTTTCCATACTGATTTTAATGATTGAATGACACACTAATTACCCCTATTACCCTGTGTTTGGATTATTATTTTTCCTGCTTGTGATTTCTTTTTAAATTTTGTTAATACAGTGAAGAATATTTTTTGGCATGTACAAATATTTATACATTTACATAATTAATTCTATCAATATTTTTTACCTCTGTATCTTGAATTTGTCTAACTCAATGTTATCAAAATGTTCTTCACATTTTTCAACATTCAATTTTTTGTCTTTACATTTTCTGCTTACATTTTCCTTTGATATAAGGAGATAAGTAGGGATTATATTTTAATTATTTTTCTAGATTGTCATTATTATAGTGCATAATTATTTTCCCCCATGGCTTTGATATTCTAACTTTGTATTCCAAAATATGGCAAGTGTTTGCATCAAATTCATTCCTCCACTAGCTTCCACTGATGTCTTTATTCATGTGCCATTTAACACACAATGTAATTGTGTACATTTGATTAGAATATACGTTACTATCTGAAAGCCTAGGATTCCTTAATTGCTAATTTTTTATCAGAAGTATGTCTATTTTATATATTTGCATTTTAAAATTAAGTTTCAATAAGCTAGTCTGGTAAAAACTACATCGAGATAATATTTGCTTGAGAAAGCATTTGTATCTTCAGAGAAATGAGAATTCCTATCCACAAACTAAATGGTATCAGATCCATCAGAGAAAGGTTGGAATGAAGATTTATGCCACCTATTTGTGGTCATGTTGCATACATCTTATTCAAGAATATGTGAATTCAAAAATCTCTGGGTTTGAAAAATATTTGCATCTGGTAATTGGATGAAGGAACATGATTTTCCTGAGTTGAATTCTGGTTGTTCAGTTCAGGTCTCTGTTCACCAGACCTAGATTTTTTTTTTTTTTAATCATTATCATTGTCACCTTAGTCTGCATGGGTTGCCATAACAAAATACTATAGGCTGCAGAGCTTAGACAACAGACATTTATTTTCCCGTAGTTCTGCAGGCTGATATCCAAGGTCAAGGTGATTGCTAGGTTGGTTTCTGGTGAATCTTCTCTTCCTACCTTGCACTGGGCACCTTCTCACTCTGTCTTTCATGGCCTTTCTTCTGTGCACTTGGGCAAGACAAAGCTCTTTGTCTCTTCTACTTCTTATAAGGATGCCAGTTCTATCAGATTAGGACCCACCCTATGATCTCAAGGAGTATGAGCTATTTAGGTCCCCATTTCAAGGTTTCCAAGCCAGGGTACAAGATGTAGGAGTGAATAAACTTTTTAGATGACCTCAGTCTGAGAATTTCTAACTACAAACATGAGAGAGGTGGAGACAGAAGTATTCAGCTGAAAGGATCAAATTCTTGACTCACTGAAATACTCTAATATAATGGAGTGAATATTGGTGCTTTTTTAAAAAAATATTTATTTTGATTGGAGGCTAATTACTTTACAATATTGTAGTGGTTTTTGCCATACATTGACATGAGTCAGCCATGGGTTTACATGTGTTCCCCATCCTGAAACCCCCTCCCACATCCCTCCCCATCCCTCAGGGTCATCCCAGTGCACCAGCCCTGAGCACCCTGTCTCAAGCATTGAACCTGGACTGGCGATCTGTTTCACATATGATAATACACATGTTTCAATGCTATTTTCTCAAAACTTCCCACTCTCACCTTCTCCCACAGAATCCAAAAGACTGTTCTATACATCTGTGTCTCTTTTAGTGTCTCACATATAGGGTCATTGTTACCATCTTTTAAAATTCCATATATATGTGTTCATATAAAAAGCCTCTTGATGAAAGTGAAAGAGGAGAGTGAAAAAGTTGGCTTAAAGCTCAACATTCAGAAAATGAAGATAATGGCATCTGGTCCCATCACTTTATGGGGAAAAGATGGGGAAACAGTGGAAACGGTGTCAGACTTTATTTTTGGGGGGCTCCAAAATCACTGCAGATGGTGACTGTAGCCATGAAATTAAAAGACGTTTACTCCTTGGGAGAAAAGTTATGACCAACCTAGATAGTACATTCAAAAGCAGAGATTACTTTGCCGACTAAGGTCTGTCTAGTCAAGGCTATGGTTCTTCCTGTGGTCATGTATGGATGTGAGAATTGGACTGTGAAGAAGGCTGAGCGCCGAAGAATTGATGCGTTTGAACTGTGGTGTTGGAGAAGACTCTTGAGGGTCCCTTGGACTGCAAGGAGATCCAACCAGTCCATTCTGAAGGAGATCAACCCTGGGATTTCTTTGGAAGGAATGATGCTAAAGCTGAAGCTCCACTACTTTGGCCACCTCATGCAAAGAGTTGACTCATTGGAAAAGACTCTGATGCTGGGAGGGATTGGGGGCAGGAGGAGAAGGGGATGACCGAGGATGAGATGGCTGGATGGCATCGCAGACTCGATGGACATGAGTCTGGGTGAACTCCGGGATTTGGTGATGGACAGGGAGGCCTGGCATGCTGTGATTCATGGGGTCACAAAGAGTCAGACACGACTGAGCGACTGAACTGAACTGATACTATATTGGTGTTTTTCTTTCTGGCTTACTTCACTCTGTAAAATAGGCTCCAGTCTCATCCACCTTATTAGAACTGATTCAAATGTATTCTTTGTAATGGATGAGTAATATTCCATTGTGTATATGTACCACAGCTTTCTTATCCATTCGTCTGCTGATGGACATCTAGGTTGCTTCCATGTCCTGGCTATTATAAACAGTGCTGCAATGAACACTGGGGGTACATATGTCTCTTTCAATTCTGGTTTCCTCAGTGTGTATGCCCAGCATTGGGATTGCTGGGTCATAAGGCAGTTCTAGTTCCAGTTTTTAAAGGAATCTCCACACTGTTCTCCATAGTGGCTGTACTAGGTTGCATTCCCACCAACAGTGTAAGAGGGTTCCCTTTTCTCCACACCCTCTCCAGCATTTATTGTTGGTAGATTTTTGGATCGCAGCCATTCTGACTGGCCTGAGATGGTACCTCACTGTGGTTTTGATTTGCATTTCTCTGATAATGAGTGATGTTGAGCATCTTTTCATGCATTTGTTAGCCATCTGTGGTCATGTATGGATGTGAGAGTTGGAGTATAAAGAAAGCTAAGTGCTGAAGAATTGATGCTTTTGAACTGTGGTGTTGGAGAAGAGTCTTGCAAGTCTCTTGGACTGCAAGGAGATCCAACCAGTCTATCCTAAAGCAGATCAGTCCTGGGTGTTCATTGGAAGGGCTGATGTTGAAGCTGAAACTCCTATACTTTGGCCACCTGATGTGAAGAGCTGACTCATTTGAAAAGACCCTGATACTAGGAAAGATTGAGGGCAGGAGGAGAAGGGGACAACAGGGGATGAGATGGTTGGATATGTTAGGTAGGTAGAATAGGGAAACGGAGTCCAAAATGGCGGTGGCTAAAAAACAAGGAAGGTCAAAGGAAGGTCCGAGGACCAGAGTAAAGACTTCAGGTAGAACAAACAGCACTCCTGGCTAAGCCCAATTTGCATAGGGCTGGCCCAGGTTGAGGCAAAAACATATAAAAGGAGGAGCCAAATCGCTCTCTCTCTCTTTTTCTCCCGCGTGCGTGTGCTCTCTCTCTCTCTCTCTCTTCCTCTCCTACATGCGTGTGCTCTTTCTCTCTCTCTCCCTCTGAAAGAAGATAATGCGGTCACAATAGGGAAAGCGATGTGCCTGCAAACGGGACTCTCTGCTTGGGCTGAACGTGCTTGCAAACAAGATGTTCTGCCAAGGAGACTGGACACAGCCTTGAGTTTAATGGTCCCTTGCAAACGAGGGAACATTTCCTTCCTGTGATAAGGAGGAACAAATGGCTCTGGACAGACTCTGTAGTAAACATGAATTTCACTCCCTTTTGCTGTATGATAACATTTATGCACCTGCGCAGTACTAAAAAGGCTTAGTCATGCAATCTGGAATTCCGCCAAGGGGGTTTTATAAGAATAAACCGCAAACTTGTTTGCACAGTTCTTTTTCCTCTGGCCAGAGTTGTGTCTTGTCTGTCTCTTGTGTGTGTGTCTTGTCTTTATGTCATTTCGCTCGCAACATCTGGCGCCCAACGTGGGGCTCGAGTGAAACCGAAAGGGTGAGTAACCCCGGGGGGGTTTTATATTCATAGCAGGGGAACTTTCAGGAAAATCATGGGGGAATTCCTCATCATTACAGACACAGTACATGGAGTTGTTCAAAAGACTTTTCCACTCCATAGGCATTAAGGCCTCAACTCATCATTTGAATGAGCTCTTTCACTTGGTGGAGCAATATTGTTACTGGTTTCAATATCAAACTGTTACAATTAAATTTAAAGGAGTAAAAAATAATTCAAAAAAAATTAAAAAATCAACATCAAAAGGGTAATGTGATCCCTTTCAAGTTATGGACTTTATGTAGTGCTATAACACAGGCTTTGACTTTGCTATCTACTGATAGTGAAACTAAATCTAATGCTGCAATGAAGGAAAAGGCAATTTATGAGGATGGGCCAGACGTTGGTGGGGCTTCTGCATTGCCTGAAGGTAAAGATACAGGTGAGCCTCCTCCTGGAAATGGTGAAACATCTGTTAGTTCGGAATCAGATTGGGAGGTTTCTTTGGTTTCATCAGAGGAGGGCAAAGAGATTAAAGAAATGACCCATCTATTCCAGGAGTGGTGGAAGTCCCATAAAGAGGAGAAGAAATCTACATCTTCTGCTCCTCCTTATGCTTCTCTTTTCCCCACTGCGGTTGATCCGGCCGATGTGAGCAAAGAACATTGTCAGTTCTCCTTTCCTTTGTCTATGCTTTATGATGATGACTTACCTGCTCCCCCTGGTGGTTTTATTGATCCTCCACAATTATTTCCCATCCAGAGACAACAAAATGACAACGTGATAAATGTTCAATACACTCCTTTGAAATATAAATTTTTTAAAGATCTTAAAGCTGCAGTAGCGCAATACAGTCCTCAATCTCCCTTTGTTTTGGCTATGCTAAAATCATTTTTAAAAAAAAGGCAAATTAATCATTCCATTAGACTGGAAATCTATTGCCCAAGCTGTCTTGGAGGTTTCTCAATGGTTACAGTAGCTGTGGAACGAGCTGTAAGGAGGGATAAATTTTCAGAGATATTATTACAAACTTTAGCATTTAAAAATGCAAATCCTAAATGCAAACATATACTGAGACCATTAAAGGGACAGGGTACATCTATGGCTAAATATATCAGAGCCTACTCGGGAATAAAAAGAACAGAGCATCAGGCTAATGTCTTTGCTACAGCCTTGGCCAAAGCTATGAGACCACAAAAGGGAGGTAACTGCTTCCATTGTGAAAAACCTGGTCGTATGAAAAGAAAATGTCAAAAATTAAAAGCTGATCAAGGTGCAATTCCTAAAGACAGATCTTTTGCTGCAAAAAATAAGACTCCTCCTGGACCTTGCCGTCTGTGCGGGAAGGGGTTTCATTGGACTAATGAGTGCAGATCTAAAACAGACAAAATGGGCAACCCGATACTGGGAAACTATCCTGCAGGCCTAAGTCCTTGGGGCCCAGGAACAATATTGGGGACTTCTCCTCCCTGCCTTCCTGCCGTCCCACCTACCCCAACCCTGTTCCCCTTCAACAACCGTTACGAGTCAATGCCCCATTAAAAAGACCTCAAATGATGATTTCGGATTTACAGTCTGCTACTTCAGGGAGTGCTGCTGCTGATTTGCCACTAGCTGAGAATGTTCTTTTGTCACCAGGAGGAGACATTTACAAGTTAAAAACAAATGTATTTAGACCGCTGCCTAAGGACATTTTTGGCTTGATATTAGGCCGTAACAATGTGGCTTTGAGAGGTCTAACCATAATTCCTGGGGTAATAGACTCTGACTATGTTGAAAAAATTTTAATTATGGTTTCTACTTCTACCATGCTTTCACTGTTAGCTGGGGAGCATATTGCTCAAATACTTCTCCTACCTTATCATCCTTTTTCGGCTCTTCCTAATGAACAAACAGGAGGCTTTAAAAATACTGGGCGACATATATTTTAAAAAATGCTTATCAAAGATTCTCGCCCTGTTCTCTCCTTGATTAAACAAGGAAAAAATTTTAAGGGACTAATAGACACAGGGGCAAATATTTCAGTCATTTCTTCTCAACAATGGCCCCAAGATTAGAAAAAAGAAAAAAGCCCTCTATTGCTGATGGGACTGGGCTCCATTGCAGATGTCTGGAAGAGTACCCATCCCTTGCAATGCCAATTCCATAATGGAAGATCAGTGTTTGTTACCTTTTATATTGTAAACATACCTATTAATATATGGGGAAGAGATCTTCTCTCTCCTTTGGGGGCTTCTGTAACCATTCCATCGGAAAACGAGTAGCCACTGCTCAAATTCCTTGAGCACTCCCATTAAAATGGTTAACTAATACTTCAAAATGGGTTGAGCAGTGGACATTACCACAAATGAAGCTCGAGGCATTAAAACAATTAGTACAAGAACAACTCCAGCTTGGTCATATAGAGCCCTCTACCTCCCCCTGAAATTCTCCTATTTTTGTTATAAAAAAATCTAAAAAATAAAAAATGTTAACTCATTTATGAAAAGTTAATAAATATATTGAACCTATGGGAGCATTGCAATTGAGACTCCCCTCTCCAGCTCTTATTTCTCAAAATTGGTCCTTAATGGTGCTAGATCTTAAAGACTGTTTTTTTTTTTACCATTCCCCTACAATTGCAAGATCGAGATAAATTTGCTTTTACAGTTCCTGTTCTTAATCATGCTCAGCCTGTTAAATGTTATCAATGGACAGTCTTACCACAAAAAAAAATGACAAATAGTCCTACTTTATGCCAAAAATTCATTGCTCACTCTTTACAATCTCTCTGTCAAAAATACCCCAATTATATTCTATATCATTATATGGATGATCTCCTATTAGCAGCTCCTAGTATTGCTGAACATGATAAATTCTTTCAAAAAGTACAAGAGGCTTTAAGACTATACAATTTGCAAATAGCCCCCCCCCCCCAAATTCAAAAAGACTTTCCTATTTCATATTTAGAGATGGTATTGGAGCAACATAAAATAAGGCCCCAAAAGTTGCAAATTAAAAGAGACCATCTCAAAACCTTAAGTGATTTTCAAAAGTTATTGGGAGATATCAATTGGCTACACCTGGTACTTGGAATTCCTACTTATCAATTATGACATTTGTTTTCTACTTTAGAGGGAGATATAGCTCTGGATAGCCCCTGGACCTTAACCCCATTGGCTTTACAAAAACTTCAGTTTGTTGAGCAACGACTAAAAGATGGCTTTTTGACTTACTTACATGAGTCTCAACCTATTTTGTTCATAATATTTCATACCCCTTATTCTCCATCTGGTGTAATTGCTCAAAAAAAAAAAAAAAGGATTAATAAAATGGGTTTTCCTACCTAACAGCTTTTCCAAAAAATTGACTACATATATAGATAAATTAGCCTTCCTTATACAGAAAGGTCGCCATCATATTTTACAATTGTCAGGATATAAACCACACCAGATTGTTACTCAGTTAACAAATGCTCAAATATCTCGATGTTTACAATTTAATGAAAACTGGCAAATTTCTCTTGCCTCATTTCCTGGTTCATTTTCCAATCACTATCCGTCATCTAAATTGATTGATTTTCTCCAGACTAACTCTATGATATGTCAGTCTCCAATTTCAGATGTTCCAATTAAGGGACCCACTATTTTTACAGATAAAAATAAAAATACTGCTGGATACTGGACCCCGGAAAGTTCTAAGGTTCACCCCCAATCATTTTCTTCTGTACAGCCTGCTGAGTTGTGGGCTATCTATTTAGTTTTGCAAGATTTCCCCCAACTCCCTATTAACATTGTTTCAGATTCTCGATATGCTGTCCTCTCTTGCCTACAGCTTCCCCATATCTCCCTTCCACTGACCCTTAAAACAGCTATTGTAAATTGTTTTACTAAGTACAACAATTGCTTTTGCAATGTTCAGAGTTAATTTTCTTTACTCACATCCGTACACATTCTGCCCTTCCTGGACCCTTATCATTCGAAAATGCTACAATTGATGCCTTACTTTATCCTATAAAAACAACAAAACAAAAACATCTCTTACAGCATACCAATTCCAAAGGGTTACAAAAATCTCATGCTATTACTCAAAAACAAGCTCAAAATATTGTTCATTCTTGTTCCATATGTGCACCCTTTGCTTTGCCATTTACCCCACCAGGTGTCAACATAAGAAGACAACAAGCAAATCAGATATGGCAAATGGACATAATTTATATTTCTTCTTTCAGACAACAAAAATGTGTGCATCATACTATAGATACTTGCACACATTTTCAATGGGCCACTGCATCACACTCTGAAAAGGCTGACACTGTTATTACTCATTTGTTATCTTGTTTTGCAGTTATGGGATTACCAATTGAATTGAAAACTGATAATGCACCTGCTTACCAATCCACAAAATTAGCTCACTTTTTATCTCAATACCATATAAATCATACTTTTGGTATTCCTTATAATAGTCAAGGGCAAGCTATCATTGAAAGAGCTAATCGTACCTTATGAAAATATCTTGAAAAAATAAAAAAGGGGGAACAAGAGAGATTTATGAAACCTAAAGACATTTTGAATAAAACCTTACTTACCCTAAATTTTTTGAATATTTGGAGCAAGGGAAATCTATCAGCAGCAGAGTTGCATTTTCAGGGGAAAGAAGAGGATAAGAAGACGTTAATGAAGGCGGGGCAACCTCTGAATCCTACCAGTCTTTTGCTTGCCATGATGCCAGTGGTGACCTGTCAGGTAATCGGTGTATCGGCAAGTAATCATACATATTGGGCGTATATACCTAATCCCCCACTAGTAAGAGCAGTTTCCTGGGGGGGAACCAGAAGAGCATGTGTGTACTAATGAGACTGCCTTCTTTCCCCCACCAGCTTGCGGGGGAATAGAACAACTATCTCATCATAAACAACAATATAATATTAGTAATTTGACCATTGCAGTGGAAGGTATTCCTTTGTGTATAGGAGGACACCCCTTTTGTCTGTCCACCAAGGAACATTCTCATCGTTCTTATAATACATGGGGGGTAAAGTATAATAATTACCATTTTGCTACTTTTACTGTGCTTGTTTCCACCAGGGGATTTAACACCTTGACAGAACTGATAGACATTCATAATGGAATACACATGTCACTATGTCCTATTAACTTTTTTGCTCCTTCTCTAGAATCTTTGCAATGGGAACATTGCCGAGGTCATCAACCCTTTAAAGCCATGAATTATTCTGGGTCTATCGTTGTAGATTGGAGTCCAGATCATGGGCAATTCTTAGAAAAATGGTCAAATAAATCTCTTAGGTGACATCGTGCAAATAACACTTTGATGGGCAATGGTAATGAACCAGTTAAATGGCAGCAATTTGCACTTGTCCCTCCTCAATTACAATTGCAAGGATATCCGCACATTCAAGGAGATATTTGGAAACTATGGGCAGTTTCTGGTAATCTCACTATCTGGTCAGAAATCTATACTTTGGATAGTGGCGACTCTGGGTCCATTCCATGCTGATATACATGTTAATAAATCTTATTCCGCAATGGCATGTGTAAAATATCCTTTTGCATTGTTATATGGGAATTGGACCTGGAATGATACTGTGAGGTCTATGTCATGTGACTATTGTAATCTAACTCAATGTGTAAATCAGTCTTGGTGGGAAAAATTTAAAAGGCAAGCCTGTAACTCCAATTTTTCGTTAGTAATTGTTAAGGCTTGGACAGAAGTATGGTTACCTATAAATCTGACTTGGCCATGGTCAGATTCTTTTGCTGTTTCTCATCTAGTAACCACTGTACAGACTTTGCTACATTGATCTCGACGTATGCTTGGTGTGGTCATTGCTTCGATTCTAGCAGTTGCGTCAGTAACTGCAACAGCGGCGATGGCAAGCCTTGTGTTACACCAAAGAATTCAAACAGCTGATTTTGTTCTGGACTGGCACAAAGACTCTCATTTGTTATGGCAACAACAGCGAGATTTGGATGCACAACTTGCTACCGATGTGCTCAATCTTCAACACACCGTTTCCTGGCTTGGAGATCAATTAGCTGTTTTATCTACACGAAGTGTGTTGAAATGTGATTAGAACTCTTCTCAGTTTTGTGTAACACCTGTACCATTTAACATGACTGAAGGATGGGAAAGAGTAAAACGATCTTTCACTGGGCATCAAAATCTCACTACAGAGATTATGGACCTGGAACGACAAATTTTGTCTACTTTTAGCAAGACTTTACCTGACATTACAGGGTCTGATTTGTTGAAAAGTCTTCAAGAGGGAATGACTAACTTAAATCCATTAGGGCATATATCCACACTAGTTGGGACTACTTTTGGAAACACTGTGTTTATATTACTTTTATGTTGTGTTGCTTTTCTAGTCTTCCAGTGATGGCAAAAAGAGAAACAACTAAAACACAAAGCAGTGAAGATCCAGACCATGCTACAATTTATTAAAGCAAATAAAAAAGGGGGAGATGAAGGAAGTTAATGCGGCCACAATAGGGAAAGCAGAGATGTGCCTGCAAATGGGACTCTCTGTTTGGGCTGAACGTGCTTGCAAACTAGTTGTTCTGCCAAGGAGACTGGACACAGCCTTGAGTTTAATGGTCCCTTGCAAACGAGGGAACATTCCCTTCCTGTGATAAGGAGGAAAAAAGGGCTCTGGACAGACTCTGGAGTAAACATGAATTTCACTCCCTTTTGCTGTATGATAACATTTATGCACCTGCGCAGTACTAAAAAGGCTTAGTCATGCAATCTGGAATTCCGCCAAGGGGGTTTTATAAGAATAAACTGCAAACTTGTTTGCGCGGTTCTTTTTCCTCCGGCCAGAGTGTGTCTTGTCTGTCTCTTGTGTGTGTGTCTTGTCTTTATGTCATTTCGCTCACAACATCCCCCTCTCTCTCTCCCCCTCTCCCATGCGCTCCTCCTCTCTCTTCTCTTCAAATCTTTGGGTTGGCATGCCCTCACGCTTCGAGGATGGATTCTCCTGCTATCTTCTAAATAAAATAGAGCTGTAACACTGATTTGCCTAAGAGCTATAACACGGTTTGTTCAAGACCCGAGAGCTGTGACGCACTGAGGACTTTAATGTCCATCACTCCAAATCTTTGTTGTGATGAGACAAAGAACTGAGGAACATACACTCGCATGACATCTATGGTGCCGTGACTCGGATGTAACCTGGCTGAAACAACCTTCGCGTGGAAGAGGCCAAGCACAGCTGGAGCCCAACTCAGCCAAGCTCCCATGGTAGAGGCGGAACGCGAAGAAAATCCAGTGCAGGGGAAGGCCCATCGTGCTGAAAACCGGGACAGCAGAAAGCCCACGTGGCCCAGTCTCAGATCCCAGAAGACCTCCAGTTAAGGTAAGAGGTCCTCGCTGTTCTGGCTGGAGGGACATGTCTAACGAAATCTTAATTCCTTTACAATTTCTCGTTTTTTTGTTTCCTTGAACCTCCCACAAACAGGTGGGTGGCAGGGGGCACAATTGAGGGACTCTGGAGAGGCTGCTCCTCAGCATGTCCCAAAGGTGCTATTTGCTGAGCCCCAGTAGCTGTTACACAGGCTGGTGGGGGTTCTTCTGTCCTTTCTCTTCTCTGTTGCCAAGGATCAGACCAATGAAATTGTGAGCACCAGTCAGATATTTAGCAAATTTTCCGGCGGGCTATGAAGGGGATTTCTTGGCACGTTTTTCTCACTGCTTTTTCCTCCTGTCCTTCAGCTCTCTCCTGGGACTCAAGCTAGGCCAAAACTAATGAAACTCAGGCCATGATGTCTCATTGCAAAAATTCATTGAGAGACAAAGGACAAGAGGTGGATTTGTTAGGATCCAGAGAGAAGCCACTCTTCAGGGTGTGAATCATTGCCAAGGGCAAGGGCTGGGGCCACAGAATTAAGCCTGGCTAGGTTTTGTGAAGGGATGGAATTCATATGCTAATGAGTGGGAGGATCATCTTTACCACTGGGGAACCACCCACCTCTGGGTGTGTCTGTTGGCTTATAGATTGGGGATTAAATACTTGAATTTGACTTTTCATCTTGGACCCAGTTGATTTTAATTGGTTTACATTATACCCTTGTGCTATGTCATTCTTTCAAAGGTTGTGCTCTGCCCCCTTCCCTCCTGTTTCATGCTCTTTGCCTGAGCCCCATCCAGACCCACAAGGTTACCTCTACAATCTTCTGGAGAGACAACCAGAAAATAGCTGGCCTTGGGAGGGAAATACTCTATAATATCCAACCCCCTAATCCTGCCCAGTACTGGTTACACTGGAGACCTTGGGGATGCCCCAACTCCAGTCGGGGAGTTGAGGTGCCTGGCTCTCAGGTTGCAACAGTACTAGGTAGGATGAGCTTACGTCATATCTCTTCCCGTACATGGTGGGCAAACTAGCAATGAGTTACAAACCCCTTAATTCTACCCAGCACTGGTCACAGTGGAGATCTTGGGGACGCCCAACTCCAGTCCAGGGGTCCCAGGAGGTCATCACGCCTTGACCTGCCTAGGGATCTGGTCCTCGAAAGGTTGTCACGCCTCAACCTGCTCGGGGATCCACTAGTTCCGGGGGTCCCAGGAGGTTGTCACGCCTCGACCTGCCCAGGGACCCAATTCTCAGGAGGCCATCATGCCTCGACCTGCCTGGGGATTCGATCTCTAGGAGGCTGTCACACCTCAGCCTGCCTGGGGATCTTCACCCTGACCCAGGGATGCCTGGCTCTCAGGTTGCAACAGTTCTGGGTAGGATAAGCTTCAGAAAGACTCACCCCTAAGGAAGTCCACCCATGGAAACAGAAGGAAGCCTATTGTGGGACTGTGCCCAGTCTTAGCAATAACTCAGGAGCCCAATGAGAGCCCCATTGCCTTTCTAGAAAGGCTAAAAGAGGCACTCCAAAAGTTTACCAATCTGGACTTAGACTCTTAAGAGGGGCAGGTGATTTTAAAGGACAAATTCCTGTCCCAGTGTGCATCAGATATCAGAATTAAGTTACAAGAACTACAACAGCAGGACCCTGCTGCCTCTTTAGATGAGATGGTCTAGACAGCCACAAATACCTTTTATAACAGAGAACAGGAGAAGGAGGCCAAGGTCCAGGAGAAGGAGAGAAAGAAAGAGACAAGGCATGCCCAGATGCTGGCTGCCCTCCAGAGAAGCCCTGTGGCAAACCCCGAGTCCTTGAAGGACAAGGCACGAGACAAATGCCTGATCTGTAGACAGGCGGGGCATTGGGCCAAAGAGTGTCCAAACCAGACAAGTCTCCTAGAACGGCTTGCCACAAATGCCATCAACTGGGACATTGGGCAGCACTCTGCCCTCAGGACCCAAGAGCCTCAAGGTCAAGTGCCAAGCCTACCCTCACGATGGTTCAAGAGGACTAAAGCGGCCCATTCCAGCCAGCCTGCCTGTCACAGATAACCATTATGGGGCTGGAGCCAAGGGTGCAACTGGATGTGGCAGGTAGGTCCGAAAATTTCTTGGTTGACACAGGGGCTACCTACTCTGTCTTGATCTCCTACTCCGGAGCCTTCTCCCAAACCTGTACCATTTTGGGTGCTACAGGAAAAGCAACTACTAAAAGATTCACCTGAGCACTTCTTTGTTGCTGGGATGGACAAATATTTTCCCACCAGTTTCTGGTGGTCCCCGAGGGTCCTACTCCCTTATTGGGAAGAGATATACTCACTAAACTGGGGACCACCCTTGTGATGGGAAGTTTTTCAGCCCCTAGAGCTCTACAGCTCCTGGTTACAACTGAAAAACCCATTACACCTTCAATAGAGAGGGACCAAAAACCATGGGAAGACAAAATTAACCCCCTGGTGTGGGACCAGGGGATTCCTGGACGAGACTACTAAGCCGAACTGGTCATCATTGTCCTCCGAGATCCCACTCGGTTTCCTAATCAGAAACAATACCCTCTGAAAAGAGAGGCTCGGGAGGGACTACAGCGTTTAATAAATAAATTCCTTGCTTGTGAGCTATTGGTCCCCACCAGTTCACCATGTAACACCCCAATCCTCTCAGTAAAGAAAAAAGACGGAACCTGGTGAATGGTTCAAGATCTCCGGATCACAAATGAAGCTGCAGTCCCCCTCCATCCCACAGTACCCAATCCCTATGTAATCTTGGGAGAAATCCCACCCAGTGCCAAGTGCTTTACAGTCTTGGATCTCAAAGATGCATTTTTTTGCATACCACTGGCTAAAGGATCCCAATATCTTTTTGCCTTTGAGTGGGAGGCCCCAGGAGAAAAACACCAACAGATGACTTGGACAGTATTACCTCAGGGGTTCAGAGATAGCCCCCACCTGTTTGGACAGGCCCTTAGCCGGGATCTCCTAGATCTGGACCTGGGACCTAATGGAAAAATATTACAATACGTTGATGACCTACTAATCTGCTCTCCAGATGAGAAAAGTGCCCAACAACATGCAATTCAGGTTCTAAACTTCTTGGCAGAAAGGGGATATAAAGTCTCCCGTGCTAAGGCACAGATGGTCGAGACAAAGGTCACTTACCTGGGAGTTCAGATTACACACGGGTCCAGGAGGCTGTCCTCTGATCGGGTACAAGGAATCCTCCAGTTGCCCTCCCCCACGACTAGAAAACAATTGCGAGCTTTCCTGGGGCTAACTGGATATTGTAGAATCTGGATATCCAACTATGGTCTAATTGCCCAGCCCTTATATGAAAGCTTAAAGGGACAGGATGATTCAATCCCACTGATGTGGGGAACTCCTCAAAAGAAGGCAGAGGCTACACTAAAACAGGCCTTAACTCAGGCACCTGCCTTGAGGTTGCCAGACTCAGAAAAAGCATTCCAACTTTATGTCCATGAAGGAGAGGGAATAGCCTTGGGAGTGTTAACTCAAAGGTTGGGATCTGAGCCCCAGCCTGTAGCTTACTTATCCAAAAAGCTTGATCCAACTACCCAAGGCTGGCCCCCCTGCCTTCAAAATCTTGCAGCTATTGCAATCATGATAGAAGATGCTTTAAAACTCTCCTTTGGGTGCAAACTGACTATTTTTACCAGCCACCAAGTAAAACAACTCCTAAATGGGAGAGGCCATTTATGGATGTCTGATCAAAAATCCTCAAATATCAAGTAATGCTGATGGAAAATCCAGGCCTCACTATATCCCCTTGTGAGGTTCTTAACCCAGCCACCCTCCTGCCTACCCCCGAGGGCTCTCTCCCCTTTCACTCTTGTCTAGAAACCTTGGACCACTGGACAAAACCCCGAGAGGGATTGTCAGAAGATCCTCTGGCCAATCCTGAGGAAATCTGGTGCCCTGATGGAAGCAGCTTTGTCTTGGATGGAAAAAGAAGAACCGGGTATGCAGTAGTCTCCAATTTTGAGACCATAGAGGCTAAGCCTCTGCCACCAGGTACTTCAGCCTGATTAGCTGAGCTCATAGCCTTGATTCGAGCTTTAGAGCTGGGAAAAGGAAAAAGAATAGCCATTTACACTGATTCCAAATATGCCTTTCTGGTCCTACATGCACATGCTGCTATTTGGAAAAAAAGGGGCCACTTGACCTCCCGAAGGTCCCCAATCAAATATGGTGATCAGATTTTTCGACTTTTGGAGGCAGTCCATCTGCCCACCGAGGTTTCAGTCTCCCACTGTAAAGGACACCAAAAAGGGGACACAGAAGTGGCACGAGGGAACCAAGTAGCTTATCAGGCAGCTAGGAGAGCAGCATTACAGAACCATGACCTAATAGGGATTGCCACCTTAATTCCACAAACTAATTTGCCAGAAACTCCTTCATATACTGAAGGTGAGACTCTTAAAGCTAAGAGCGAGGGCTTTCAAGAAGATCATATGGGGTGGCTCCAAAAGGAGGGACTCCTTTTTCTGCCTGGAAACCTCCAATGGAAGTTGGTTAACTCCTTACATGCCACTACTCATTTAGGAGAAAAGGCCCTCCAAAGATTACTAGAAAGGTCCTTCAGAGGAACAGGCTTCCAAACAACTATAAGACACGTGGTCTCCTCTTGTCCCCTTGCCAATTAAACAACCCCCAAGGAGCTCGAAGACCCCAGCTGGCCCAGCCCATCCAACAACGTGGGACATACCCAGGAGAGGACTGGCAGATGGACTTCACCCAGGTGCCAGTTTCTCAAGGGTATAAATACTTATTAGTCATGATAGATACATTCACAGGATGGATTGAAGGCTTTCCCACCCAGACTGAGAAGGCTGAGGAGGTGGTAAAAAAACTGCTTCATGAAATCATTCCAAGATTTGGTCTGCCCAGGTCATTACAAAGTGACAATGGGACATCATTTACTTCCAAGGTCACCCAAGAGGTCTCAAAAGCATTGGGCATTACTTATTATCTCCATTGTGCCTGGAGGCCTCAATCTTCAGGAAAAGTAGAAAGAGCCAGTCAATTCTTAAAATCAGCTATAAAAAAGGTAACCCAGGAGACCTCCCTGGGATGGAAGGAGGCTTTACCAATAGCTCTCCTCTGCACCTGCATTGCCCCTAAGGAACAGCTTGGTCTTAGTCCTTATGAGATGCTATATGGGAGACCTTTTGTTTATTTCAATGACCTCTTCCTTGATCCAGAGGTTCAGACCCTCCAGTCTATACCATGGCCATTGGGCAATTCCAACAGGATATATGCTTGTGGGGTATGAACCAGGACCCAAAAGATTCTAAGGAGTCACCACTATATGCTCCAGGGGCTCAAGTCCTAATTAAAGTCTGGAAAGATGGGTCCCCAAAAGCTCAACTCCAGCCCACATGGAAGGACCCCTACCCTGTAATACTTTCTACCCCCACAGCAGTCAAGGTATCAGGACAAGACTCTTGGATTCACTACTCACGAGTCAAGCCATGGAAGAAGAGAGAAGAGGAAACTCAATACACCTGTGAGCCCCTGGGAGATCTCAGATACCTATTCAGGACTACCAATGAGTGCCATTCTAATGAACACCCCCAAAATCTGGTTTCTGGGGATAAGATTTCTCAGGATAGCTCTAAAGAGCCAACTGAGCTTGACAGAGATTGTATTCCAAAACAGACAAGAGATAGATCTTCTGATCCCTGAACAAGGAGGGACTTGAGCCATCCTGGTGATGGGAATTTAAAATTGACTAATGCCCTTACTCGTCCTTGTTATGCTACATTGATGATGCTTATGATTATTCCATGAACTGTCAATTGTCTAACGCGTTTTGTCTCTGCCCAGGTCAACAAGCTACAACATGCAGTGCCAGTTCAACAAAGATATAAAACTACAGCCAACCATGAAAAACATCACACCCTTATATGGACACCGCTATAAGGACTCTGAGGCTTGAGACTAGCAAGAGGAGGAGGCCCAATCCCCCTCGCCGCCCCAATTCAGCAGGAAGTAGCCAGAAAGACCTTGACGCCCCTTTTTCCAAAGAACTGGGCCTCCCATCTCTTGAGGGGGGAATGTTAGGTAGGTAGAATAGGGAAATGGAGTCCAAAATGGCGGTGGCTAAAAAACAAGGAAGGTCAAAGGAGGGTCCAAGGACCAGAGTGAAGACTTCAGGTAGAACAAACAGCACTCCTGGCTAAGCCCAATTTGCATAGGGCAGGCCCAGGTTGAGGCAAAAATATATAAAAGGAGGAGCCAAATCGCTCTCTCTCTCTTCCTCTCCCACGTGCGTGCTCTCTCCCTCTCTTTCTCTCCCATGTGCGTGTGCACACACACACACTCTCTCTCTCTCCCCTGCGTGCGTGTGCTCTCTCTCTTCATCTCCTACATGCGTGTGCTCTTTCTCTCTCTCTCCCTCTCTCTCTTTCCCCCTCTCCCACGCGCTCCTCCTCTCTCTTCCCTTCAAATCTTTGGGTTGGCATGCCCTCACGCTTCGAGGATGGATTCTCCTGCTATCTTCTAAATAAAATAGAGCTGTAACACTGATTTGCCTAAGAGCTATAGCATGGTTTGTCCAAGACCCGAGAGCTGTGATGCGCCGAGGACTTTAATGTCCGTCACTCCAAATCTTTGTTGTGATGAGACAAAGAACCGAGGAACATACACTCGCATGACAGATAGCATTACTGACTCAATGGACATGGGTTTGGGTGGACTCCTGGAATTGGTGATGGACAGGGGGGCCTGGCATACTGCGGTTCATGGGGTCGCAAAGAGTCGGACACGACTGAGCGACTGAACTAGCCATCTTCTTTGGAGAAATGTCTGTTTAGTTCTTTAACCCATTTTTTGATTGGGTCGTTTAATTTTCTGGAATTGAGCTTCAGGAGTTGCTTGTATATTTTTGAGATTAATTCTTTGTAAGTTGCTTCATTTGCCATTATTTTCTCCCATCCTGAAGGCTGTCTTTTCACTTTGCTTATAGTTTCCTTCATTGTTCAAAAGTTTTTTAAGTTTAATTAGGTCCAAAAGTGTCAGACTTTATTTTTTGGGGTTCCAAAATCATTGCAGATGGTGATTGAAGTCATGAATGCTGGGGTCCAGCCCTGGTGGATCCATGGTGATTCAAAGGTGGGGACGGAGTCGGTGTCCTTGGAAAAATACATATTTGATTACATATATATAGAGAGATTAGAAATGGATAGTGTAGTAGGAAAATTAGTGGAGAAAAAGAGGCTGAATAACTTGGTTTATGTGGAATAGCATCCATGCTCCAGATGGGAATTCAGCCAGAGAAACAGGGAGCAAGAAAGAAGTGACATGGGGGAATCAGTCTTTCTGGAAACTGATCCAATTTCTTTATTTTGGGGTTTGCTTATATACCTTTTGTTACACATAGGGATGAATACAGAGTCATGTGGGGGTCAGCAGTCCTGACCTTTATCAAAATCAGGTGCTTCACATAAAAAGGTCTTAGGGATTTTACATCATATTCTGGCCATGAGACCTGCTGACATTTTATGATCCTTTCTTTCTGAGAAGCAAAAAACTGATTTTTCCCAAGGGTGTTTTTTCTTAAGCCAGGCACCACCCTCCAAATAAAGTTGCATTCCTATAGGATGAGGGTGTAGTGAGTTACAATCAAGAAAGGAATTTATTTAACCAAGGTTAACATGATTAATCTTAAAGGTTAATACTTATTTCTCCTATATGCTTAAAGGTTAATACTTATTTCTCCTATGTGTTAGTTATATTCATTATAAGGATGGGGAATATGGAGATTTAGCAGCAAACATCAGCCCAACAAGTGAAAATCTTTCTCCAATGTTCCCCTTAAGATCTATTTAGTCTTAAGATAGTGATAAAGTTACATTTTTACATAGCAAGGACACAGTGATTTATAACAAAGTACAGTGATCTATTACAAAAGAGAAAACTCATTAACTCAAAAAGTCTAGTATTGCTAACCTTAAAAACTACTATATTTCCTTTTCTATATTCCAAATACATTGATTAATATTTTCCCAGGTGCCTAAGGATATGGAGGCCTGGCAGCAATCATTGACTCAACAATGAGAAAAGCCCTATGCTAATTAAGATGCTCAAAATACTCCAAACTCTCTGTGCTGTTTATGGTTGAGAGGTAGTAAACAATCATGTGAGTAGTGGCAGGAGTATGGATAATCCTGTCACACAAGCTAGTTTGTCAGCAGAGAGGTTTGACCTGAGACACCCTTGTCACACCCAGGGCAGGGAATTAGCAGTAATTATTGACACAACAAATTAAAAACCCTTCACCAATATAATTCCTAACCAACCCACTATACTAATAATTTCTAACTTCCCAAAGGAATTTGCCTTTAGTAAGTCTAAAACATCTCGTGCCTCTCAGGTTGGGGGGCTGTAAACAATCACATGTGGCCAGAGGAACCTATACAGGTGGGCTAGATAACCTTCAGAGGAGTCCATAAGCTGAAACACTCTTGTCACGCCCAGGAATTTTTATTGATTTGGAGCTGCAAGTTTACTCCTTCTCCGAGAGAAATGGTGATGGGGGAGAGCCCCCCGTAAGGTCAGAGGTGTAGGTTAGAGCATAAAACAGACTCTGGTTTTGGGGTTAGATGCTCGGGAACAGGGGGTTTCCTGAGGCTTGATCATGCCTTTGCTTATGCCAAGTTTCCTTCCTCATGACCTTTGCCATGGGTGGAGTTCCTCACGCTGGCCCCTGGCACATGAAATTAAAAGATGCTTACTCCTTGGAAGGAAAGTTATGACCAACCTAGACAGCATGTTAAAAAGCAGAGATATTATTTTGCCAACAAATGTCCATCTAGTCAAGGCTATGGTTTTTCCAGTAGTCATGTATGGATGTGAGAGTTGGACTGTGACGAAAGCTGAGCACTGAAGAATTGCTGCTTTTGTACTGTGGTGTTGGAGAAGACTCTTGAGAGTCCCTTGGACTGCAAGGAGATCCAACCAGTCCATCCTAAAGGAGACCAGTCCTGATTGTTTATTGAAGGACTGATGCTGAAGCTGAAACTCCAATACTTTGGCCACCTCATGTGAAGAGTTGACTCATTGGAAAAGACCCTGATGCTGGGAGGGATTGGGGGCAGGAGGAGAAGGGGATGACGGAGGACGAGATGGTTGGATGGCATCACCGACTCGATGGACATGAGTTTGAGTGAACTCTGGGAGTTGGTGATGGACAGGGAGGCCTGGTTTGCTGTGATTCATGGGGTCGCAAAGAGTCGGACACGACTGAGCGACTGAACTGAAGTGAACTGAGGTCTCATTTGTTTATTTTTACTTTTATTTCAGTTACTCTGGGAGGTGGGTCATAGAGGATACTGCTGTGATTTATGTTGGAGAGTGTTTTGCCTATGTTTTCCTCTAGGAGTTTTATAGTTTCTGGTCTTATGTTTAGATCCTTAATCCATTTAAAAAATAAGGAATGCTTCATGAATTTGTGTGTCATCCTTGCACTGGTCCATACTAATATTCTCTGTATCATTCCAATTTTAGTATATGTGCTGCTGAAGCGAACACTATGCTTTAAAATAGTGAATTAAATAGTGAATTTTTTTCAGATATCGCAATAGTATCTGAAACACTGTAGTAATTTAAACACTATGGTACTGGCTCATGGATATGTATACTGATTGAACAAAAGAGAAAGCTAAGAAATACAACAGTAAATATACAGATTTTTGTATCTGGAAATAATGCTGTTGCAGGGTATTGGGAGACAGAATTGTTATTCAATATATGTACTGGGAAAATTTCTTTATCCTTTTTTTTTGTTTTAAGAAAATCATGATTTAAAAAATTTTTTATTTATTTTTTGTCTGTGCCACAAGGCACATGCTATTTTAGTTCCTCACCCAGGGGTCAAACCTGCACCCCTGCATTGAAAGCACAGTGTCTTAACCACTAGACTGCTAAGGAAGTCCCTATTTATCCTTATGATAGGACAATGTATTTTCATGTCACACTATACTTTAAAGAGTACAGTCTCTGTGGGTTATATATGTAAGTGTGAAATAAATAACTTTAAAATGTTTAAAGATAATTATCTTTATAAACTTGAAGCAGGGAAAGACTTTGAGGAGTACATGCAGAGAACTTTCATCTTGAATCTAGTTTCATATTCCAACATGATAGAACAAGTCGTTAATCCTTGATCCCAACCATGTTCACTGCAGTATCCAAGTGTGAGCTCCCCCTATTTTCATAATTTGAAAGTGTGTAATACAGTAAATTTTGGACAGTCTTGTTGACCATGATGGCTACTCCATTTCTTCTTAAGGATTCCTGCCCACAGTAGTAGATACAATGGTCATCTGAGTTAAATTCACCCAACCAGTCCATTTTAGTTCGCTAATTCCTAGAATGTCGATGTTGACTCTTGCCATCTTCTATTTGCATCACTGACTCGATGGACGTGAGTTTGAGTGAACTCCAAGAGTTGGTTGCTGGGAGCCAGCACAGGAGATCCCACCCATGACAAGGTCATGTGGAAGAGAACGGTTAAGCAAGGCTTCAGGACTCAAGGGGCTCCCTAGGCTTTCTCAGACATCTATCCCAAAACCAGAATCTGTCTGCCTTATTGTATTATGCCTGTCACCAACGCTTCTGACATTAACAGGGGGCTATCCCTGACCACCTTTCTCTGGAGAAAATCAACTTAGGGCTATAGCTAATAAGTCTCCTGGACATGAGAGGAATATTTCAAATCAAACCCCCTCTGTTAGCATTCTAGCTTGCTTGGCAGGTACATCCAGACTCTTGCAGCTACGCATTTGATTATTTACAGCCTCCCAATTGTGAGAGGCATGGAAAGCCTAAAACATAGAGCCTTTCAAAGAGTTAAAAGTTATTAGAGTAGTGCTGGTGTAGGATTTCATTATTGGGCTAATGCTTGTTGCTAAGTTCCCATATCTCTTATCCACTGTGTACCTGGGAGTGCATTAGTCAACATAGTTGGAATGTAAGAAAAACAAGTGTAGCCTTGAAATTAACCACATCAGACTTTTGAGCTAATTGGTTCTTTCTTGTAACTCATTGCACCTTTACTCTGTGAAATGTAACTCTGTTTGGCATTTTCTGAGGCTGACATAGATTAGAAATATAAAGAAAAAACACTTTGAGGGAAAATAATTTTTCTGGTTGAGCAGCCTTTATCAAAAGACGGTCATAAAATGTTCACAGGCCTCCAAGGCCAGAAGATAATGTACACAACATCATTTGTGTGAAAGGTTTGCAGAAAAAATCCTGGTTTCGATAAGGGCAAAACTGCTGAAATGTTTGGGCTGACTCTGTATGACCTTGCATCTTTCATTTCCCTCTATGTACAAGTAAAGGTATAAAAGACCTTTTTGAATTAAAGTAAATGGGCCTCGCTCACCAAAGCAGCTTGGCCACCCCATGTTTCTTTTTTTTTACTCTTTTTCAGGCTGATCCCTTGGAGCATAGAGGCTCCCTGCATTCACTTATCTGCCCAGGTTTCTAAGACCTGAACGGGAAGACGTTCTGCATCTTCACTCCCTTGGGAAATCGGGAGGGCACCTGTGGCCTCCGTGAACAGGGCAAACTTCTTGTCTCGGAGTTTTATTGGCTTTCTATGTAAACGAAGGAATATCAGCCTCCTTCTCTCCTCTATTTTCTTATCTTCAACATTCTTTCCTTATCTCTCTCTAAATCAATCGCCAATGCCGTTTCTCCTTCGGATTTCCCTGATCCTGCAGGGGCTGGATCCCAGCAGTTGGTGATGGACAGGGAGGCCTGGGGTGCTGCAGTTCATGGGGTCACAAAGAGTTGGACACGACTGAGTGACTAAACTGAACTGAACGGAATTTGCCTTGATTCATGGACCTAACATTCCAGGTTCCTATGCAATATTGCTTTTTACAGCATAGGACCTTGCTTCTATCACCAGTCACATCCACAACTGAATATTGTTTTTGCTTTGGCTCCATCCCTTCATTCGTTCTGGAGTTATTTCTCCACTGATCTCCAGTAGCATATTGGGCACCTACTAACCCAGGGAGTTCCTCTTTCAGTATCCTATCATTTTGCCTTTTCAGACAGTTCATGGGATTCTCAAGGCAAGAATACTGATGTGGTTTTCCATTCCCTTCTCCAGTGGACCACATTCTGTCAGACCTCTCCATGACCTGCCCGTCTTGGGTGGCCCCACAGGGCATGGCTTAGTTTCACTGAGTTAGACAAGGCTGTGGTCCATGTGATCAGATTGGCTAGTTTTCTGTGATTACAATTTCAGTGTGTCTGCCCTTTGATGCCCTTTCGCAACACCTACTGTCTTACTTGGGTTTCTCTTACCTTAATGTGGGTTATCTCTTCATGGCTGCTCCATCAAAGCACAGCCTCTGCTCCTTACCTTGGATGAAGTTGCCCCTCCTGACCTTGAATGTGGAGTAGCTCCTCTTGGCCCTCCTGTGCCTATGCAGCTGCCGCTACTTGGACTTGGGGTTTGCAGTACTTGGATGCAATCTCAGAAATGACAGGATGATCTCTGTTCATTTCCAAGGCAAACCATTCAATATCACAGTGATTCAAGGCTATATCCCAACCAGTAACTCTGAAGAAGCTGAAGTTGAATGGTTCTATGAAGATCTACAAGACCTTTTAGAACTAACACCCAAAAAAGATGTCCTTTTCATTATAGGGGACTGGAATGCAAAAGTAGGAAGTCAAGAAACACCTGGAGTAACAGGCAAATTTGGCCTTGGAGTACGTAATGAAGCAGGGCAAAGGCTAATAGAGTTTTGCCAAGTGAACACACTGGTGATAGTAAACACCCTCTTCCAACAACAAAGAGAAGACTCTACACATGGACATCACCAGATGGTCAAAACCGAAATCAGGTTGATTATATTCTTTGCAGCCAAAGATGGAGAAGCTCTATACAGTTAGCAAAAACAAGACTGGGAGCTGACTGTGGCTCAGATCATGAACTCCTTATTGCCAAATTCAGACTTAAATTGAAGAAAGTAGAGAAATCCACCAGATCATTCAAGTATGACCTAAGAAAAATTCCTTACGATTATACAATGGAAGTGAGAGATAGATTTAAGCGACTAGATCTGATAGACGGAGTACCTGATGAACTGTGGATGGAGGTTTGTGACATTGTACAGGAGAAAGGGATCAAGACCATCCTCATAGAAAAGAAATGCAAAAAAGCAAAATTGCTGTCTGAGGAAGCCTTACAAATAGCTGTGAAAAGAAGAGAAGTTAAAAGCAAAGGAGAAAAGGAAAGATATAAGCATCTGAATGCAGAGTTCCAAAGAATAGCCAGGAGAGATAAGAAAGCCATCCTCAGCGATCAATGCAAAGAAATAGAGGAAAAGAACAGAATGGGAAAGACTGAGATCTCCTCAAAAAAATTAGAGGTACCAAGGGAACATTTCATGCAAAGATGGGCTCGATAAAGGACAGAAATGCTATGGACATAACAGAAGCAGAAGATATTAAGAAGTGGCAAGAATACACAGAAGAACTGTACAAAAAAGATCTTCACTACCCAGATAATCACGATGGTGTGATCACTCACCTAGAGCCAGACATCCTGGAATGTGAAGTCAAGTGGGCCTTAGAAAGCATCACTACGAACAAAGCTAGAGGAGGTGATGGAATTCCAGTTGAACTATTTCAAATCCTGAAAGATGATGCTGTGAAAGGGCTGCACTCAATATGCCAGCAAATTTGGAAAACTCAGCAGTGGCCACAGGACTGGAAAAGGTCAGTTTTCATTCTAATCCCAAAGAAAGGCAATGCCAAAGAATGCTCAAACTACCGCACAATTGCACTCATCTCACATGCTAGTAAAGTCATGCACAAAATTCTCTAAGCCAGGCTTCAGCAATATGTGAACAGTGAACTTCCAGATGTTCAAGCTGGTTTCAGAAAAGGCAGAGGAACCAGAGATCAAATTGCCAACATCTGCTGGATCATGGAAAAAGCAAGAGAGTTCCAGAAAAACATCTATTTCTGCTTTATTGACTATGCCAAAGCCTTTGACTGTGTGGATCACAATGAACTGTGGAAAATTCTGAAAGAGATGGGAATACCAGACCACCTGACCTGCCTCTTGAGAAATCTGTATGCAGGTCAGGAAGCAACATTTAGAACTGGACATGGAACAACAGACTGGTCCAAATAGGAAAAGGAGTACATCAAGTCTGTATATTGTCACCCTGCTTATTGAACTTAAATGCAGAGTATATCATTAGAAACGCTGGGCTGGAAGAATCACAAGCTGGAATCAAGATTGCCGGGAGAAATATCAATAACCTCAGATATTCAGATGACACCACCCTTATGGCAGAAAATAAAGACGAACCAAAGAGCCTCTTGATGAAAGAGGAGAGCAAAAAAGTTGGCTTATAGCTCAACATTCAGAAAACTAAGATCATGGCATCTGGTCCCATCACTTCATGGCAAATAGATGGGGAAACAGTGGAAACAGTGTCAGAATTTATTTTTTTGGGGGGGGGGGCTCCAAAATCACTGCAGATGGTGACTGCAGCCATGAAATTAAAAGACACTTACTCCTTGGAAGGAAAGTTATGACCAACCTAGACAGCATATTCAAAAGCAGAGACATTACTTTGTCAACAAAGCTCTGTCTAGTCAAGGCTATGGTTTTTCCAGCAGTCATGTATGGATGTGAGAGTTGGACTGTGAAGAAAGCTGAGTGCCAAAAAATTGATGCTTTTGAACTGTGGTGTTGGAGAAGACTCTTGAGAGTCCCTTGGACTGCAAGGAGATCCAACTGGTCCATCCTAAAGGAGATCAGTCCTGGGTGTTCTTTGGAAGGAATGATGCTAATCCTGAAACTCCAGTACTTTGGCCACCTCATGCAAAGAGTTGACTCATTGGAAAAGACTCTGATGCTGGGAGGGATTGGGGGCAGGAGGAGAAGGGGATGACAAGGATGAGATGGCTGGATGGCATCACCGACTCGATGAACGTGAGTCTGAGTGAACTCCGGGAGTTGGTGATGGACAGGGAGGCCTGGCGTGCTGCGATTAATGGGGTCGCAAAGAGTTGGATACGACTGAGCGCCTGAAATGAACTGAACTGAGCACTTCTCAAGACTTGCTTCAAACACTATATGAAGATTTTTTTTAAAGAAATTCTAAAAGGAATGATCCAAAAGAATCAAAGTAAATATCCTGTTCAGAATTTTGTATGTTACTGTGAGATATTCATGCAAATATTTTCCTTGTGATACTGTTGTGTTATGATAGTATAAAGGTTATACTAGGCATATAAAATGTATTAGGAAGTATATTAATTTCCTCCCTTCTGAGAAAGTGTTTACCATTTCCAGATTAGCTTTTATATAGAACTGGTTGATCAAATCTATATGGGAATGAACTTTTTTGGGGGGTTGAAAGATAGAATTCTAGTCATGTAAATTTATTTAAGTATTAGATTATCCCAGTTTTTAATTATTTTTCTCTGAGTTTATAAAGTTGTGTTTTTCATGGCAGTGGTCTATTTTCTTTCAATTGGCAAGTATACTGTCAAAAATTAATCATATCACTTGATTATCTTTTTAAGGTCTGTAGAATTTGTAGTGATGACCCTATCCTCAATCTTGATTCTAATAATTTATTTTTTCTTATTTTTTATAATCCATTTTGCTAGGAATGTATTAATTTTATTTAGCATTCAAAGAATAAATTGAAATCAACTCAGAGATCTTCAAAGATAAAACTTAAATTTGAATAGATTTCCTGTTTTGAAAGTCAAGATTTACACAAGAAAGTTTTTATATATTTTATTTCTGCCCAGACTGGGCATTCCCATTTCTGTGAGATGACCTCAAGTTGTTTTTCATGATTTTCTCCCAGAGGACAGGATCCTATAAGTCATATACTACACAATGATTATTCTGGTGGTATCTCTGGAGATAAAGAGTCTACCTCAAAATCATGATTATGGTCCCAGTGAATTTAATAGACAACAATCATGTTCGGAGATGAAGCAGTTGAATGACTCAATAATATGAGATACAATTAAATGTAGACGAAGTGTTTAATGACCCTGTGCCCTTACCTCAGAGAGTATTTCTCTGTAGCAGTAATCACATGACAGGCTTCTTCTCGAATTGAAATGATGGACCCAGAACATTAAAAAAAGTGTGTATAAGAAGTTATTCTTCAGGGAATCCAAAGTTCAACAGTGCTGTACAAAGACAGGACAGTATAAGAGACTGAGAATCAAAATGTTGCAAAAGCTCTTTCACTATTTCATTTTCACTGGTATAAACACAAAGAGAAAACTTTTTGTTGTAAACAATTCTTACAGAATTTGAACTTTTCTCTCGCTCTCCTCAATCAAAATGCTGATTTAACATTTGTTATCAGAACAAATCCTGCCAACAAGGAATATTCTGAGTTTCTGTTGACAATCAAGATTCAAATTCCTTAGGTTACAAGACATTGATGTTCGTCCTTGAACACCAGCAATTTGAAAAAGAATTTTCTCTGAATGACAGAGATGAATTAGATTTCCTGCAAGCTTGAAAAGAGTTGATCATGTGGAAGCAGTTCAAGGTCCAGTGATGGTGCATGTATATTGCTCTCTGTTCCCAGAGATGGAGTGCGTTCATGAAGGATGAGAAAGATGGCATCGCAGTCCAGAACATGGATTGGAAGACTTTCTCTTTGTGCTGGTAACTCAGGAAGTATATTTACACATGTAATTCTGAACTAGGCTTTACGTTTTGCAAGAGTACATTGGTGGTTTGACAACTAAGATTTTTAAGGGTTCTCCCCTGCGATTTTCATAATCAACTATGTTAGGAATCCTTTGTAATTTCTGAAAAATCTGCAGATTAAGTCTATTCTGTAATTCTCTTCTTGAATACTTTCATATTGTAATGATCTGGAGTAAATTAACCTTCTCAAAACTATTCTTAGAAATTAATTTTAAATGCAACTATTTGGAGATATTTTTGTGGGCAAATATTTTTAAATCTGATAATATGCTTAATTATGTGCTCTAAATATAATATGTTAATCTGTTAAAATTAAAAGATGTGGTAGCATCTGTAGACTTTGATTCACTGACTTTCAAGAACAAAAATTAAGAGTGTAGCAAGCAAACCATGACCACAATTCTTACTTGTTTGTTCACAGGTGAGGGCCAACAACCTATTATATATCTCATGACCACTTAGAGGTATTCTTCCTTTAACTGTTTGTTTATATGTTTTATGCTACAATTTTATTTATATCTATTAGAACTTAATAGTTTAAATTTTTTGTCTATTTTAGATTTAGCTGTGTATATCCTCTAAAATGTAAGTAATTTCCACAAACTACGTCTATCTATTGTTTTTGTACTTTTCCTAAACCCATAAAAAATTAATATTGTCAAATATATCTATTAGGGATTTTAATCATTTGTTAAGATTCTTCTACTCCTAAAATTTGCAAGGTAATGTCTATTAATTGGAAAGTAAATAAAAAGTAACTCTGGCTGTCAGTTTAGTTCAGTTGCTCAGTTGTGTCTGACTCTTTGCAGTACCCCCAGGCTTCTCTGTCCATCTCCAGCTCCTGGAGCTTACTCAAGCTCATGTCCATTGAGTTGATGATGCCATCCAACCATCTCATCCTCTGCCGTCCCCTTCTTCTCTCATCTTCAATCTTTCCCAGCATCAGGGTCTTTTCAAATGAGTCAATTCCTCACATCAGGTAGCCAAAGTATTGGAGTTTCAGCTTCAGAATCAATCCTTTTAATAAATATTCAAGACCGATTTCTTTAGGATGGACTGGTTGGATCTCTTTGCAGTCTAAGGGACTCTCAAGAGTCTTCTCCAACACCACAGTTCAAAAGATATTATCTACATTATATATACATATTTTAATTTTAATTTTTGCTTTATGTTGCTTTACAATACTGTATTGATTTTGCCATACATTGACATGAATCAACCACGGGTGTACATGAGTTCCCAATCCTGAACCCCCCTCCCATCTCCCACCCCATATCATCTCTCTGGATCATCCCTATGCACCAGCCCCAAGCATCCTGTATCCTGTATCGAACATAGACTGGCGATTCGTTTCTTACTTGATAGTACACGTTTCAATGCCATTATCTCAAATCATCCTACCCTCTCCCTCTCCCACAGAGTCTAAAAGTCTGTTCTATACATCTGTGTCTCTTTTGCTGTCTCGCATAGATGGTTATCTGAGCTCCTAAATGCACAGCTAGTTGTGGCAACTCATGTATTTAATATTGTGGCTTTTCCCCACACATGTCTCTAATCACTCACCTCTCCATTAGACTATACGACTGTTGAGATTAGGAAGAATATTTTAATCAGTCTTATAACATCTGAAAATATGGACACATAATAAACTCGGAGAAGGCAATGGCAAACCACTCCATTACTCTTGCCTGGAAAGTCCCATGGATGGAGGAGCCTGGAAGGCTGCAGTCCATGGGATCGCTAAGTCAGACATGACTGAGCGACTTCACTTTCACTTTTCACTTTCATGCATTGGAGAAGGAAATGGCAACCCACTCCAGTGTTCTTGCCTGGAGGATCCCAGGGATGGGGGAGCCTGGTGGGCTGCCGTCTATGGGGTCACACAGAGTCAGACATGACTGAAGTGACTTAGCAATAGCAATAGCAATAAACTGTACTGCCTAATTGTTGAATAAACAAATTAGCTTAAGTTTTTGGGAAGTCACTATTAATAATATATATTTACAGGTAATTTTGTCCAGAACTCTGAAATATGACATACAGAAGAACCCATGGAACAAAGGAACAATGTAACTGAGTTTGTCCTCTTGGGGCTCACTCAGAGCCTCCAGAGTCAGAAAATACTATTTGTCATCTTCTTGCTCATCTACATTGTGACTATGGTGGGCAATCTCCTTATTGTCCTGACTGTGGTGGTCAGTCCAACCCTGGATGCCCCTATGTACTTCTTTCTTGGCAACTTATCATTTATGGATGCTGTTTATTCTACTACATTCACCCCAAATATGATTATAAACTTACTCTATGAGAAAAGAACCATTTCCTTCCAAGCTTGCATGACCCAGATTTTTATAGGGCACTTTTTTGGTGGTGCTGAGATTTTACTCCTGATGGTCATGGCCTATGACCGCTACGTGGCCATCTGCAAGCCCTTGCGTTATTTGACAATCATGAATCAGCGAGTGTGTGTTCTGCTGCTGCTTTTGGCTTGGGCTGGTGGGTTTTTACACGCTGTCCTTCATCCTCTCTTTGTTTACAACCTCCCCTTCTGTGGCCCCAATGTCATGGACCACTTTGTGTGTGACATGTACCCCTTGTTAAAACTGGCCTGCACTGACACCCAATTTATTGCCCTCACAGTCCTGGGCAATGACGGGGCCATCTGTGTGGTCATTTTCACACTGTTACTCGTCTCCTATGGGGTCATCCTGCGCTCCCTGAAGAATCGCAATCAAGAAGGGAGGCGCAAAGCCTTGTACACTTGTGGCTCCCACATCACTGTGGTGGTCCTCTTCTTTGTGCCCTGTATTTTTATGTATGTGAGACCTCTTTCTACTTTACCCATTGATAAATCCTTGACTGTGTTTTACACCATTATCACCCCTATGTTGAACCCTCTAATCTATACTCTGAGAAGCGGTGAGATGAAAAATGCCATGAAAAAGCTCTGGAACAGAGGCAAAAGAAGAAAATGAAGCAGCATGAATATATATAATCTTTTATTTTTTAATGAAACATTGTTCCTCAAAGGAAAGCCATATGTGATTATTTAACTGGAAAAAATATCTTCCCTGCTTAATAAGTTGAGTATAATAAAAAGATTTATTTGGTAAGAGTCTTAAAGATCAAAATATGCTTTTAATATTTTCATTATTTTTTTAGTTAAAAGTATATATTATGTTCAAAACACATTTTAAAAATATTTCCATAATTTCTTCAGAAAATATTTATAGTTTATGGTTGTAAAAGGTCTCTTGAGACTACAAATTTATATTCTATATGATGAGTTAAGCTGTAATTAATATTTAAATTTATTTAATTAGTGGAAGATTTTATGTTTCTCTTTTAAAAAGTGACCTTTTAGAATTAATAGGGCTCATTACAAATTTAAAAAAGATACAAGAAATATTACATAAAATCTTGGTTCACTGCTCTTCACACAAAGACAGCACATATTATTTGAGGCAAATGAGTTACTCTTGCATCTGTAAGGTACTCTTCATATACTATTTTGCTTATGTTACTTAGAATGTTAAAGTCAAAGAATGCTTCATAGTTGTAATATTTATCATGAAGAGGTTATACAAATAATCTCAATAATCATGGTGTAAATGCAGAAAAATAACCAAATTTTATTTATTTTTCCAATTGGATAATCATGTTATCTCCTGAAGCTTACCAGCTTTGTTAGGAGTTAAATTTTCATAAAGATGATTGTTTCACCTTCCATTATGCTTTAGAATTTCTGGTAAAACCTCCACTATTTTTCAAAATCCCTGTCTTTTTGTTTATAGTGTTTCATAACCTCAATAGAGATGCAGGCTCTGTCTTTTATACATAAATTTAGCATAATTCATCATTCATGAGCTTCAAATATGCATTATGGAACTTAACAACAGATGTTTTAAGTGATATCATTGTTAAGAAAGATTCTGATAATATATGCCATTTTTGTTTCTCTTATTAATGGAACACAGATTTAGTTAAGACAAGTCAAATCATTCATGAGACCAACATGCATGTGCTTAGACGCTCAGTTCAGTTCAGTTCAGTCGCTCAGTCGTGTCCGACTCTTTGCGACCCCATGAATCACAGCACGCCAGGCCTCCCTGTCCATCACCAACTCCCGGAGTTCGCTCAGACTCACGTCCATCGAGTCCGTGATGCCATCCAGCCATCTCATTCTCTGTCGTCCCTTTCTCCTCCTACCCCCAATCTCTCCCAGCATCAGAGTCTTTTCCAATGAGTCAACTCTGCATGAGGTGGCCAAAGTACTGAAGTTTCCGCTTTAGCATTATTCCTTCCAAAGAACACCCAGGGCTGATCTCCTTCAGAATGGACTGGTTGGATCTCCCTGCAGTCCAAGAGACTCTCAAGAGTCTTCTCCAACACCACAGTTCAAACGCATCAATTCTTCGGCGCTCAGCCTTCTTCACAGTCCAACTCTCACATCCATACATGACCACAGGAAAAACCATAGCCTTGACTAGACAGACCTTAGTCGGCAAAGTAATGTCTCTGCTCTTGAATATGCTATCTAGGTGGGTCATAACTTATCTTCCAAGGAGTAAGCGTCTTTTAATTTCATGACTGCACTCACCATCTGCAGTGATTTTGGAGCCCCCCAAAATAAAGTCTGACACTGTTTCCACTGTTTCCCCATCCATTTCCCATGAAGTGATGGACTGGATGCCATGATCTTTGTTTTCTGAATGTTGAGCTTTAAGCCAACATTTTCACTCTCCTCTTTCACTTTCATCAAGAGGCTTTTTAGCTCCTCTTCACTTTCTGCCATAAGGGTGGTGTCATCTACATATCTGAGGTCATTGATATTTCTCCCGGCAATCTTGATTCCAGCTTGTGCTTCTTCCAGCCTAGCATTTCTCATGATGTACTCTGCATATATAGACTCTCAGTCATGTCCAACTCTTTGTGACCTCATAGACATAGCTCAGCAGACTCTTCTGTCCATGGAATTTTGCAGGCTAGAATACTGGAGTGGGTTGCTGTTTTCTTCTCCTAGGGGATCTTCCTGACCCAGGGATGAAACCTGTATTTCCTGTGCCTCCTGCACTGGAGGAGAATTCTTTACCTCCCTGAGTCATCAGGACATAACTAACACAGATTACCAGGTAATAAAGAGTCCAGACTATATATTGTTTTATTTGACAGAGACATCATTCATAAAATCCTCCCTCTTTCTCTGAAACAGGCTTGAAATAAAATATTAACTGCCTCTAATATGGTTAGAAGCACATGATTGAAGAAACTTATTATTCTGTCTCCCTTATTCAGCCTGGATTCGTGTGGGGCTAAGGAAATGGGGCAATGGATGCTTTTCACTTGTAAATGACACTAAATGAGAAATCTCATATTCTGATTTTTATACTTTTTACATAGAGAGTTCTTATATTCAAATTTCTTATATCTTTGTATTTCTCAAAGCCTTCTCAAACACAATATTTTCACCAAACAATGGCAAACTTTTGGTTTACCAAATATTAAATAATTTGTTCCTTGACTTTTGGATGCTGCTATAGAAACGAAATTTTGTGTCCCTCTCTAGAATCATAACTTAATTCCTTTCAAATGTGGTAGTATTTGGAGGGGCCCTTTGGGAACTGACTAAATCATGAAGGTGGCATTCTGATGATTGGGGTTATAGTGTGTGTGTGACAGTCGTTGTGTCTGACTCTTTGCAACCCTATGGACTATACCGTGCATGGAATTCTCCAGACCAGAACACTGGAGTGAGTAGCCTTTCCCTTCTCCAGGGGATCTTCCCAACCCAAGGATTGAACCCAGGGATACTGCATTGCAGGCAGATTCTTTACCAGCTGAGCCACAAGAGAAGCCCAAGAATACTGGAGTGGGGAGCCTATCCCTTCTTCAGTGGATCTACCTGACCCAGGAATTAAATTGTGGTCTCTTGCATTGCAGGTAGGTTCTTTACCGACTGAGCTGTGAGGGAATCCCTGATTGGGGTTAATGCCATTATGAAGAGACTTCAGAGAGCTCACATGACCCTTTTTCTATGTAAGGACATAGGAAAAAGATGGCTGTCTATGAACTATGGAGGGGAACTAATCAGATACGGAATCTGTTTTGGTCCCTTAGTTTTCTAGCCACTAAACTTGTGAAAAATAATCGTTTATTATTTAGTTTATCTAAGTTGGTGGTAGTCTTTAACAGTAGCCCCCAAAAAACAAACAGAGAAGTTTTTAATTTTCAAATTTGTTTTTTTATTTCAAGTGATGAGGTAAATATCTTTGTGAATTGTCTGTGTTCATTTATCCATAAGTTCCTTGAAGTCAGGAAAAGTTTTTTCATTGACTTTGTGTTTTCTATTCCTTGCCTAATGTAGGGGATATAGCACCCACTTTATAGACTTTTTCAGTTTTATGAATTCTTGATCTATTGGAGTGAGAATATTTACTGATAAATTTTGAATAACACTTTTTACAGGAAAAAATACATATATTTATTATAAATATTTACTCTATGACATTTGCTAACTTATTTCCTATGTATTTATATATAATTAGAAAAATATATAAGCATGCTATTTTAATATTTTTTCACTTTTTAAATTTTTTCTAACACATTCTTTTGGAAAATTCCATTCTCTTCCAATTATTTTATAAATTTTAACCTCTTGTTTGTTTTTTAAAACAACTTTTGAAACACTATTTCCACACCATTAGCATTTATTTTGTTTTCAATGAAGAAATATCTAAGCCTCTTTTCCTCTACAGATAATATATTCTACTAACATAATTATTAATTTCAGTTAATTTAATATTATTCTATTTAGTATTTCAGATTTTACATTACCTAGAATATTCAATTTTGGAGCACTTTCTCCTCTTCCTCCTCCTCAATCTTCCCCTCCTTCACTACAAACTGTTAGTCACTCAGTTGTGTCCAACTCTTTGTGACCCCATGGACTGTAACCTGCCAGGCTCCTCTGTCCATGGAATTCTCCAGGCAAGAGTATTGGAGTGTATTGCCATTCCCTTCTCCAGGGAATCTTCCCAACCCAGGGATTGAACTCAGGTCTTCTTCATGTCAGGCAGATTCTTTACCATCTGAGACACCAAAATTTGGGGTAATTTGCAAAGTTTGAAATCTTCCCATAAAGAAAAATTTATAGTGTCACAACTCTACGTATTTATTTTAAGGAAAATGACATGTTTAAATAGTTTGTTTTTCCATCCAGAATAAGACACATACTGTGAAAGATTGGTTAATGTCTCAATAAACATATGCAATCATCTCCAAAAAGTGTTTATGGATCTTTCCTTTGTTTTCTTTTTGAAAAAGAAGATTGTCTTATTTACACTTGATTCACATTTTCAATGAGCTGCTCAGAAAGAATCAGTATACTTTGCTGGCATGAATAACAGCTCAGTACTCAAAGCCACAGGCATATGTCTGTATCCCAACATTCATAGGCCTATATTTAACAACAAAAGTATTTACCCTACTACACTCTGAAATTTGTATCCAACCTCATATAAATCACTGTGACCACCTGTACATAAGTATTCAATGTTATGTAGGTTTCTACCCAATTGGATGTTTGTGTCTGTAAGTGAACACACCCATGTCTGTATCTGACAACACGTGGATCAGTATTTGACTACTGATATGGATGCATTTGTATATGTATATGCATATGTATTTGATGTGATCACACACTGGCCTATATCTATGCACACACAGGGTTATATCTTTCCATTCACTGCTCTGTATCTAACCGTAATGATTTCAGATAGGAACTGATTTAAGAAGTCTTCCATGTGGCAAGGAGTGATGTCACTCTAGTAATCAGTATATTGCTTGGCTTTTAAGGAGGGTCCAAAACGACTTCAGATATATGAATGATGCCTTGGCAGGGATAGATAGAAGACAAAGCCCTCTGGGTCTCTTTTCCTTCTCTGAATAGATACAGAGCTATGTAGACATTGTCTGTCCAGTGAGGTTGTCAGACTTGTAAAATGTCAGCTCAGGGCTCTGAGTAGGCAAAACTATCAGGTCAGTTAAATCTCATCCCATGATGACATCAGCTTAAAGTCCAGTATCTCAAGTTCTAGATTCAGACTATTTTTCCATAAGGAAGGAAACAAAATGAAAATATAACCTATAGAGTCAGAACAAATATTTGCAAATCATATTCTCATAAGGAGTGAATATCTAAAATATATAAGAAACATCTACTAAATGACATAAGAAGAAATAGCCCAATTAAAAATGGGCAGATAACCTGAACATATATATATCTAGAAAAAATTTACAAATGCCAATAAGAACATGGTAAGTTCCTCAATATCACTAATCAAAGAGGAAATTCAAATGAAAATCATAATGAGATATCATCACCTCATGCCTGTTCAGTTCAGTTCAGTTCAGTCACTCAGTCGTGTCCGACTCTTTGTGACCCCATGAATCGCAGCACGCCAGGCCTCCCTGTCCATCACCAACTCCCGGAGTTCACTCAGACTCACGTCCATCGAGTCCGTGATGCCATCCAGCCATCTCATCCTCGGTCGTCCCCTTCTCCTCTTGCCCCCAATCCCTCCCAGGATCAGAGTCTTTTCCAGTGAGTCAACTCTTTGCATGAGGTGGCCAAAGTACTGGAGTTTCAGCTTTAGAATCGTTCCTTCCAAAGAAATCCCAGGGCTGATCTTCAGAATGGACTGGTTGGATCTCCTTGCAGTCCAAGGGACTCTCAAGAGTCTTCTCCAACACCACAGTTCAAAAGTATCAATTCTTTGACACTCAGCTTTCTTCACAGTCCAACTCTCACATCCATACATGACCACAGGAAAAACCATAGCCTTGACTAGATGGACCTTAGTCGGCAGAGTAATGTCTCTGCTTTTGAATATGCTATGTAGGTTGGTCATAACTTTTCTTCCAAGGAGTAAGCGTCTTTTAATTTCATGGCTGCAGTCACCATCTGCAGTGATTTTGAAGCCCCCCCAAATAAAGTCTGACACTGTTTCCACTGTTTCCCTATCTATTTCCCATGCAGTGATGGGACCGGATGACATGATCTTCGTTTTCTGAGTGTTGATGGCTGTATGACATATATAGAAGACAATGAATTTTTGTTAGGAAAGACAAAAGTGGAACCCTTCTATACTGTTTGTGGGAATCTAAATTTGTTCAGCCACAATGGAGAACGTTATGGAAGTTTCTCAAAAAAATAAAAGTACCATGTGAATAAGCCATCCTGCTATGTACATATATCCAAGAACGTGAAGTCAGGAGTCTGAAGAGATCTCTGTACTCACACGTTTATTGCAGCATTATTCACTATAGCCAAGACATGGGAATAACCAAAATGTGCATTGGCGGATGAATGGATTGAGAAAAATACATCTATCGGAATATTATTCGTCCATATAAAATAAGGAACACTCACTATTTGTGACAATATAAAGGGACTTTAAAGGCATCAGGCTAAGTGAAACAAATAAAAAAAAACTTTATGGTATCACTTGTATGTGGATTTTAAGACAAAACTTAGAGGAGAGAGTACAATATTGATTACTGGGGGCTTTGGATAAGTGAAAGTGGGTGATGCTGATCAAAGAGTTCACACTTTCAGTTTTAAGATGAGCAGCTTCTATGGATCAAATGTACAGCATGATGACAACGATTAACAATATTGATTATATGCTGAATATTGCTAACAATAGATCTTAAATGTTCTCATCTCATACACACAAACTATAATTATGTGAGGTGATGAATGTGATAGCTAATGTTACTATGGTAATCTTTTTGCTATATATACATATATATATATATAAAATAATCTTTATTGTACACCTTACACTAGGTTTGGTGAATGGAGATCTGTACTGAATGACCAGAATTCAATTCAGAAAAATCGTGGCTCCTCATCAAGTCACCTGCAAACCCAGAGATTTTTGAAGAGGGAGACATCAAGCATTTTTAAAATAAGACCTCTGTAATATCACCTCAAATAGGGCTATAGACTTTCAACCTAACTTTTCTCTGTGGGTCTGAGACTGTTTACCAGTTAATCATGCTCTGAGCAAATAAAAATACTCATATCTTTTTGGAGATCACTTGAAGTAAGTTCTAAGCTAAAGCTCACTCCTGGCTGGCAGAATGGCACTGTCCTCCATTGGTCAGAAAATCTATTGACGGTTGTTGACATGATGCAAATAGACTGACAGACATTTCTCCAAAAGACAGGTTTGTTGGAGATCAGCAAAAATTGCAATTTGAGGCTTGCAATCATGGAAGAAAATGTGCAATCACCCCCGAGAAAAAGGAAGAACAATGCTTTTATGGAAGGGAAAAGGAAGTTGAGAGGGAAGGTGGACTCTAGTAAATAAGAAGCCCATGATTTTTCATTGTCTTAGGCCCTTGACAGGAAAGCAGAGTCTTTCCTCTTCCTGTTGGGCTCTGCTATGTGGCAGGGTTTCAGTTCAGTTCAGTTCAGTTCAGTTCAGTTCAGTTCAGTCGCTCAGTCATGTCCGACTCTTTGCGACCCCATGAATTGCTCACGCCAGGCCTCCCTGTCCATCACTGACTCCCGGAGTTCATTCAAACTCATGTCCATCGAGTCGGTGATCTCATCCTCTGTTGTCCCCTTCTCCTCCTGCCCCCGATCCCTCCCAGCATCAGAGTCTTTTCCAATGAGTCAACTCTTTGCATGAGGTGGCCAAAGTACTGGAGTTTCAGCTTTAGCATCATTCCTTCCAAAGAAATGATGCTAAAGGGTTTAGGAGTTCCCTTTTCTAGTCTTCCAACCCCATTTCATTTTCTGTTTCTTAACATTTACAAAGTGACAAAACGTTGACCTGACGCTCTTACACTGCACCAGCTCTGATATCCAGTAGACTATGAGTGTTCTACGGAGGGCATACATTTCCATATTGGGTCCCTGATGCCTGAGTAAAGTCATTATAATAAAGGACTGAGTAAATTTTTCTTTGGGGAAAAAAAAATCTCTCTTTCCTAAATAGTTGGCACAAAGAAGCACCATATTCTTGTGCTCCTAAAGAGATTTGATAGATGCAGGGAATAAGTCTTATCCCATTCCCATGTACTTGAGTTTTTTGGTTTAGCAACAAATGGAGAGCCATGCTAAATCAATGTGGAAAATGGAAACTTAAAAATACCATATCGTTAATCTTTGAAAGTGTTAGTCTCTCAGTTGTGTCTGACTCTTTGTGACCCCATGGACTGTAGCCCACCAGGCTTCTCTGTCCATGGAATTTTCCAGGCAAGAATATTGGAGTGGGTAGCCATTCCCTTCTTCAAGGGGTCTTCCTGACCCAGTGATCCAACTCACGTTTCCTGCATTCCAGGCTGATTCTCTACAGGCTGAGCCACAGAGAAAACACATCATATAAAGTGATTTATATTTATATGATAACACCCTATAGGATTGAGTCAAAGGATGTATTTACCTATGGCCTCTTAACATCTTCATTTCCCTAGGCAGGTCTCACTGGAAACAGGGAAGCTCATTGAAGTAGTTACATACATCAGTTAGACAAACAAAACAATTCCTACTATTTTCATTACTCTCTAACAAGCAAGAATATCAACAATGCCATATAAGGCAAAGATAAAACAGATTGGGATTTAGATCTGCTAGTATTAGAATGTGCGATGTTAGAAATATTGCTTTCATTTTCTGAGTCTCAGATTCTTTGTGTGCACAATAAAAAATAAATTAGATTCTCTTTAATGCAAGAGTTTTAGCAAACTCTTTGAGATAGTGAAGGACAGGACCCTGGTGTGCTACAGTCCATGGGGTCATGAAGAGTTCAACAGGACTTCACAACTGAACAACAGCAACAACAACAATAAACTATTATTTTCAGTGCCAAAATTTATTATCTGTTTACTTATTTGTAGACCAAATTTTGGCCTCCATGTGTCTGAATTCTCAGAAAGTTCATTTACAATATAATATGAAATCCAGGATAATTATTCTGCTATGGTAGAATGTGTCCAACATTTTCCAGAGATTGTCAGAGAGCTCTTAAATTAGCTAGTAACTTGGAAATGAAACAACAGTAATAGGCTTTTAATTCTATTGATTACTGGTTACACCATCCTAGACAAGTGAAAGTAATTTTCTAGCCTCAGATTTTCTATGTATGAGTGAGAAAATGCATCAGTCTCTCTCATACATTCTGTATATGAGAATATTTTCACCTCGTGTGGTTATTTTGAGATTAAATGTGAAAGAATATTGCCAATAATAAGTGCTCAATGCCAATAATATTGCTCAATGCATGATAATTCCTTTTAATAGCAAGTTTAGAGCAGATTAGAAATGCACATTCTTAGTAATATCTTATTAACTGACTTATCAGAGTAAGGAAAATACCTGTATAATTCTAAATCCTCCCTGACAGAGGAGATGGGAAATTCTCAGAGGATGAAACTGACACCTTTCAAATTCCCCAGTGACCTATGTTCTCCATGAAAAATAGTCTTCAAAAGTCTTTGTTGACAGATGGATGTTAAAGAAGCCTCCTGCTTACTACTTGGTCAGTTTTAACATGAGAGCTATGCATGCATGCATGCTAAGTTGCTTCAGTTGTGTCTGACTCTGTGCGACCCTATGGACAGCAGCCCTCCAGGCTCCTCCATCCACAGGATTCTCTGGAGTGGTTGCCATTTCCTTCTCCACATGAGAGGTAACGTGGGGTCAAAACCAAGATCGAGACTTGGGATTAGGACGTTCCTGGTGCCACAGTGGATACGAATCCACCTGACAGCGCAGGGAAGGAGGGCTGCATCCCTGGTCCGAGAGCACCCCTCATGCCGAGGAACAGCTGAGTCCGTGTGCCACAAGTACTGAGCCAGAGCTCTGGGATCTGCAAGACACGTTACTGAGTCTGTCTGCTGCAGTTGCTGAAGCCTGCACGTCCCAGAGCCTGCACGCTGAAACTGCTGAGCCCACGTGCTGCAACCACTGAGGACGCTGAGTCTAGAGCCTGTGCTCCACGACAGAAGAAGCCACCGCAATGAGAAACCCATGCACCACAACCAGAGAGTAGCCTCCACACTCTGAATCTAGAGAACGCCCAAGCGCAGCAGCAGAAGACCCAGCACAACCATAAATAAATTAATTAAGTAATGTTTTTAAGAAAAACTTGAGATCAGTTAGTCTTGAGCTGTATCTTTAGGTCTCCTCACTCACTCTCTGCACTTGGGGCACATTGCTGACCTTTTCTGTCTCAATTTTCCTATCTTTCAACAACATATAACTTGTTTTATACATAATCAATGAAATTATTTAAATAAAATTCTTTGCACAATGCCTAGTGTGTGTGTGTATATATATATATATGAAGCAGACAATATTAGGTTTTGATCCTTTTATTTTATAATAATGATCCCTGATGTAGTTTTTTTTTTTGACAAAAAACCCCCACCTCTTTGTAATTTACTAAATAATAACATCTCTCAAGAGAAAAGCCCTTAATCATCTCAGAACTTGTAATCTTTGGATATCACAAATGATGAAAACAGAAGTGAGAGAGTTCTACAGCAACATGTGACTTCAAAAAAAGTTCTAAAGGAGATTTTTACAAATCGATTAGATGGGAAAAAAATCCCAAACAAAATAGAACAGAAAAACCATGGTGAAATAGCACACAGGATAAAAAGAGAATAAACGCTATTTGGGGAGTTAGAGGGGAGGGAAAGGAAAATATAGGGGAATGAAAGTCTTCCAACTTATTTATTCAGCTAATTGTATTGAACACCAGTATGAGTCAGACACTGAACCAAGTGCTGGTGATAAAGGGGTGAAGACAGACACAGACTTATGTCTCAGACTTATTTAAATGTCTTTTATGTGGAAGAGGACAGTGGATTAGACAATCTGTGTATTAACAAATATAGAATCAGAATCAATTGTTTTACAGTTTTTTTTTTAATATTTAAGGAAGCGTTCTTAATATTTCTTATTGGCTGAAAAGGAATCAAGTTTATTACATGATGAACTCAGCTCCCTGTGCCTTGTTGTGCTCCAGCAAAGACCCAGGAACCACTTTTCAGAAGATGTGGAAGAATTTGAGCATCCTTGTAATAAGCTGAGGGCTTCCCAGGTGGCGCTAGTAAAGAACCTGCCTGCCAGTGCAGGAGACATAAGAGACGTGGGTTCGATCCCTAGGTTGGGCAGATCCCCTGGAAGAAGGATGGCACCCCACTTCAGTTTTCTTGCCTGGAGAATCCCACGGATGGAGGATGCTGGCAGACTGCAGTCTGTAGGGTTGCAAGATTCAGACACAACTGAAGAAACTTAGCATGAATGCACATGTAATAAGTTGAATAAAACAGCTTCAGAAGTTTGCTCTTTTCATAAACTAGAAAATATAGTATGTTTCTGATCCTCCTACATACCATGGAAAAAATAGCGTCTATTACTAAAATGCTTTGGACTTGCCTAAAACCCATATTATAACTTTCTTATCACTTTGGTATTAAAAATACTGTCTTTACAGGATAATTCTCCACTTCTGAATTCATAGTGAGCATTGAAATGAAAGAAGACAGAACGACCGTGACTGAATTCATTCTAATGGGAGTTGCACAGAATCCCCTGTTGCAGAGAGATCTATTTTTGTTGTTGCTTATCCCCTACATCGTCATTGTCACGGGCAACATGCTCACTGTGGTGAGTACCATCGGCAGCCAGACTTTGGACTCCCTGATGTGTTTCTTCTTGGCCTTCTTGTTCTTGATGGATCCCTGCTACTCCTCTTCCATAGTTCTTAAAATGCTAATTGATTCCCTCTCTGATTAAAGTTTTTCTCCTTCAGTGGCTACCTGGCACAGCTGTTTATTGAACCTTTAGTTTTCAGGATCTTCAGAGATTGTCCTCCTTATGGATGTCCCAGCACTATGTGACCATCATGAGGCACGTTCTATGCTGCCTCCTGGAGGGTGTGTTGGGTAATAGGCTTTCTCCACTCGACTGGGTGGATCCTAGTCACTTTCTGGCTCTGGTTCTGTGGCCCCAATATCATGTGTCAGTTCATGTGTGAAAATGTCCTCCTGAAACAGTTTGTGTTCACTGATACTTTTCTGCTGGTCTCTTGGTTGCTCGAAATTGTAGGAATATCCATGTGATCACTCTTGTAGTGTTGTTGGTATCCTATGTTGCTGTCCTGTGCTCCTTGAGGACTCAGAACTCTCCAGGGAGGGAAAAAAAGGCCCTGTCTACTGGTGTCTGCAGCCGGGAGCTACTTTTCCCAGGGAAAAGCCATAGCAGTATGTTATACTCTTGTTACTGACATTTTAAACCTTGTTATATATACAGTAAGGAATACAGAGGACAAAAAGTGCTATTAGAATGTGATTAAACAGGAATGTAATTTTAGATAAGAAATTGTTATTATGTTTACTATGATTATTATATTTATTATGATTATTCCCATTTCACGGAGCAATGAAGTTCAAAGAAGTTCCATAATCTGCCCAATATCAGAGAAAAAGGTAGTATTCAGATTTGCATTCTTCTAAATCCAAATTTGATACTTTAAAAAGTTTCAAAAGGTATCAAAGACAACAAACCTTTCATCAGAACCTCTATTTTATAGTATTTGAAATAATACAGTGTGTACACATGATATATACACATACCAGGAATTATTACTCCACAGTTGACCAAGGGAAGTATTTTTCAGCTACACAAGTGCCACTTATGAGACTTTAAATTAATTTTGGTTCTTTTTGTAAATGAAGTCTAAGAAGATACAAATATGTATGTGTGTGTGTAATAGATGTATTTCTTCTTTTGACATAAAGTTCCAGCCTCCCACTTCATGGTACCATAGGTTTTATTAAGAAAGCAATGAACTAGAATACTACTCAGCCATGAACAAGAACAAAATAATGCCATCTACAGCACCATGGCTGAACTTAGAGATTATCATACTAAGATAAAGGCCAATACCATATGATGTCACTTATATGTGGAATTTCTTGATAAAATATGACACAAATGAACTTATCTACTAAACAAAAACAGACTCACAAACAGGCAACAGACCTGTGGTTGCTAAGGGAGAAGGGGTGCTGAGGAGGGGTGGATTGGGAGTTTGGGGTTAGCAAATGCAAACTATTCTATATAGGAAAAACAACAAGGTCCTACTATAAAACAAGGGAATTATATTCAATATCCTGTGATAAACCATGCTGGAAAAGAATATGAAACTGAGTGTGTACATATATATATAACTGAATCACTTTGCTAGGTAGTAGAAATTGACACAAATTTGTAAATTAACAGTACATCAATAAATTTTAAAAAATGAAAAGAAAATAGTTGCCAAATTAAAAAAAAGAAATCAATGGACTCTCTGTCATAACAGTATTTAGCACATATTATTGTCATGAAAATGTGATGGAGAGTAAGGATGTTAGCTTCAGGATCAGGAGACATTAGTTTTCTTTCAGACTATGCCATCATTTTCTATAACCTTAAACAGCTTTCCCTGTTTTTACAAGTACTTTACTTAGGTATGGAGAAAGAAATGGCAACCCACTCCAGTACTTGTGCCTGGAAAATTCCATGGATGGAGGAGCCTGGTACAGTCCATGGGGTCGCAAAGAGTCGGACACGACTGAGCGACTTCACTTTTCACTTAGGTAAATTGAAAGGTGTTTCCAAGTTCTGTAATTCTACCCAGAACAATATATTTATTGCCATAAATATCATTTATTTTACTTCTACTTCAATTAGAAGTAAAATTGGAGGAGTAATGGGATGACAGTTCACCTCTCAGAAACATTTCCATTCCTGGTAAAAAACAATGGAGATGTCATTGTCCTTCTGTGATGAAAGATTCCTCGGATTGGACTAAACACGATCTCTGTTCCTGAGGGATTTGTTATTTTGAGGATGTATTTCTCTACCTATTTAAATGCATGAAGTTCCCCATTAGAATACTTTAGCAGGTACCTTGTTTTTGTAAAATTAGTCCTGACAACAAAAATCAAACCATCCTTCAACTAATTTCTGATCAACTCTAATAAGATCTATATATAATTTCTCTTGCATTCCTTCTGGTTTACCCTTCAGTTTTCAGAATCTTAGTTGCTGTCTCTCTGGAATTTTAAGTCACTATGTCCTTGAACTTGTATTCTGGAAACAGACTTTCCTGGTATAGTTCCAGGAGCTCCTCTTTTGAAGAACATTTTTATGGAAACCTTCTATGATTTGGACCTGATCCCACTCTCTTTCTTTTTTATGCTGTTCCCGGGCTTGGGGAGTTGAAGAGACAGGTATAGGGGTTCTAAATCAATATATCTACCCAGCACTGTAGCTAATTAAGTAGAGACTGGATGACCTCCTAACAGACAATTCCGAACGGGTTTCAATCTTTTATGAGGTTGGGGATGATGGCTTTGTCAGTGCATGATATTTCTCTGATCTGACTTTCATTCCAAATATAAAGACAAGTTCATGACATTTTCATGATGACACTTCAGGAAAACCCATACCCCTAATAACTGTTTAGATAGTTTCAAATTCTCATTCAAACTGTCTTTGGCATCTGACACCACAAATATTATTAGTGGACCCTAATACTGGAGTGTCCAGTGAATAGAAGTTTGATCAAGTGGTTTCACTTTTCTTAAACCCTTTTCTTTCATAATACATGCTGCTCACAGTGATCACATTCTCTGGAGCCAATTGATTTTTATTAAACAACCAGTTAGTTACACAGTCGTGCCGGACTCTGCAACTCCACGAATGGTAGCCTGCCAGGCTCCTCTGTTGATAGGATTCTCTAGGCAAGAATACTTGAGTGAGTAGCCATTTCCTTCTCCAGGGGATCTTCCAGACCCAGGGATCAAACCCAGGTCTCCCGCATTGCAAGCAAATTCTTTACCATCTGAGCCACCAAGAAAGTGATAGTATTAGTCGCTCAGTAGTATCCCACTCTTTGCGACCCCATGGACTTTAGCCCACCAGTTTCCTCTGTCCATGGGATTTCCCAGGCAAGAATACTAAAGCGAGTGGCCATTCCATTCTCCAGGGGAACTTCCTAATCCAGGGATCAATGAGGTCTTCCTCATTGTAGGCAGATTCTTAACTGCCTGAGCCACCTGGGGAACCCCTATAACTGAGTGTTAGGTACAATGTATTTTTCTTCTTAGTAATGCAAGCATATTCAAACATGCTGAATGAGTGTTGATCTATACAGAAATTTTTTGAGTTGAATTTATTTAAATTTATTTATAAAATGTTTTCAAATATCAAATCAGTATTTATTTACATAGACAATTGTAATGGGCCTTACAGTAGGTGGCAGTGTAAATGTGTTCTGTCACTTCAGCTGTAAACGATAATTTAGATAAGGATCTTGGTCCAAGATTTGGTCTCCTGGCTTCTTATTTCTCCTTGGTAAATGACATTCTTCTTTCCTGTCTTATTTTTGTGGTGGTGGTTTAGTTGCTAAGTTGTGTCTGACTCTTGCGATCCCATGGACTATAGCCTTGCCAGGCTCTTCTGTCCATGGGATTCTCCAGGCAAGAATACTGGAGTGGGTTGCCATTTCCTACTCCAGGGGATCTTCCCAACCCAGGGATTGAACCCTGGTCTCCTGCATTGCAGGCAGATATTTTTACCAACTGAGCTATGAGGGAAGCCATTTTTTTTGTATTCCATATAAGTATTGTACAATTAATTTAAATGACTGAAATAAATGCATTTCAACATCTCTCTGTATAATTGAAGAACAGAATTATCCTCAACATTATCATGTTAATCTAATTCCAGAATTGACGCAGGAAAGAATTCAAAGAACTGTACATTTGACCTGATGTGAAGTGACAATACTGCAGTAGGATTTACAATTATAAATGATGTATATCTGAAAGCAATATTTTAAAATTATGATTAGCATGAACAGTAGGTCAATGAAAAATAATTATTATAATAAAATTTTAAATCAGTTACCCACTTAGATGTTTAATTTGTATAATACTAAATATTGAGACCTCATAATAAACCCATATGTTATCAAATATCTAAATTCATAAGAACTCAACTATTTTCTTGCTTTTGTCATAGTGTTTTGTCTTCTTGTAGACACAAGAGGCATTCAAAATTAAAGATGAGTTCTATAGAAGTTCTCCTGCGCTCTTCAGTTAGCTTATGTGAAATAATTGAGTACTTGGCAAGGTCTGCTAATGACAGTCGAATACCCCTGGAGTCCTATTAGCCACAGCTAGGAACCTACAGATTTTCCTACAAACAAAACAATATATATGGTCATACTTTTAAGGCTCATCCAAAGATATCATTTATAAATCAACAATGATACTTATTGTAGCTGAGCTAGTTAACATTTTAAAATCTTACAACTTCACTTTTTTCTTGGTGAACTAAGAGCTTCCTGAGGCCCTGGCCGTGGATCCATGTCACACATAGGTGAGCACAGGTGAGATTTTTTTTTTTTCCCTAGGAAATTGTACAATCATAGATTCTTGGGTTTAAATTGACCTTATAAATCATGTAATCACTGCTTATCTTCACCTGACATTTAAATCTCATTCAGCATACAAAATTTTAAAAAGATAGACACATATGTAATATTATTTTAGAAATAAAAAAGTTTATTTCTTATGGATATATATTTAAATGTAGTTTGAGTTATACACAAGTTAGGATTAAAATAGAATAATTATACAATTCAAATTTGCATCCAGATTTTCTCCACTTTATATTACAAATTGAGAATCTTTATATTACAAATTACAATTTTTAAAATCTACACAGTAATCAAAGTAATGCCCTACATTTAATCATCCATTTCTCCAATTTTGAACGTTCCATGTTGTTTCTAAGTTTCTGCAGCTCTTAATATTTGTCTTGAACATAATTATAAATTATTTTTGTCCTTTAAAAGTATTTTTTTGTCAGGATTTATTTCTAGAGTGAATATCGTAGAGCCAAAGAAACATGGAAAAGTGATTTATTTTTTCATATTTATTTCAAAAACATTTTTAAGCAGGTCTAATTCTTATTTTCTGTATACTATATCCTTTTTTGTTCTTTTGGGGGAATCCTACTTGAAAATAATAAAATGCAATGGAGCTGCTGTGCATTTGTACATAAATATAAACAATTTTCCTCTGGATAGTTGAAAAATAAAAGATTATATCCATTTATCTTTGAAAAGAAAGACATATGTTTTGCAGAATACATTTTATGTTTATGTTTTCTCCTCTTTTCTTTGGAAAATGTATGTTCCCCCAATTTTTCATTCTGTTATTAATGGTGATGTGGTAACCTAGGACCAGGAAGATGAATGCTATGGGAAGGTGGGAGAAGAAGACACAGTACTATATGTAGCAGAAACATAAAGGAGTGCGAATTCCATTCTTACCGTGGATGGACGCCTTGCCTTTCAGGCATTAAAGGCATTTAACTAGGGCACTCTTCATGACATTGTGTAAACAAACATACATTAACACACACAATAAGTGATCAATAACTGTGTGTTGAATGAGGAAGCTTGTGATAGGTACTTAGGTAAAAGATTTCAAATGCGTTTGTGTTAGTCTGTGTATACATGTTATATGTGTAGCACGTTAACTTTCTATCTTACCTATCCATCTATTTCTTTTCATTCTTCACATCAAATTTTTACCTTCAGAACTTTGAAAGTAAGGATAGCCTCTGCATGAAAGATCTTTGTGTACTGAACACCTGTGCAAGAGTTGTTTATCCACATCTACAGAAAGAAGCTATAATCTACTGAATATAACTATGTCAAATCGTATGTGGAACATAATTTAAAGACTAAAGAATAACAAGAAACAAACACTATAATTACACTGAAGGTAAAGTAACCCAGTAACATACTCTTTCCTAGAGATAACTAGATATATTCATATTTATTTCACACAATTAATAGTGTGTGAGGAACTATTAAACTGGAGTGCAACTTCTTTCCAAATATTTATGGTTCTCATGAAGTAGAGACTAATGATAAACAGAGCAGGGGATAAAGAACACTTGAATTTATCATAGGTGTATGGTCAGGGGAAGCAGTTGTACTTTACTCAGGGTAAAAGGCAATTCACTAAGTATTTACTCATCACCTAATGGGATTCAGGGGCTTCCCAGGTAGTGCAGTGGTAACGAATCTATCTTCCAATGCAGAGATGCAGGAGATACAGGTTCAATTCCTGGTTGGGAAGATCCCCTGGAGTAGGAAATGGTAACCCCACTTTAGTATTCTAGCTTGGAAAATTCCATGGACAGAGGAGACAGGTGGGCAGGCTACAGTCCATGGGCTCAAAAAGAGTGGGACACGACTGAGCACGCATGCAATAGGATTCAGGCACTGCAGACATCATGCCCGGCACTAGAGGTAAGTGAGAAAGCAATGGAACAGTTCATGTGTTCTGGTTGATATCAGCTGGAGTGTATCACCAATGACTAATATACATTCTCCTAAATTCCCTTCTTATAACAGGTACTTATTGATGGTGCCTTTACTTCCACTTTAGAGCAGAGAATTCAAATGCAAATCCTCATGGAAGAGGGAAAAATTCTTAATTCTTTGAAACAATTGTAAACTTAAAAAGTTACATCTGAGAATTATAATTTGTAACCTCACAGACACAGAGGAAAACTCAGAAGCGTGGGACAATCTGAAGCTTTGCAGAGTCACATGAGTGAGAACCAGAATGAGAATTCAGATCTCATGTAGACAGCCCAGTGTTTTCTCAGCAAATTACACAGAAAATGTTGCTGTGGAGGTGTTTCACAGGGGACAGTGGCTAAGTGTCTGAAGAGATGGAAAGTATCATGGAGAAAATAAAGACTTGAAACAAGTACTGGGCAGAAGTGCTGAGGAAATGCTGCACAGTTACAGTGAATAGATTGTTTTTTTTCTAAGAAGTTTAGAACACAATCCTTTCATGATTAATAGGTATCATTCTTTATTCCTTTGTAGATAACTGAGGCCCCAGGAACGTGCTATTTTCTAAATGGATTTCTTCAGGCTTCCCAACAACGTGACTGAATTTGTTCTCCTGGGACTCACACAGAACCCACACTTGCAGAAAGTACTCTTTGTTGTCTTTGTGTTCATTTTCCTGCTCACTGTCCTGGCCAATCTTTTCATCGTCATCACCGTCTCCCTCAGCCCCGCACTCTCCACTCCTATGAACTTCTTTCTCACCCATTTGTCCTTGTTAGATGCCTCCTTGACCTCCATAAGCACCCCTAAAATGACTTTTGACCTGCTGCACCAGAGGAGAACCATCTCCTGGGGAGGCTGCCTGACTCAGCTCTTTATGGAGCACTTCCTGGGAGCATCAGAGGTCATCGTCCTCACTGTCATGGCCTATGACCGCTACGTGGCCATCTGCAAGCCTCTGCACTACACGACCATCATGCGACAGGGGCTCTGCCAGCTCCTGGTGGTGGTGGCCTGGATCGGGGGCATCCTGCATGCCACCCTGCAGATTCTTTTCACCATGGACTTGACCTTCTGTGGTCCCAATGTCATTGACCACTTCATGTGTGATTTCTTCTCACTGTTGGAAATTTCCTGCAGCGACACCTACAGGCTTGGATTGGTGGTGGCAGCTAACACTGGGGGCATGGCCTTGCTCATTTTTTTTCTGCTTCTCATTTCCTACGTAGTCATCCTGAGCTCCCTGAAATCCCATAGCTCTGAAGGACGACGCAGAGCCCTCTGTACGTGTGGCTCCCACTTTACAGCAGTGGTGCTCTTTTTTGGACCATGTATATTCACTTACACACGTCCTGTGGCCACTCACCCTGCAGACAAGTTGGTGACAGTGTTTTATGGGATCCTCACCCCCTTGTTAAATCCTATCATTTACACAGTGAGAAACACAGAAGTGAAAAATGCCATGAGGAGTTTGTTAAAGAAGAGAGTGACTTAGGCTGTTCACGATGCCAAGAGAATAATGATTTATATACACAGGGAAGATTAGTTGTGTTGTAAGTTGTGGAAGACAATGAGGAATATTTTCCATGACTGGCAAAAATATAAGGCCCAGAAATTAACATTTGTGGATTATTTAATATTGACTACACATATTTTAGGCATTTTGGTAAGCTTCAATATATTTTCCTGAGGTTTCCATATTTATGTTATTAGATTCAGAATAAGCAATGGAAAAAACTATATACCTTTGGTTGTATGATTGTAGAGTAAGTTTTTCTCCATAATCTTAGCCATTTATCAAATTCTTCATATATGTTAATTGGGTTAAATTGGCTTGTCCATAGGACTTTGATCTCAGAACATCTTCCGTTTTTGCTTCACATGTTGTAAAGCAAATAAGGGATAGAAATTCTTAGGTAGACATGTGGAGAAGGGACAATCGAGGAAAGGAATAGCAGCTGGAATTTTTTCTGTACTATGAACTAATCAAAAGGAAAGAATAACTCACTCTCTTTGTGCTTGTTAGTCCCTCAGTCGAGTCCAACTCTCTGAGACCCCATGGAATTTAGCCTGCCAGGCTCCTCTGTCCATGGAATTTTCCAGGCAAGAATACTGGGGTTGGTTGCCATTTCCTCCTTCAAGGTATCTTCCTGACCCAGGGACTGAATTCACATCTCCTGTGTCTCCTACGTTGCAGGCAGATTCTTTTACCTCTGAGCCATAATTCACTATCTCCAATTATTTTCTTAACAAAAAATTATTCAGAAAATTTGAAGGTATTCTTAATTTGCTCTGTTTTGTTAAACACCTTTATGACACATTTTTTGTGTGTGTGTATAAAGGAAATATTTTCATTTTCCATACCAAGACTTCAGGAACCATTTGAAACAAGGTACACATCTTTTATAAATCTCAACAAAAATAGCATATGGGTAGGTTGCAAAGCTATTGTTCTGTAGGTCAGATACATATATTGACATTGCATGAACGCTTTATTATCTATTAGGCACAAAGAGAAGCAAATAGAGGTTTACTAACTAATTTACTGGACTCAAATCACATGTGTTTCCCCTTAAGTATGTCAGGAATATTGTACTGGATTGCAGTTTCCTGTCAACAATTTCACCTACAAAATACCAATCCAGGTCTTTAATGCTCAGTCTTACTCTCTTTCAAATGAAACAGAGTTGCCTGCTTTATGTTTAGGGCTATAGATGAGAACATGATCTGCAGTCTCAATGACTGACTCTGTCCTTCGAGTAGCTGGTGTCAGTATGCTTCAGCCTTGTCTTAGAGGTAACAACATATTTCTGCATTGTAGGTTTATTCTCTTTTTGAAGGTTTGTTTTGCCACTTCACTTTTACAAAGACCAACATGAATACAGTAAGGGTAACCTCCAAAGAACAAGAACCTGAACAAGTATATACACATACGAATACACTGATAGCTCAGCTGGTACAGAACTCCCCTGATGCAGGTGATGCCAGCTCCATTCCAGGGCTGGGAAGATCCCCTGGAGAAGGGAGAGGCTGCCGACTGCAGTATTCATGGGCTTCCCTGGTGGCTCAGGTGCTAAAGAATCTGCTGCAATAGAGGAGACCTGAGTTTGGTTCCTAGATCAGGAAGATCCCCTGCAGAAAGGGAATGACTACCCCCTCCAGCACTTTTACCTGGAGAATCCCGTGGACAGAGGAGCCTGGCAGGCTATGATCCAGGGAATCTCAAAGATTTGGACACCACTGAGTGAGTAAACCTTCAGTTTCATTTTTCTTCAAGGATAGGATCGATCTTGAGTAAATGTGGCTTCTACTCTAAGAGCAATGAGAGCATTTAAAGAGAAAAAAACTAAGGGCAATGATTATGTCTTAGGGGCTATACCAGAGGCTCAGTGGAGGAGTAACATTAATGCCGCACAAATTATAAATTGTCAACAGGAAAACTTGGGAAGGTATGAGAACTGAAAAAGGAAATGCAAGCAGTCTGGCATTCACAGCGGATGCAATTTTACTAGATTGTGAGTACATTTAAAGCTCTTTAGCTCTTCCTTTACACATCCTCAAAAATCTGTCCTGAGGATAAACTGCCATGTGACTATTTTTTATTCATTAAAATATATATATTTAGGGAATAAGTGTGTTTCTCCTAAAAATCAGTGAGACATAATGTTTGGATCTGTTGCATAAACATATTTGGTTTAATCTGGAATATCATTTGGTGGAAATGTTAGGTGTTAGTGAGGGAAGTGAGCTAACTACTGTTGAAGATAAACTATGAGGCATACATCTTGACAGGTTCTTTATATACATTATTATTGTAGGAACAAGTATTGGTAAATAGATTTCTATCCATTTTATACAAGACAAAAGTGACTCAATAAAGTTAAGTAAGAATATGAAGCTTTTAGAGTCTGCTTCCTCTACTCATCCCACTTCGTGATGGGAAATATCACTTTCCTACTTTCTCACTCCTTGTTGAGAAAATAGCAAAACACAGGTCTGATCATCAGCCACATTGTGAAGTCTGTCTTTGAGGCATTCTTCTGTTTTTCTTTGGAGGGGAGATTTCTTTCATCTCTCTGTTGATCTCAACTTCCCAGGTTTCTCACACACTCCTGATTCCATCTGTGTCAAGGAAAGTCATCTGCTGAAATCTTTTTGGCAGATGTATTATCCTTCATGGGCATCATGAAAAGTGGGATATAATAGGCTCAAGAAATGAAATTCCACGCTGAATTTCAAAGGAAGGGACATTTGGGTAAAAGAGGTGTTTAGAGGAGACACAAACCACCTAGGGCAGCCAACGTCTGCTGAACTGAAGCTGCAGGCAGCACGGTGGTGGGACGTGGCCCCTGGGGAGACTTCCCAGACAGCGTACCTGGTGTTTCCCGCAGCCTCTCCTTCCAGGAACCAGCACTGAGAGGCTGTGGCCCTGGCTGGCGACCTGACGGGCGGAACAGCGCTGCCCTGCTGTGTCTGTGTGGCGCTGGGAGTAGGTCTCGTTCGCCGGCACCACATCCTGCCTCCAGAGTCTCGAGTCTTCTCCCTGAGTGTGGCTTTCCGCGCCCTGTCCCCGAGTCCGCACTGTCTGTCCTTCTGGGCCCCCCGGATGGGAACCTGCCGTCCACAGTCGCACGTGCTCTCTTGCTCCTCTAGTTGGTTCCGGTTCCGGTTCCCCTGGGCTTTTCACTTCCCCTTCTTCACTGGGCCTTCAATCTGCTAACTTCTTTCCAAGTCAGCTTCTGTCCAGAGACCTCTCCTGGGGTCTCCGCTCCCTCCTCGCCAGCCTGCGCCTGTCTCTCCCTGACTGTGACCTATGCATCTGTACCCTGGCGCTCGAGTTCCCCGCTGTCCTAACTGCCTGCGATTCGCGTTCACTGAGAGGTTCTGTGGTCACCCCATTCCCTACTATCAGTCTCCCAATCTAACTTCTTGTCCTTCTTCAGTAACACGACTCTCATTGATCCAGCGTGAGATCTCGAAGAAGCTCAAGTACAGTGATTTGCCTTTACGGATGTAATATATTCTTACTAATATTACCTGTGCTGTGAATTAAATTGGGCTTCCCAGGTGGTGCAGTGGAAAACAGTCCACTTGCTAATATAGGAGACGCCAGAGAGACTGTTCGATCCCTGGGTCAGAAAGATCCCTGGGAGAAGGAAATGGCAACCCACTCCAGTATTCTTGCCTGAGAAATCTCATGGACAGAGGAACCTGGCGGGCTATAGTCCATGGGGTCACAAAGAGTCAGACCCAACTGAGCGCCTGAGCACAATCATTGAAGAAACTGATATTCTGTTTGGCATGGGTAGCACCTTGAAGAACTAGAGCTTTTCCCTTTGTTATGCCATAGAGTTAACATTCATATTGATTTTGTGTTTTGAAGCATTATTGGATTTGTTTAGTAGTTCTAACAGGTTTGGTGCAATTATTTGCATTTTCTATACGTAAGATTGTCTCCTCTGTGCCCTGTTAAATGTGGCTACTTGCTCTTAGTAACATGCATGTGAGGTTTATGCATGTCAATGTGTTCGTCAATAAGTTATTCATGTTATTGCTGAGTAGTATTTTGATTTATGGAGGTACCACAGTTTATTTTCTATCAGTTAAGAGATATTTTGGCTGTTCCCAGCTATTTGAGTTTATAATTAAAGTTGTTCTAAATATTCAGAACTGGACATGGAACAACAGACTGTTTCCAAATATGAAAAGGAGTACGTCAAGGCTGTATATTGTCACCCTGCTTATTTAACTTATATGCAGAATATGTCATGAGAAATGCTGGGCTGGATAAAGCACAAGCTGGAATCAAGATTGCCAGGAGAAATGTCAATAACCTCAGATATGTAGATGACACCACCCTTACGGCAGAAAGTGAGGAAGAACTAAAGAGCCTCTTGATGAAAGTGAAAGAGGAGAGTGAAAACGTTGGCTTAAAGCTCAACATTCAGAAAACTAAGATCATGGCATCTGGTCCCATCAATGCATGGCAAACAGATGGGGAAATGGTAGAAACAGTGGCTTACTTAATTTTTCTGGGCTCCAAAATCACTGCAGATGGTTTTGCAGCCATGAAATTAAAAGACACTTACTCCTTGGAAGGAAAGTTATGACCAACCTAGACAGCATATTAAAAAGCAGAGACACTAGTTTGCCAACAAAGGTCTGTCTAGTCAAGGCTGTGGTTTTTCCAGTAGTCATGTGTGGATGTGAGAGTTGGACTCTAAAGAAAGCTGAGCGCCAAAGAATTGATGCTTTTGAAGTGTGGTGTTGGAGAAGACTCTTGAGAGTCCCTTGGACTGCAAGGAGATCCAACCAGTCCATCCTAAAGGAGATCAGTCCTGGGTATTCATTGGAAGGACTGATGTTGAAGCTGAAACTCCAATACTTTGGCCACCTCATGTGAAGAGTTGATTCATTTGAAAAGACCCTGATGCTGGGAGGGATTGGGGGCAGGAGGAGAAGGGGACGACAGAGGATGAGATGGCTGGATGGCATCACCGACACAATGGACATGGGTTTGGGTGGATTCTGGGAGTTGGTGATGGACAGGGAGGCCTGGCGTGCTGCAGTTCATGCGGTCCCAAAGAGTCGGACACGACTGAGCGACTGAATTGAACTCAACTGATAATGCATTTAAAAGTGTTTCCTCTTGTTTTGTAGGTTAACTTCTTCTAAAATGTGAACTCAGCTCCTGTTCAGAGTAGATGGAACCAAGGAACAGTATTTCTTGGTTCCTCTTGGGCCTCTCTCTTTCTTTTTATATTTTGACAGTGGTGGGCCACCTGCACATTATCATGACTAAAACTTAGTAAAACTTTGAACTCACAGACGTAATGCATGGGGCTGTGGGTGTGTGTTTTACTGCTGGTAGTGTCCTGGGTTGGAGGTTTTCTGCACTCAGTAATGCAACTTGGCACTATTTATGGGTTCCCATTCTGTGGCTCCAAAGTCACTGATCACTTTATGTGTAACATGAACACTTATTGAAACTCATATGTACTAACACCTATATTATTGGCTTCTTGAGTGAGTAAGTGAGTGAAGTCGCTCAGTCGTGTCCGACTCTTTGTGACCCCGTGGACCGTAGCCTATCAGGCTTCTCTGTCCATGGGATTCTCCAGGCAAGAATACTGGAGTGGGCTACCATTTCCTTCTCCAGGGGATCTTCCCGACCCAGGGATGGAACCCAGGTCTCCTGCATTGGAGGCAGATGCTTTACCCTCTGAGCCAGCAGGGAAGCCCTATTGGCCTCTTAGTGCTGGCTAGTGGAGGACTGACCTGCACTACTGTGTTTCTGCTCTTATTGATTGCCATGGAGTCATCCTGCACTCTGAAGAAGCGGAGTCAGGAGGGAGGCAGAAGGCCCTTCACATCGGTGGTTCCCACATCACTGTGATAGTCTGCTTCTTTGTTCTTGTATTTTTATATATGGAAGACCCACTAAGACCTTCCCCATTAAAAAATAATTGAGTGTATCTTATACAGTCATAACTCTCATAATGAACTCATTAATCTATAGTCTAAAAAATTCTGAATGACTAATGCTATAAAGAAGCTCTGGAGAGGAAAAAAAAAAGCAGACCAAGGCTTCCCTGGTGGCTCAGACGGTAAAGTGTCTGCCTGCAATTCAGGAGACCCGGGTTCGATTCCTGGGTTGGGAAGATCCCTTGGAGAAGGAAATGGCAATCCACTCTAGCACTCTTGCCTGAAAAATACCATGGATGGAGGAGCCTGATAGGCTACAGTCTATGGGGTCGCAAAGATTCGGACATGACTGGGTGACTTCACTTCACTTATCCATTATGAAGTTAGTAAATTAGCATTAGGGCAAATCTTCTTAGAATGTAAAAGTCTTCATAAATTTGATACATACTTTCCATTTCTTTAACAGACTAATGCCAATTATAATTAAATTATGTGTTCATGCTATTTATTAATAGCAATTCCCTGATGGCATATAAACTGACTAATATCTAGTTTATCACTGAATCTTGAAAGGTAGCATACATTAAAACTAGGAAGTCAATAAATAACATGTCACAAATTAGTCAATGAAATTTTTATAGCGTTACTAATTTTAAATTCATTTGTGTTTACTTTTATTTTTTCTTATTCTTGTTTTTATTGTTAGATTCTTATTTTTTATCTTCTTTCTATTTATTGTACTAGTTAAAATATATTGTGTGTATAGAGTGTTTTTTCCTCAGTTTCATTTGTATTCATATGAAATTTTAGCATAATATTTATTTTAATTTTTTAAATAAGAAAAAATTCTATTCTAAAAATGGAATTCATGCAAAATGAAATCATGTAGAATAAAACTCATCCCCATCGTAACCCAGATTCTCCCAGTCCTTTCAGGTGTAGTCACTATATTCTCTTTCTCTGATTGTTCAAGTTATAATCTGCAAACACAAGCACATTTCATTTATGTGTTTGTGTCTCTGCTTCAGTGTATACATTTTTCACTTTACTGCACAGCCTCCTGGAGGTCTGTGCATACTGGTTAACTTTTAGATCCTAACTCAGTCTCGTGAGTTCCCACTACTTAGCTCTTTCATGCAGCTACACTAAAATTGATGCATCTGGTCATTTTCATGTTTTCTTCAGTTTTCCTCAGTGTATAATAATTCTATGATGAAGTTTTTTAAATTTTGTCTGTATGAGTTCCAAGGAGTAGAATTGTTGAGTCAATCATTTTATGTATTTAAATTTTGATGTTTATAATTATTGTCAGAATGTCACCTGTTTGGGCATGTTTTCACATGTTTCAAGGTATTTATATTTCTTTCCCATGAACTGCTTATAAATTAACTTCATATATTTTCTTTGATTGCTGATCTTTTCCATTTGATTTGGATAGTGTGGCCACTTTAACAATATTTTTCTTTGTTCCTCCAATTCATGAACATTGGGCATCCTTCTTTGTTCCTTTAATTTCTTTCATTGATGTCATATATTTTTCAGTTTACTTTCACTTCCATTAATTACTTTATTCCTATGTATGTTATTCTTATTGATACTATTTTAACTGGGATTAGTTTCTTAATTTTCTTTTTATATATTTTATTGTTAACTATATAAATGCAACTTATTTTTGCAGGTTGATTTTGTACCCTGAAAATTTATTGGATGTATTTATTAAATCCAGCAATTTTGGTTCAGTTGTCTGTATTTTCTGTATAAAGATTATGCTTATTCTGTACAGTTTTAAATATTTATTTTTCTCATAGTATTATGTATTTGAGATTTATGCACATCCTTGTGTTTATCAATAGTTTATTCATTTTATTGCTAATTAGCATTCCATTTTGTGGATGTATCACAGTCCTTTTAAGCTTTTCTTGATTAAGAGATATTTTGTCTGTTTCCAGCTATTTTAACTTATGATTAAAACTACTGTAAATATGCATGTAAACTTTTTAAGAAACAAGCAGTCAGGTTCAAAAAAAAAAAAAAGAAAATAATTATTTTTGAGGTACCAGATATAAGAATTAAGTGGCAGTGATCACCAAGAGAAGGAAATTTAGTTGAGTTCCAAGTGTTTCCCTGTTTATTACTTTTAAAATGTTTCATGTTGTTGTACACAGAAGGATACATCAAAAAAAAAAAATCCCAATAGACTTTCTGAGTTGAAGATATGAAGTTCAGGGTCTGAGGACACCAAGGCAAGTAAATTTATGAGAGTAAAATGCTGCAGAGGATACAACTATAGTTTGGAGTCTTGAGGGGGTTGTGGGAGAGAGAGAGAGATTCTTCATTACTCAAGTTTCATCAGAGTACTGATCTATGCTTGCATTTGAGGAAAATACCTGAAGCTGGAGGGAGATTTACCCTGATGGATTACAAAGAGGGCTTGGAGCTCACATTGGGCCAGGAATAGTGTTTATTCTCACCAGCTGGGAAACCTCATTGTTCACAGGGACAGTGCTGTTGGTTGAATACTCAGAAAGATTTTACGTCAGTAGTGGGACATGATTAGTCTTAGATTGAGCACTTCTCAGGATGTGACTCAAAAACCATATTAACAAGTTTTAAAAAATCCCCCCAAAAGCATCCAAAGGAATCAAAATAAGAATTATGTTCAGGATTTTGTGTATTTATTAATGTGAGAAATTGATCTAATTATTTTCCTTGTAATGTCCTTGTTAAGGGTTATTCTGGGGGCATAAAATACATTAGGAGTCACGTTCATTTTCTCCCTTCTGTGAAAGTGTTTATGTAAGATTGGTGCCTTTTATGGATTAACTGTTATAGAACTGATTGATGAATGCCACATGAGAATGACATTTTGAAGGGGAAAGTAATTCTAAGCATTGATTTATTTAGATGTTAGATTATTCCAGCTTTTACTTATTTTGCTCTGTGTGATTAGAGAGTTGTCTTTTTCATAGCAGTGCTTCATTTTCTTTTCTTGGCAAGTATACTTCTGTGCTATCTAGGTTGGTCATAACTTTCCTTCCAAGGAGTAAGCATCTTTTAATTTCATGGCTGCAGTCACTATCTGCAGTGATTTTGGAGCCCCCCAAAATAAAGTCTGACACTGTTTCCACTGTTTCCCCATCTATTTCCCATGAAGTGATGGGACCGGATGCCATGATCTTAGTTTTCTGAATGTTGAGCTTTAAGGCAACTTTGCCAATAAAGGTCCGCCTAATCAAGGTTATGATTTTTCCAGTGGTCATGCATGGATGTGAGAGTTGGACTGTGAAGAAGGCTGAGCACTGAAGAATTGATGTTTTGAACTGTGGTGTTGGAGAAGACTCTTGAGAGTCCCTTGGACTGCAAGGAGATCTAACCAGTCCATTCTGAAGGAGATCAGCCCTGGGATTTCTTTGGAAGGAATGATGCTGACACTGAAACTCCAGTACTTTGGCCACCTCATGCGAAAAGTTGACTCATTGGAAAAGACTCTGATGCTGGGAGGGCTTGGGGGCAGGAGAAGAAGGGGACGACAGAAGATGAGATGTTTGGATGGCTGCCGGGAGCCAGCACGGGAGACCCCACCCATGACAAGGTCATGCGCAGAGACCTGGCGGGCAAGACAAGTCAGGTCTTGAGGGACTACCCCAAAACCAGAATCTGTCTGTTTTATTATTTCATGACTTTCACCAACTCCTCTGACATTAACAAGGGGCTATCCCTGACCACCTCTCTCTGGAAAAAGTTAACTTAGAGCTCCAGTTAATAGTCTCCTGCATATAAAAGGAGTGTCTCAGCTCAAACCCCTCTGATGGCTCTCTAACTTGCCTGTCAGGTTTCTCCGGACTTTTAACAACTACGCATGTGATTGTTTACAGCCTCCCAACTGTAAGAGGCACGGGAAGCTTAAAACATCTTAAATATACATAGCCTTTTAAACAGCTAAAAATTATATTGGTGAAGGGTTTCATTGTTGAGTTAATGATTGCCGCCAGGCCTTCATATCCTTTATCTTTTAGTCACCTGGGAGGATATTAATCAATGTAATTGGGATGCAGAAATAGGAATATAGTAGTTTTGATGTTAGCAATACTAGACTTTTGAGTTAATGAATTTTCTCTTTGTTATAAATCACTGTGCTTCTCTTTCTTTGTTATAAATCATTGTATCCTTGCTATGTAAGAATGTAACTTTATTTAGTGCTTTCTGAGAGTGGCACCAGACTTTGGAAAGAACAACACTTTTAGGGCAAATAAATTTTCTGGTTGAGAGATCCTTATCAGAAAAGGGCCATAAAATGCTAATAGGCCTCCTGGCAAGAAGATGATGTAAATCACCTAAGACCTGTGTATACAGATAGGTATGCAGAGAGAAAGCCTGGTCTCGATAAGGGTCAAGGCTGCTGAGCCTGCATGACTTTGTATTTTCTATTATTCTCTATATACAGCTTAAGGTATATAAGCCCCCTGGAAAAATAAAATTTTGGGCCTCACCTCATCACTACTTGGCTCCCCCGTGTCAATTCTCTTTTTCTTTCTTTCTCTTTCTTACTCTCTTTTTCAGGCTGATCCCTTGGAGTTCAGGGACTCACTGTGTTCACTTCTCTGCCTGGGCTTCTAAGACCCACGCGAGAGGGAGCCCAAGGTGGGGCTTCCTCCGCTATTCAAGTGGGCGCCTGTGACCTATGTGAACAGCATAAGTCCCTTGTCTTGGGACTTTATTGCCTTTCTGTGTAAACCAAGGAATATCAGCCTCTTTTTCTCCTCTATTTTCTTAACTGAAACATTATTTCTTTATCTCTCTCTATATCTTTAATAAATCCTTATCTCCTTCTATATCTCTAAATAAATAAATCTCTCATCACCAATGCTATCCACTCTTCGGATACACTGGATCCAACCGGGGCTGGTCCCTGGTAGATGGCATCACCTACTCGATGGATGTGAGTTTGAGTGAACTCCAGGAGTTGGTGATGGACAGGGAGGCCTGTTGTGCTGCAATTCATGGGGTCACAAAGAGTCGGACACGACTGAGCGACTGAACTGAACTGAACTGATACTTCCATGAATTCATTTATAATATCATTGTATCATCTTTTAATTTAAATTTTATGATTGTATCATCTTTTTAAGATCTCGAGCTTCGAGAGTGATGCCTCTTTCTTCAATATTTGTTTAAAATCTACCATTTTAACCATTTTATTTATTTCTTTTAAAATTTCATTTGTATCACTGCATCCAGTCTTAGTTCCGCCTGCAGGATGTCCGTTGTCTCACGGATCATTCTTTGCAGCGTGTCAACTCTCTGAACACACAAGCTCAGAACTTGTGGCAGGAACTTACTTGCTCCAAATCCACTCCAGGATTCTTGCCTGGAAAATCCCAGGGACAGAGGTGCCCTGTGGGCTACAGTCCACGGTGTCGCAAAGAGTTGCACATGACTGAGCAACTAGCACACAGACACATGTGGGGTCTTAGTTTCCCAGCTAGGGATTGAACCCAAATCCCCTGCCCTGTGGGGATTCCCTGGTGACTCAGACAGTAAAGAATCTGCCTGCAATGCGGGAGACCTGGGTTCCATCCCTGGGTGGAGAAGATTCCCTGGAGAAGGGCATGGCAACCCACTCCAGTATTCTTGCCTGCAGAATCCCATGGACAGAGGGGTCTGGCAGGCTAAAGTTCATGGGGTCGCAGAAAGTCGGACTGAATGACTAAGCACACAGACCCTGCATGGTAAGGTGGATTATTAACTATTGGACCATCAGGGAATTTCCCCTCTCTTCAATGTTGATTCTGATAATTTTTTTTTCTTTTTTTTTTCTTAGTATATTTCTCTAGAAATGTATCAATTTATTTAAAGTTCAAAGATAATTATTGGTTTATTGGTCTTAGCAACACAGGGATTGAACTTGGGTCTCCCTCATTGTAGACAGACGCTTTACCATCTGAGTCACATGTGTGAGTGCTCAATTATTGGTTTTAAATAGATTTATTATTTTTAATGAATTCCTCTTTAAATGATGTCTGTGTTCTCAGTACCGTTTCAAACTACAGTGCTGTCTAGGTTTATTTTAATTTTTGTTTTCTAGTATCTTGAGACAAAAGCTGAGTTCATTTCTTAAAATATTTATTGTTTTCTAATATTTGCTATAAAGAAAACTACATTTCTTTCTAAGCACTCTTTTATTTGCATCCACTTAATATATATATATTATCCTTTATGTGTGTGTGTCTGTGTGTGTGTATATATATATATATATATATATATATATAATTTTTATTCTAGATATGTATGTTCAGTTGTGTTTGACTCTTTGTGACCCCATGGACTCATGGACTGCAGCCCACCAGTCCCTCTGTCCCTGAGATTTCCCAGGCAACAATACTGGAGCAGGTTGCTATCTTTTAGCCCAGGGAATCTTCCTGACCCAGGGATCAAACCAGCATCTTTTGCAACTCTTGTACTGGGAGGCAAATTCTTTACCACTAACACCACCTGGGAAGTCCTGCTTTTTAGATACCTTTAATATAGATTATTTTATATAATGTGTATTATTATCTTTCTGTAGAAAATGTCTGAAAATTTACACAGGTAATTTTAGGCTTGTATTGCTTAATTTGTAAATGAAAAATGTTATATTTTTCTTTTATTTATAAGTATATATTTACATATATGCTATATACATATATGATGTAAATATATGCTGTATGATTTAAACCTTTAAAAATGTACAGCAACTTCTGTCACAGCTTAGGGTGTTTTCTACTTTGGCAAAGGCCCCATGAGCACTTTGAGATAAATAGAATAATCCCATAAATGTTTTCTCTTTCACCATTTTAATACTAAAATAGATTCTATCAACTTGTCTGTCTGAAATCATATGACAACTTTAATCTGTATTTGAAATAAACCTTAAATAAGTTATTCTGAAGTTAAAATTAATAATATTTGGAAATAAATTCAGATATTATCTTCAAAGATAAAGCTTAAACTTAAAACTATTTGCCAATTTTTAAGGTTTGATTTAAGCTAGAAAGTTTTTACATATTTCATTTCTGTCCAGATTTGATTTTCCCTTTTGGTGATATGGTCTCAATTTACACTTTATGAATTTTCCCCCAAAGGACAGGATTCTATAAGTCGTGTTCCACATGGTGATTGTTCTGGTACCATCTCTGGAGATAAAGACTCTACCCTCAAAATTATGATTAAAGTTCCAGTGAATTTAATTAGACAAAAATCACCCTTGGAGATGTGCCTACTGGGTGCCTCACCTGTATGTACTGCAGGTAAATACAGACCACGTGTTCACAGCCCTTTGCCTTTACCTGAGGAGTGTTTGTCTGCAGCAGCAATCACACGACAGGCTTCTACTAGAACTAAAATGATGGACTCAGAACATAATGAAGGGTATGTATGAAACTATTCCCGTCCTTCAAGAATCCCAAAATTCAACAATGCTGTTTGAAGACAGGACAATATAAGTGAGAATCAAAATTTTGCAAAGTCCATTTCACTTTCACTGGTATAGACACAAGCAGCAAATTTATTTTTTTCACTTTAAACAATCCTTACATAATTTGAAGTTTTTTCTCTCTCTCTTTCTCTGAATTAAAATAGTGATTTAACATTTGTTTGTTATTAGGACAAATTCTAACTGTAGTAAACATTTTGAGTTTTTTTTCACAATCAAGATTCAGAGTTCCTTAGGTAACAGGACATTCATATTCATTTTGAAAATTCCAATAATTGAAAAGTATTTTTTTTCTGAAAGTCTGAGATGAATTACATGTCCTGCAAGACTGACTCAAAATCCAGTGATGCTGAATGTACCTTGCTCATTATTTTGCCAGAGATGGCATCAGTGCATGAAGGGCTAAAGAGATGGCACCAGAGCTCAGAACATGATTGAATAATTTCATCTTCTGCAGGTAACCCAGGAAGTGTATTCAGACACAAAATTCTTTTTTTTGTGTGTGTGTGTGTAATAGTTTTATTAAAGTATAAAGGAGATAGAGAAAGCTTCTGACATAGGCATCAGAAGAGGGCAGAGAGTACCCACTTGTTAGCATTAGCAATGAGTTTATATACTCTCCAACGAATCCAAAGAATGTCTGGAGGTTGTACAGACCTCACCAGACCTACTCCCATAATCTACATTTTAAGATAACAGAATTAGCCAGAAGGTTTAATCCAGAGACTGTCCTCAGGCAGAATACATTATTGTTAAATAATCCTTAGGAATATAGAGAAGGAAATAAAGTTTGTCCTTTCTTCCTCCTTGAGAATTCCAGACCCTTCTCTCCTTGGGGACCCCTAGACTTCTTGTCAACCTGCCTAGCAGAAACAAAATTCTTAACGAGGCTTTCTGTTTAATAAGAGTACATTGGTGGAGTGAGAATTCAATCCTTTAAGAATTTTCCTTTGTGATTTTCATAATCAGCCATGTTAGGATTCCTTCATGATTATTAAATATGTAAAAATTGATTCTATTCAGCAATACACCTTTTGGATAATTTCATGTTCTAACGATCTGAAATAAATTTACCTTCCAGAAAGTACTCTTAGAAATTAATTTCAAGGTTAATGACTTGACAATATTTTCATTTCAGATATTTATAAATCTGACCCTACTTTCAATTTTTATGTTCTCTAAACATGGCATGTTAATCTGTTAAAATTAAAGAATGAGGTAGCATCCATATATTTTGACTGATTGACTTCCAAGAACTCAAGCAAATGCTGTACTAAGCAAGCTGTGACTTCAAGTCCTACTTTTCTATTCACAGATGAGCTTCAGCATCCTATCATATGTTTGTTGGTCATTAGAGGCATTTTTCCTCTTTTTGTTGATATTTTAGTTTATTTCATATTTTTGTCTTTTGTTAGTTAACTGCTTACAGATCTTTACTTTTGATAATAACTCTGTGCACATCATCTCACATGTGTATCTTCAGACTTTTTTGTCCAGTGGTGTTTTGTTATACTTTCCTAAGTCCTTAAAATATTTGAAATTGTCAGATATAATTATTTGAGATTAATTGATTGGTTAAGAAGTTTCTTCCAACCTTAGAAGGAGGAAAATCACCTCTTTCATGAAATGGACATTAAATCTTGCTTTACTTCTTTTTAAAACTTTAATCAGCTTTTATTTTTGTCTGAGATATTAGCTATCTGTACAATTTTAAGTTTCTAGATAGAAAATTAGTTACAGGACTTCACTTATGTAATATTTTTTCCCATATATTTTTTTATTCACCTGCCTATCTATTAGTTTGTGGTCAAGGAAGATGATTTAATCAGCCTTCTATTATAATATCTGAAAGTACCCAAACATAATAAACCACAAGGACTGTTTGTTGAATAAAAAACAAATTATTGCAAGATTTTAGGAAGTCACTTTTACTAATTGTATTTATAGATAATGCTGTCCTGAACTCTGGAATAAGACATACAGAAGAACCTATGGAACAAAGGGAAAACGTAACTGAGTTTGTCCTCTTGGGGCTCACTCAGAGTGTCCAGGGGCAGGGAATTTTATTTGTCGTGTTCTTCCTCATTTACATTGTGACCATGGTGGGCAACCTACTCATTGTCCTGACTGTGGTACTCAGCCCAACACTGGATGCCCCTATGTACTTCTTTCTTGGCTACTTATCATTTATGGATGCTTTTTATTCTACTTCAATCACCCCAAATACAATTATAGACTTACTCTATGAGAAGAAAACCATTTCATTTCAAGCTTGCATGACCCAGCTTTTTACAGAGCATCTATTTAGTGGTGCTGAGGTTTTTCTCCTGGTTTTCATGGCCTATGACCGCTACCTGGCCATCTGCAGACCCTTGCATTATTTGACAATCATCAATCAGAGAGTGTGTGTTCTGATGCTGCTATTGGCTTGGGTTGGTGGGTTTTTACATGCTCTACTTCATATAATTTTTTTTTACAACCTTCCATTCTGTGGCCCTAATGTCATTGACCACTTTGGGTGTGACACATATCCTTTGTTAAAACTGGCCTGCACTGACACCCACATTACTGCCATCACAGTAGTTGCCAATGATGGGGCCATCTGTGTGACCATTTTCACACTCTTACTCATCTCCTATGGGGTCATCCTGCGCTCCGTGAAGAATCTCAGTCAGGAAGGGAAGCATAAAGCCTTGTCCACCTGTGGCTCCCACATCACTGTGGTGGTCCTCTTCTTTGTGCCCTGTATTTTTACGTATGTGAGACCTCCTGTTACCTTACCCATTGATAAATACATTGCTGTGTTTTACACCATTGTCACCCCTATGCTGAACCCTCTAATCTATACTCTGAGAAATGGAAAGATGCAAAATGCCATGAAAAAGCTCTGGATGAGAAAATAAACAATGAAGCAGCTGCAAAATATATTACTTATTTTCAAGAAACAATTGCTCTTGCAATGAGCAAGGAAAGTCATTTTTTTTTTTTACTGTAATAAATGTCTCCTCAGTTTAGATAACTTGGGTATGATGAAAAAGGTTTATCATTTGAATACTTCCAATCTACTTCTGCTTTATTGACTATGCCAAAGCCTTTGACTGTGTGGATCACAATAAACTGTGGAAAATTCTGAAAGAGATGGGAATACCAGACCACCTGACCTGCTGCTTGAGAAACACGTATGCAGGTGAGGAAGCAACAGTTAGAAATGGACATGGAACAACAGACCAGTTCCAATAGGAAAAGGAGTACATCAAGGCTGTATATTGTCACCCTGCTTATTTAACTTAAATGCAGAGTACATCATGAGAAACGCTGGGCTGGAGGAAGCAGAAGCTGGAATCAAGATTGCCAGGAGAAATATCAATAACCTCAGATATGCAGATGACACCACCCTTATGGCAGAAAGTGAAGAAGAACTGAAGAGCCTCTTGATGAAAGTGAAAGAGGAGAGTGAAAAAGTTGGCTTAAAGCTCAACATTCAGAAAACTAAAGATCATGGCATCCGGTCCCATCACTTCATGACAAATAGATGGGGAAACAGTGGAAACTGTGGCTGACATTATTTTTTGGGGCTCCAAAATCACTGCAGATGGTGACTGCAGCCATGAAATTAAAAGACACTTACTCCTTAGAAGGAAAGTTATGACCAACCTAGACAGCATATTCAGAAGCAGAGATATTACTTTGCCAACAAAGGTCCATCTAGTCAAGGCTATGGTTTTTCCAGTGGTCATGTATGGATGTGAGAGTTGGAGTATAAAGAAAGCTGAGGGCCGAAGAATTGATGCTTTTGAAGTGTGGTGTTGGAGAAGACTCTTGAGAGTCCCTTGGACTGCAAGGAGATCCAACTGGTCCATCCTAAAGGAGATCAGTCCTGGGTGTTCATTGGAAGGACTGAAACTCTAATACTTTGGCCATCTGATACGAAGAGCTGACTCATTTGAAAAGACCCTGATGCTGGGAAAGATTGAGAGCAGGAGGAAAAGGGGATGACAGAGGATGAGATGGCTGGATGGCATCACCGACTCCATGGACATGGATTTGGGTAAACTCCGGGAGTTGGTGATGGACAGGGAGGCCTGGTGCGCTGTGGTTCATGGAGTTGCAAAGAGTCGGACACAACTGAGCGACTGAACTGAACTGAATGATCAAAATAAGCTTATATAATTTTCATATTTTCCTAATGCAAAGTATATATTTAGTTTGAAATACATTTTTATGATTTCCACAATTTTGGAGGAAAATATATATGGTTTGGTGGTACGAAATATCTCTATTGAAGCAATAGATTTATGTTTTGTATGATGAGTTATGCTGCAGCTAATACTGCAAATTTTTTTTGATTAGGGAAAAGTTTTCTCATATTTTTCTCTTCAAAAATATAATATTCTTCAGAATAGAGCTCATTACAGATTTTAGGAAAAATAATATTAAAAATATGATTAAAAACTTGGTTTATTCCTCTATACACAAAGACATTCCATATTAATATTTGAAGTAGATTTCTTATTTCTCTCTCTGTGAGATTCTTTAAATACATTATTTTATTTCTATTGTTTAGCATGTTAATGTTGAAGAAGAACATTTCAGTCATAACATTATTGAGGAGGTTATGTTTGTTACAATAATCTGAAAGACTAAAGTTTTATACAGAAAAATAAACAAACCTTACTCAATATTCCAATTGGGTAATCATATCATTGACTCATTTTTGTCAGCTTTGTTTGGAGTTATGCTTTCATAAAGGTGGCTCATTCCACTTTCCAGATACTTTAGAATACCTGGTGAAAGCCCAGATACATTTTCAGTGTCCTGGTCACCTTTTTTGCTTACATAACCTTCTGCAGAGACCCAGGCACATGGGTCTCTCTTATATGTAAATTTAGCACAATCCATCATCCGTGCACTTTAAATATTCAGTTTGGAATTTGACACTAAATATTTGGGGTTATATCATTGTTAAGAAAGATTCTGACAATATACACCATTATTATCTCTCTTATTAATATAATAGAGATTGCTAGGTATTAATATAATAGAGATTGCTAGGTGTTAATATAATAGAGAATGCCAGGATATACTGTTTCATTTGACAGAAACAGCATTCATAAAATCCTCCTCTGAATCAAGCTTGAAACAAAATATTATCTGCCTCTAATATGGTCAGCGCATGTGGTCAAAGAGGATTATCATTTTGCCTCTCTTGTTTACTCTGGTTTCATGAGGCACTAAGGCTATGGGGTGATGAGTGCTTTTTACTAGTAAATCACACTGTGTGAGAAGCCTCATATCCTGATTTTAATCCCTATTACCTGAAGATTTCTCATATTATCTCAGTGAAAGTGCTAGTCACTCAGTCGTGTCCAACTCTTTGTGACCCTGTGGACTGGGGTCCATGAGTAGCTCACCAGGCTACACTGTCCATGGAATTCTCCAGGCAAGAATATTGGAGTGGGTTGCCAGTTCCTTCTTTAGGGGAACTTCCTGACCCAGGGATCAAACCTGTGTCTCCTGAATTACACACAGATTCTTTACCGTCTGAGCCATCAGGGAAGCCCTTTATTATCTCAAAGTCTTCTCAAATAAAATACTAATCACCAAATAATAACAAGCATTTGGGTTTATTAGAACTTATGTAATTTATTTCTCCACTTTGGGATGTTGCTACAGACTGAAAGTTTACTTCCCTCTTCAAAACCATAAGTTAAAACCTTTCTAGTGTGATGGTATTGGGAGGGGGCCCTTTGGGTAATGCTGCTGCTGCTAAGTCGCTTCAGTCGTGTCCGACTCTGTGCGACCCCATAGATGGGGGCCCACTGTCTCTGGGATTGTCCAGGCAAGAACACTGGAGCGGGTTGCCATTTCCTTCTCCAATGCATGAAAGTGAAGTCACTCAGTCGTGTCCGACTCCTATCGACCCCATGGACTGCAGCCCACCAAGCTCCTCCATCCATGGGATTTGCCAGGCAAGAGCACTGGAGTGGGGTGCCACTGATGTTCCATAAAAGCAGGCCATATGCAAAGTATACCAAGACATACGTTTAGTTAATTTTAAAACTTGTGTAGTTATTTCAAGTAATAAGATAAAAATATTTGCTAACTCTCTATGTTCCTTAGTCTATGAGCTTCCTGAAGTCAGGGACATTGTTCTAACTGTCTTTGTATTTTCCATTCTTGGGGAGAGGGATGGATTGAGAAGTTAGGATTAGCAGATGGTGGTTATTATGTATGCATTGTATAGGCAACAAGGTCCTACTGTATAGCACAGGGAACAATATTCAATGTCCTGTGATAAAGCAATAAAACACGACTCTGTGGGAGAGGGAAAGGGTGGGATGATTTGGGAGAATGGCATTGAAACATGTATAATATATATGAAATGAATCACCAGTCCAGGTCCGATGCAGGATACTGGATGCTTGGGGCTGGTGCACTGGGATGACCCAGAGGGATGGTATGGGAAGGGAGGAGGGTTCAGGATGGGGAACCCATGGCGGATTCATGTTGATGTATGGCAAAAGCAATACAATATTGTAAAGTAATTAACCTCCAATTAAATAAATTTATATTAAAAAAAGATATATGAAAAAGAGTGTTTGTGTATATATATATGTATAGCTGAGTCACTTTGCTGTGTAGCAAAAACTAAAACATTGTAAATCAACTACCCTTCAATAAAAGAAATAAAAATTCAATTATTCATTAACAATCTAGAATTTACTTTTATTTGTGATAGGGAAATATTTAAGCTTATTTTCCCCCAACAGGTAAATTAATCTATCAACATAATCATTAATTTCAATTAATGACAATTTTCTTTTTACTATGTGAGATATTACACCATCTAGAAGGCTGAATTCTGAGGAACTTGCTCTTTCTCATCACTCTCCTCCTTTGCTACCTTCTCCTCCTGCTCTAAACATCAGCCTCATTTTGAAAAGTTTGCAATCTTCCCATAAAATATATTTAGCTTGTCATGACATTATATATTTATTTTGATGAAAATTACATGTTTTAATATTATATTTTCTCATCCAGAATAAGACACATATTGTAAAGTATTCACTGATATCTCAACAAAAATTTGTAAGTATCTCCATAGACTGTATACAAATCTTGTCTTTTCGTTTTCTTATAGAAAAGGATGACTCTCTTATTTGCATTTGATTTACTGACACATTTTCAATGAACAGCTCAGAGAAGAATTAGTGTCTTTTTCTGGTGTGAATTATATCTCATTTCTAAAGGTCACAGGCATATCAGTCAGTTCAGGCCAGTTGCTCAGTCATGTCTGACTCTTTGTAACCCCCATGGATTGCAGCAGGTCAGGCTCCCCTGTCCATCAACAACTCCCGGAGTTTACTCAGACTCATGTCCATTGAGTTGGTGATGCCATCCAACCATCTCATCCTCTGTCGGTCCCCTCTTCCTCCTGACTTCAATCTTTCCCAGCATCAGGGTCTTTTCTGATGAGTCAGCTTTTCACACCAGGTGGCCAAAGTATTGGAGTTTCATCTTGAGCGTCAGTCCTTCCAATGAATATTCAGGGCTGAAGTCCTTGATGATTGACTGATTTGATCTCCTTGCAGTCCAAGGGACTCTCAAGAGTCTTCTCCAACACCACACTTCAAAAGCATCAATTCTTCGGCTCTCAGTTTTCTTTAGAGTCCAACCCTACATCCATACATGACTACTAGAAAAACCATAGCTTAGACTAGATAGACCTTTGTTGGCAATGTAATGTCTCTGCTTTTTAATATGCTGTCTAGGTTGGTCATAGCTTTTCTTCCAAGGAGCAAGAGTCTTAATTTCATGGCTGCAATCACCATCTGCAGTGATTTTGAAGTTCCCCAAAATAAAGTCTCTCACTGTTTCTGTTGTTTCCCCATCTATTTGCCGTGAAGTGATGGAACCAGATGCCATGATCTTAGTTTTCTAAATGTTAAGTTTTATGCCAACTTTTTCACTCTTGTCTTTCATCAAGAAGCTCTTTAGTTCTTTGCATTCTGCCATAAGTGTGGTGTCATTTGAGTATCTGAGGTTATTGATATTTCTCCCAGCAATCTTGATTCCAGCCTGTGCTTCACCCAGCCCAGCATTTCACATGATGTACTCTGCACATAAGTTAAATAAGCAGGGTGACAATGTACAGCCTTGACGTACTCCTTTTCCTATTTATAACCAGTCCGTTGTTCCATGTCCGGTTCTAACTATTGCTTCTTGACCTGCAAACATATTTCTCAGGAGGCGGATAAGGTGGTATGGTATTCCCATCTCTCTCAGAATTTTCCACAGTTTGTTGTGGTCCACACAGTCAAATACTTTGGCATAGTCAATAAGACAGAAGTAGATGTTTCTCTGGAGCTCTTTTTTGATAGTCCAGTGGATCTTGGCTATTTGATCTCTGGTTTCTCTCTCTTTTCTAAATCCAGCTTGAACATCTGGAAGTTTGTAGTTCACATACTGTTAAAGCCTGGCTTGGAGAATTTTGAGAATTACTTTGCTAGTGTGTGGGATGAGTGTAATTGTGTGGTAGTTTGAACATTATTTGGCATTGCCTTTCTTTGGGATTATCCAAACATTCCTAGGCCTATATCCAACAGTACACATGTACGTATCCCACCACACTCTCAGATCTGTATCCAATCTCATGTGAATCTCTATGATAACTTGTAACTACATATTCAATGTTATTTAGGTATCTATTCAATTGAACACACACAGGTCTATATCTGACAATATATAGTTACTAAGTGAACTAGTGAATATGCTTATAATTGTTACAGATTTTGTCTAGAATGATGTTGATTTTGATCTGTGATTTCCAGATATTGGGACATCTTTCCTCTATATGTTGTTGGTTATTTGCAAAAATTTGGTAATGTATGCCTCTGTGAGTAGACTTGAGATGTTTTCCTTTTCCCTCTGCCTGTTTGCTTTAAAAGTTGGAGACTCTGGGCTACTGTTAATAAACCCTAGTCCAATAATAGCACACAGAGTGGCCTGTCAGTGAAATTTTCTGCAGGTCTTTGAATGAGCATTTCTAGCACCATGGGTTGAAATAGTCATAAAATGTCCTTAATACCATATCTTAATTTAAGACCCTGAAGGAGCCTTGCCAACTGGAAATTGGCACTTGTTGTCAGCTTCTGCAAGGATTAAGTTGATGGTCACCACAGTCACTGACCCTCAAAACTCTCTGAAAGGGGTTCAGGGAAGAGATTTGGAATAAGGCAATCTGTACTCTGAGAAAAGCTGGCAGAATAGGCCTTCAGATAAATATTTTCAGAAGATTTTATGAGCCACAAATCTTACATCTTCTCATGTCTAGAAAAGCACTGAAATTGTTAACAGTAACATCTGCTTCGGACATTAGGAAGGAAATAAATTTGAAAGTCAAAATGGGATAACTGAAGTTCAGATATTGAAGGTAAAATTAGATGGCTATTGTGGATTTCAGACACATTCCTGTATTGCTGAGAACTTAAATTTTCTGAGCTGTGTCAGATTAGGGGATGGCCCTGGTCACTGGTCACTGGTAGCTGCAACCTTATGATTTCAAGGTATCCTCTTGTAACTATTAAGATCTTCTACACTAAAATTGTTTTAGATCAGATATTAACAAAAAAGAGGAGACATATGTAAAACTCCTGTCATATATATATATAAACATCACATCAGAAGTTAAAACCTACTTAGGGCTTCCCTGGTGGCTCAGAGGTTAAAGCGTCTGCCTGCAATGTGGGAAACCTGGGTTCGATCCCTGGGTCGGGAAGATCCCCTGGAGAAGGATATGGCACCCCACTCCAGTATTCTTGCCTGGAGAATCCCATGGAAGGAGGAGCCTGGCAGGCTACAGTCCACAGGGTCGCAAAAAGTCGGACACGACTGAGCGACTTCACTTCACTTAGATAAAGTTAAACAACTGGCTACCTCGCTGCAAGTCTCCCTTGAGTGTCAGGTCCAGATAGACTTATTCTTCTGAATCCCCAAGTGATTGAGTTCTTAACCATACTAAACTCAACTTGGAAGTCAGGAATATTTCAACCTGATATTCACTCCATGAATTGCAGCAGAACTATGCCCCATTTCAGCTGGAAGTAGCCAGAACATTTGTCTCCCCATTCCCTGAAAGACTTAGGGAAGGTTAACCTAATGGGAAGTTAAAAGCCATCTCCCATAAAACCGAATTCCTCTGCTAAGTTTGACTGATGTCTCTATCCAAAATGATTATTCCATTTTTTCCCAACACTTTTTCTCCTCAAGATTGATGAATATCAGAGAAAAGGGGGAATTGTTACTGAGCAAAGCTGTGTGGGGCTCCTGGGCATAAAAACCTTTATGTGTCCCTCTTTTCTTTGATTACAGAAAATTGATTTCATTCAACATCGTTGACCTTCCCTGAGTTCCAAATGGAAGATTCAAGCAGTTGTTAATTAGGTAAGGAAGAGGGTGTGAGACAAGGGAAAAGCAAGCAGTCAAGGAAATAATAGTCAGTCTTGGGGAAGATCCTAATTCCCCATCAAGGGATACACACATCAACTTTGACCTGTTCTGCAGATACTGAAACCCCCACGAGGTGGGAGAAGTTTACGATGATATGCTGCCCACACGCACTTGACCCTAGACCAGTTGGAACCAGAAAGTTGGTGATGCTGACTCCCACTTACCTCACCACCAACCAATCAGAATAATGTCCACTAGCTGATCACATTTTTTTGAACCATTGCTGTAAAACTTCTCACTATCCTCTCCAAGTGGAGACACACAGTTTTGAGGGCTGCTCTGTGCCGCCCCCCACCTTTGCCTGGCAAAGCAAATAAAGCTATTTTTTCCTACTTCACACAAATCTCTCTCAAATAGCTTAATGGTGTTTTCAGTGTTACTTTGGATTGCCAGCTAAGTGAAGTCCAAAGCAAAATTAAATGTCTATCTCAAGATAAATCCATCTTAAGCAATTAATGGTCTTTTGTAAGTTACCTATGTAGGAATCTTTGGCCTTTAATTAAGTTAGTTTGAATTAACTTATTTTGATTATGGTCCTACCTAAAATTCTTAAAAAAATTTTTAAAAATAAATATTTATTTTAATTGTAGGCTAATTGCTTTACAATATTGTATTGGTTTTGCCATACATCAACATGAATCTGCCACAGTTATACACGTGTTCCCCATCCTGAACCCCTCTCCCACCTCCCTCGTGACAGTATACTCAGTATATATCCTTGGGAGGGGAAATGATAAAACTATAGTGTAGTCTTTTCCACATAAAAGTAAATGATGGCTGTCATTCCTATGTTTCCAAAGTTCATTTGAAAGCATAACATTATGCAAATAGCAACTAAATTAAAAAAATCTATATTTCTGACTGCTTCTGATCTTTGTTGTATCACATGGGCTGAGTTGCCTTGTGGCCTGAGAGATCTCAGTTCCCCAATCAGGAGTTGAACCTGTGTCTACTGCTTTGGAAAGCAGAATGTTAACCCCTGGGCCACCAAGAAAGTCCTGGTGATTCAATTTTGAAAGAGTAATGAGTCATTCTAGTGACAACACAAATTATAATGTTATAATTAAAATCATGTTGTACTGGTTCAAAGATAGATATAATGTAAATGGGTAATAGGACTTATAAATTCACCCAGGTTCATAGGATTTTTCTGTAGTAAACTTTTGGTTGTAAGTGACAGAAAGATCAACTGAAATGCTTTTGAAATTTAAGGATATTTGTTGATTGGCTAACATGACTGCAAACTTCAAAATAACTTAGCTTCAGAATTAGTTGATATATTGGATCAATTATGCCATAAAGGAGTCCTTTTCTTGTTTTCTTGTCTGACTTACCTTAAATCTGACTTACCTGGCACTTAGAAGGATTGCTATCTGTAACAACTCAGAGAAAATGCTCTTTATATGACTCTGGCAGAAGTAATTGACCTGGATCATCAGATACATACAACAAGGACTAAACCACAGTGGAGACAGGGCAGAATGTTTTTGCATTTCAGGTGACTATTAACACTTGGCTACCTCTTGCAATTCACATTGTGACAGTAAACAAGAAACTTCAGGAGTCTGGCCTGCATTTTGGGTAGATTGAAGACGTGATTAGACATTGCAGTGGTAAAATTCTAGGCTATACCTCTAGCTAAGCCACTAAAATCAGTTGAGAAGTTAGTGGAAGGTGAAGGGAGAAGAACAGAGCCGATAGTGAAGGGAAAAGACAATAGACAGACGTTGCAACGCTATGATCAGCAGCAGTATCAAGTGGCATATCTCATTACTCCAGCCATTCTCCTCTAATCGGCCAGGAAACTACTTTTAGGTAAATCCCCCACTTCTGAGTTCATCAGCAGCATTGAAATGAAAGAAGATGGGATGAATGTGACTGAATTCATTCTAATGGGACTTACCCAGGATTCTCAGATGCGGTTAATTCTGTTTTTGGTGTTACTTAGCATCTACACGGCAAATAGATGGGGAAAAAATGGAAACTTGATGGACTTTATTTTCTTGGGCTCCAGATTGTGACCATCACTGCAGATGGCGACCACAGCCATGAAATTAAAAAACACTTGCTCTTTGGAAGAAAACTATGACAAATCTAGACAGCACATTAAAAAGCCGACATAAATTTGCCAACAGAGATCAACAGAGTCAAAGCTATGGTTTGTCCAGTAGTCATGTACGAATGTGAGTTGGACCATGAAGAAAGCTAAGCACCAAAGGGTGGATACTTTTAATCTATGCTGCTGGAGAAGACTTTTGAGAATCCCTTGGACAGCAAGGAGATAAAACCAGTCAATCCTAAAGGGAATCAACCCTGAAGAGTCATTGGAAGGACTGATATAGAAGCTGAAACTCCAATACTTTAGCCACCTGATGTGAAGAGCCAGTTCGCTTAAAAGGACCTTGATGCTGGGAAAGATTGAGGGCAGGAGGAGAAGGACACAACAGAGGATGAGATGGTTGGATGGCATTGCCATCATCAATGGACATGGGTTTGAGCAAGCTCTGGGAGATGGTGAAGGACAGGGAAGCCTGGCTGCTGCAGTCCATGGGGTCACAAAGAGTTGGACAAGACTGAGACACTGAACAACAACAACAACAAAAAGTTTCCATGATGTGGCACAGAGAGGGATATCTCCAAAGATCCTGATACTGCCTCTGAGTTGAGAATCTGAAATTCACAGTTGAGAATCTGAAATTCAGGGACACTACAGCAGAAAATACATCTATAGTCCTGGAGAGGCTGAGTGTGAGAAAGAGAGAGAGAGAGAATTGTGCAAAGCTAAGAGGATCCATCTCAAGTATTCATCAAAGAACTGACTTGTGTGTGCATCTGAAGAAAATACCTGGGGCTGGGGAAAGATTTACCCAGATGAATTAAAGAGGAGTGCTTGGTTCTCAAACTAGGCTAGGAAGAGAGCCTACTCTCATTAGCTGGAAAACCTCATAGTTCACAGGGGCAGTGCTGTTGGTTGAATACTTAGAAAAATTTTCATTAGTTGTGGGATGTGACTAGTTCTAGACTGAGCATAACCCAGCACCAGCTTTAAGACCTGTATCAACAATATATTAAAAAAAAAATCCTCAAAGAAAACACCCAAAGGAATCAAAACAACTATTTGGTTCAAAATTTTGTGTCTTTGCTAATGTGAGCTATTAATCTAATTATTTCCACTTGATGCCCTTGAGTCATGCTGGTGTAAGGGTTATGCTGGGTGCATAAAATGCATTAGGAAGTACATTGCTTCATTACTTCTATGAAAGTGTTGTGTAACAAGTTATTTCTTGGTTAGTTGTCATGTAAAATTAATTGATTAAAGCTCCATGGGAATGAACTGTCTTGCAGGAGAATGTTAGGACTCTAAACATTCAATTTATTTGCACTTATTATTCCAGTTTTAAATTATTTCTCAATATGTGTTTAGATGATTGTGTTTCTCATAGCAATGGTCTGTTTTCTTTTCTTGGCAAGTTAACTGCCATACATTCTTTTGTCATATCACTTTGTTGTTTTTTTAAAATTTGTAGAATTTGCAATGATGGCCCTCGCTTCAGTCTTGATTCTGATAATTTGGTTTTTCTCTTATTTTTTCTTAGTCCATTTGGCTAGAAATTATAATTTATTCAGTGTTCAAAAGGATCAATTCCAGGTATTCTTTTCTTTATACAAATTACTCTTTTAATGATGTATGGCTTCTCAACACTTTCCACACTACAATGTTCTTTATGTTTATTTTAAACTTTCTTCCTTAGCATTTTGAGACAGAAGCTTAGTTCATTCTTTAAAGTGTCTATTGTTTTCTAATATTTGCATTTAAATCTATAAAATTCTCTCTAATCACAGTTAGCTGCATCCAGATAATTTATACACATTGCAATGTATTATACATAATCCTTTATATATATATTAATATATATATCTTTTATAAATATTTTCATATAGTTTTTATATACATGTATATCATAAAGTTTATATACATTTATATACATGCATATCAATAACCTCAGATATGCAGATGATACCACCCTTATGGCAGAAAGTGAAGAGGAACTAAAAAGCTTTTCACTTTCTTGATGAAAGTGAAAGAGGAGAGTGAAAAATTTGGCTTAAAGTTCAACATTCAGAATACTAAGATCATGGCATCTGGTCCCATCACTTCATGGGAAATAAATGGGGAAACAGTGGAAACAGTGTCAGACTTCATTTTTGGGGGCTCCAAAATCACTGCAGATGGTGATTTCAGCCATGAAATTCAAAGACGCTTACTCCTTGGAAGGAAAGTTATGACCAACCTAAAAAGCATATTCAAAAGCAGAGATATTACTTTGCCAACAAAGGTCCGTCTAGTCAAGGCTATGATTTTTCCAGCAGTCATGTATGGATGTGAGAGTTGGACTGTGAAGAAAGCTGAGTGCTGAAGAATTGATGCTATTGAAGTGTGGTGTTGGAGAAGACTCTTGAGAGTTCCTTGGACTGCAAGGAGATCCAACTAGTCCATTCTAAAGGAGATCAGTCCTGGGTGTTCTTTGGAAGGAATGATGCTAAAGCTGAAACTCCAATCCTTTGGCCACCTCATGCAAAAAGTTGACTCATTGGAAAAGACTCTGATGCTGGGAGGGATTGGGGCAGGAGGAGAAGAGGATGACAGAGGATGAGATGGCTGGATGGCATCACCAACTCGATAGACATGAGTTTGAGTGACCTCTGGGAGTTGGTGATGGACAGGGAGGCCTAGCGTGCTACAATTCGTGGGATCGCAAAGAGTTAGTCACGACTGAGCGACTGAGCTGAACTGACTGATATCATAATGTTTCTGTTGAAAATAGTCATGAGTGATTTTAGGCTAAATAATTGAAAAATATTATACTTTTGTTATAAATTTCTATTTAAAGTACATATGTGCTTTATGATTTAAGTTCTTAAAAATATATTGCAAATTATGTCATGGCCTTAGGTATTTTCTACTTTGATGAATGCCCCATGAACTTTTTGAGATGGAACAGTCCCACAAATAATTTTTTCTTTTCCTACTATGATACTAAAACTGACAAATTTTCTATCAATTGTTAGAACTGGACATGGAACAACAGACTGGTTCCAAATAGGAAAAGGAGTATGTCAAGGGTGTATATTGTCACCCTGCTTATTTAACTTATATGCAGAGTACATCATGAGAAACGCTGGGCTGGATGAAACACAAGCTGGAATCAAGATTGTCGAGAGAAATATCAATAACCTCAGATATGCAGAGGACACCACCCTTATGGCAGAAAGTGAAGAGGAGCTAAAAAGCCTCTTGATGAAAGTGAAAGAGGAGAGTGAAAAAGTTGGCTTAAAGCTCAACATTCAGAAAACGAAGATCATGGCATCCGGTCCCATCACTTCATGGGAAATAGATGGGGAAACAGTGGAAACAGTGTCAGACTTTATTTTTGGGGGCTCCAAAATCACTGCAGATGGTGACTGCAACCATGAAATTAAAGGACACTTACTCCTTGGAAGAAAAGTTATGACCAACCTAGATAGCATATTCAAAAGCAGAGACATTACTTTGCCTACTAAGGTTCGTCTAGTCAAGGCTATGGTTTTTCCAGTGGTCATGTATGGATGTGAGAGTTGGACTGTGAAGAAGGCTGAGCACCGAAGAATTGATGCTTTTGTACTGTGGTGTTGAAGACTCTTGAGAGTCCCTTGGACTGCAAGGAGATCCAACCAGTCCATTCTGAAGGAGATCAACCCTGGGATTTCTTTGGAAGGAATGATGCTAAAGCTGAAACTCCAATCCTTTGGCCACCTCATGCAAAAAGTTGACTCATTGGAAAAGACTCTGATGCTGGGAGGGATTGTGGGCAGGAGGAGAAAGGGACGACAGAGGATCAGATGGCTGGATGGCATCACTGACTCGATGGACATGAGTCTGAGTGAACTCCGGGAGATGGTGATGCACAGGGAGGCCTGGCATGCTGCGATTCATGGGGTTGCAAAGAGTCGGACACGACTGAGTGACTGAACTAAACTGAACTGAACTGTGTGTCTGAAATTTTGTGACACATTTTATCTGCATTTGGGATAAGGTTTAAATGACTTGCTCTGAAATTAACATTCATGATTGGAAATTGGTTCAGATATCATCTTCAAAGATGAAGCTTAAACTTAAAAATATTTGCTTGTTTTGAAGAACATAATTTCATAAGAATGTTTTCACATATTTCATTTCTGCCCAGATTTGAATTTTTCTTTTGGTGATATGACCTAAATTTGCTTTTCATGGTTTTTTCCCAGAGGGCAGAATTTCATAAGTCTTGTTTCACACGGTGATTGTTCTTGTGCTATCTCTGGAGATCTACCCTCAAAATTATGATTAAGGTCCCAATGAATTTAATTAGACAAAATCATACTTGGAGATGCAGGAATTGAATGACTCAGTTGTATCTGCTGCACTTAAATGTAGACAAAGTGCTCACAGCCTTTTGCTAGGACCTGTGGTGCATTTGTCTACAATAATAACCACATGACCGACTTCTTCTGGAACTGAAATGATGGACTCAGAACATAACAAAGTGTGTATATGAAATTATTCGCCATCCTTCAGGAACACTAAAGTTCAATAACACTGTATGAAGACAGGACAGTAAGTGATTCAGAATCAAAATGTTGCAACAGCTATTTCATGATTCCACTTTGACTGCTATAAGTGCAAACAAAATATTGTATTAAATATTTAAAATATTTTATTATAAACAATTTACACATAGTTTGAAGTTTTTTCTGTCTGATTAACACACTGATTTAATATTCGTTTGTTATCAGGACATATCCAGCCAACAGTGAACATTATGAGTTTCTGTTCACAATCAAGATTCAGAGTTCCTTAGGAAATAGAATGTTCATATTCATTTTGAAAATCTCAGTAATTTGAAAAGCAATTTTTAAAAATAACTGAGATGATTTTGATTTTCTGCAATCATGGAAAGCATTGGTCACAAGGAAGCCATTCAAGGTGCTGTGAGGCTACATGAATCTTACTCTCTGTATTACCAGAGACAGCATCAGTGCATGAAGGACAAGCAAGAAGGAACCAGAGCCCAAAACATGGATTGAACAGCTTTCTTCATAGGCAGGTAACCCAGGAAGCATATTTAGAAACAAAATTCTGAATGAGGCTTTCAATTTTGCAAGAGTACGTTGGTGAGGTGAGGTTTCTTACTTGCTCAGTCATGTCCAACTCTTTGGGACCATTCGGATTGTAGCCCACCAGGCTCCTCTGTCCATGGGATTTTCTAGGCAAGAATACTGGAGTGGGTTGCCGTTTCCTCCTCAGAGGGATCTTCCTGACCCAGAGACTGAACCTGCACCTCCTGTGTATCCTGCAAAGAAGGCTGATTCTTTGCCCACTGAGCCATCAGGGAAACCCAGGATGGGGTTAGAATTCAGTCTTTTAGAGTTTTCCTTTGTGATTTTCATAATAATGTTAGAACTCCATTAGATTATTAAATATGTTGATTCAATCGATTGATTCTATTCTGTAATACTTCTTTTGAATAATTTCATATAATAATGATCTGGAATAAGGTTACCTACTTGAAGATAGAGTATCCTTAGAAATTAATTTCAAAGGTAATGATCTGGGGATAGTTTCATGGGTAGAGATATGTAAATCTGATAATAGTTTTAATTTATATGTTCTCTAAACATTGTGTGTTAATTAAAAGATGAGGTAACACCTGTAGACCTTGACTGAGTGACCCTCAAGAACTGGAACAAACACTGTAATAAGTAACCCTTGACGTAAAGCCCTATTTTTTGTTCACAGGTGGGCTTAGGCAGCCTATCATGTTTGTGGGCCATTTAGGAGCCATCTTCTGTTAATTTTTTTGTTGATATTTTATTCCATATTTCACACTTTTATATTTATCTTTTTGTCATTAGATGATAACTCTCTATATCATCCAATATGTAAGTCTTTCTTCAAACATTTCATCTACTGCTGTTTTGGTATCATTTCCTAAATCCTTAAAAAACATGAAATTGTCAAATAAAGCTATTTGAGATTTCCAGGATTGGTTAAGAATATTCTTCCAACCTTAGAATGAAGAAGTGTACTTCCTTTATGAAATGGATAGCAAATATAAAGTAAATCTTGCTTTACCTTTTTATTAAACTTTTAATCAATTTTTTAACTTTTAATAGATATTAGCTATATGTATAATAATTAGCTTCCAGATGGAAAGCTAACAGTGACACCTAATTTTTTTAATGATGTATCCTTTTCCCACAAATGTCTCTAATTAATTGCCTCTCCATTAGTGTACAAGATTTTGAGTTTAAGGATGTTTTAATAAGCCTTGATCATATTAGTAATACCTGAAAATATAAGAAGCATACTGCTCATTTGTTGAATGAATGAACAAATTATCATAAGACATCAGAATGTCAGTCATAATAATTATATTTATAGGAAATGTTGTCCTGAACTCTGAAATAAAAGATGCAGAAAGACCCATGGAACAAAGGAGCAATGTAACTGAGTTTGTGCTCTTGGGGCTCACTCAGAGCCCCCAGGGTCAGAAAATACTCTTTGTCATCCTCTTGCTCATCTACACGGTGACCATGGTGGGCAATCTCCTCATTGTCCTGACTGTGGTGGTCAGCCCAACCCTGGATGCCCCTATGTACTTCTTTCTTGGAAACATCATTTATGGATGCTGTTTATTCTACTACAGTCACCCCAAATATGATTACAGACTTATTCTATGTGAGAAAAACCATTTCATTCCAAGCTTGCATGATCCAACTTTTTACAGAGCACTTATTTGGTGGTGCTGAGATTTTACTCCTGGTTGTCATGGCCTATGACCGCTACGTGGCCATCTGCAAACCTTTGCATTATATGACAATCATGAATCAATGGATATGTATTCTGTTACTGCTGTTAGCCTGGGCTGGTGGGTTTTTACATGCAATCACTCATATTCTCTTTGTTTACAACCTTCCCTTGTGTGGTCCCAATGTCATTGACCACTTCGCATGTGACATGTACCCCTTGTTAAAACTGGCCTGCACTGACATCCGTATTATCGGCTTCACAGTGCTGGCTAATGACGGGGCCATCTGTGTGGTCATCTTCACACTGTTACTCATCTCCTATGGGGTCATCCTGCGCTCCCTGAAGAATCTTAGTCAGGAAGGGAGGCACAAAGCCTTGTCCACCTGTGGCTCTCACATCACTGTGGTGGTCCTCTTCTTTGTGCCCTGTATTTTTCTGTATGTGAGACCTCCTTCCACTTTACTCATTGATAAATACTTGGCTGTGTTTTACATCATTGTCACTCCTATGTTGAACCCTCTAATCTATACTCTGAGAAGCAGTGAGATGCAAAATGCCATGAAAAAGCTCTGGATCAGAAGAAGAAAATGAGGCCATAGGGAACTATGTCACCCATTTTCAATGAAAAATTGCTCTTCTCAAGAAAGCAATGTGTGATTTTTTAACTGTAGTATCTCCTTAGGCTAAATAACTTGGATATGATGAAAAAGATCTCTTATTGAATAATTTGAGTGGTCAAAATATACTTTAATATTTTCAGAATTTCCTAGTTCAAAATATATATTTGTTTGAAATGCATTTTAATGATTTCCATGATTTCTTGGGGGAAGTACATATAGTTTTGGGGCATAAAATGTCTCTTTGAGACTATAGATTTATGTTCTATATGATGAGTTAAGCTATATAGTTAACACTGTTAATTTATTAGATTAGGGGAAATTTTTACCATATTTCTCTCTAAAATAATGCAATATTTTTTAGAATTAATAGGGTTTATTATGTTACAGATTTCAGAAAGAAATAACTAAAAATATAAATTACTCTACACACAAACACACTTATTAATATTTGAAGTATAGGTACAACTTTTCTATCTGCAAGATACTTTATACATCATTTTGTTTCTATTGCTTAACATCTTAAGATTGAAGAAAAATATTTCAAAGATTTAAATTTAATAACAAGGCCATGTTAATAAAAATAATCTAAAGGAATGAAATTTTATGTAGAATAAAACCAAATCTTAATTTTCCAATTGTTATAATTATGAGTGTTTTAAAATAAATGTGCTATTTAAATATTTTTTTGCTTTTATATTTCTATTACCATATCACTTTTGAAAAATTCCATTTCCTTCAAGTGATTTCATACACTTTAACCACTTAAAAAAATAACTTTTAACAACACTTTATGAGAGTGAAAGTCATGTCTGACTCTTTCTGATCCCATGGTATGTAGTCCATGGAATTCTCCAGGCCTGAATACTGGAATGGGTAGCTGTTCCCTTCTCCAGCAGATCTTTCCAACTCAGGAATCAAACCCAGATCTTTCCCGCATTACAGACAGATTCTTTACCAGCTGAGCCACCAGAAAAGTCCAAAAACACTTTATATTTTAATCCATCTAGAATTTATTTTCATTTGTCATGGGCAAACATGTAAGTCTATTTTCCCTAAAGAGGTAAAATAGTCTGCCAACATAATGATTCATTTCACATAGCTTGAAAAGTTTTTACTTAGTAGTTCATGTTTTAAACCATCTAAGATGTTCAATTCTGGGGCACTTTCTCCTCTATCCATCTCCTCTCTCACATTTCCCTTATCCCCTAAACTTTAGGGTCATTTTGTAAAGTTTGAAAAATTCCATAAAAACATATTTAGCATGTCATTGCTAAATATGGTTAGGCTCTCCCTTCTCTAGGTGATCTTCCTGACCCTGGGATCGAACCCAGTTCTCCCGGATTGCAGGTGAATTCTTTACCAGCTGGGCCACAAGGGAAGCCAAAGGATACTGGAGTGGGTAGCCTATCCCTTCTCTAGGGAATCTTCCTGACCCAGGAATTGAACTGGGGTCTCCTACATTGCAGGCAGATTCTTTACCAACTGGAAGTCCAGCATGTCATAGCACAACATAATTATTCTGAAGAAACTGGCATGTTGTAGTATTTTGTTTTCCTATCTAGAATAAATACATATCGTGAAGGATTAAATGATAGCTCAAGAAAAGTTGTAATCATCTCCTAAAATTGAAGACAAATCTTGCTTTTTGGCTTCCTTTTTGAAAAAGAGAATTCTTTATATACATTTGATTCATGTTTTCAATCAACTGTTGGTCAGAGAGGTCTTAGTGTCTTTTGCTGGCCTGAACTAAAGCACAAGTTTCAAAGCCATGGACATATGTCTGTATCCAAACATTCATACACAAGTGCGTATGCTTCTACACACTCAGATCTGTATCCAACCTCATGTGATTGTGACCACTTGTATATACATATTCAATATTATATACTCTGTATTGAATTGCATGTATTCATCTATATGTCAAAATGATCAGGCATGTATAAAACAATACATTGATGAGTACTTGATTATCAGTAAGGATCAATTTGTTTATGTATATGTTTTTGATATAATCACACACAGGCATGCATCTTTCCATTCACTGCCCTGTATCTGATCATATAACTTTAGGCAGAATGTGTCTGAATGATTCTTTTATTCCACGTGGCATGAATCAAGGTCATTCTTTGGTAATCAGCATATTGCTGGGCTTTTAAGGAGGGTCCAAGATGGCTGCACTTGCATGAATGGTGCCTTGGTAGGGATGGCTATAAGAGGGGGCCCTTGGGGTCTTTTTCCTTTTCCGTGTAGATACAGGGCTTTGTAGACAGTGTCTTACAAGTGAGGTTGCCAACTTGTAAAAAAGTCTTCTCAGGACTCTCAGAGGGTGAAGGTAAAAACTTTCATGTTAGTTAAGTCTCATCTCATCATATCAGCCTGAAGTCCCAGATCTCAAGTTCTAAATCCAGACTGCTTCCACATGTTGCAGTAAACAATCAACAAAATGAAAAGGCAACCTGAAGAATTAGAGAAAATATTTGCAAATTACATATTCATAAGGAGTTAATATTTAAAATATATAAGGAATTTCTACAACTGAAAAACATAAAAACAAATAACTTGATTTAAAAATGAGAAAGGAACTGAATAGTGAAAATATAGGAATGGCCACAGGAACATGAGAAGGTGCTTGACATAACTAGTCATCAGAGAAATGCAACTCGTAACAAAAAAAGAGATTGCCTTTGATCTGTTAGGATGGCCATATGAGATCTATGTGAGACAAAAAAGTTTGGTGAGGATGTAGAGAAAAATGGAACTATACTATTAATGGGAATATAATTTTTTCAGTCACTACAGTGAACATTAGGGAGATTTCTCAAGCAATTTAAAAAAAACCATTGTATTATGCAATCTTGCTTTTGTGTATATATTCAAGAATATGAAATCAGGAATCTGAAGGGTCATCTCAACTCCCATGCTCATTGCAGCATTTTTCACAATAGCCAAGATCTGGAAACAACCAAATGTGCATTGACAGATGAATGGATAAAATAAATATGAGATATATATATATATATATATATATGTGTGTGTGTGTGTGTGTGTGTGTATACATATTCCTGTATATATATATATAATGGACTTTGAAATCCTGAAATTATGGCAGAAAGTTAAGAGGAACTAAAAAGCCTCTTGATGAAAGTGAAAGAAGAGAGTGAAATAGTTGGCCTAAAGCTCAACATTCAGAAAACGAAGATCATGGGATCTTGTCCCATCGCTTCATGGGAAATAGATGGGGAAACAGTGGAAACAGTGGCAGATTTTATTTTTGGGGGCTCCAAAATCACTGCAGATGGTGATTGCAGCCATGAAATTAAAAGACGCTTACTCCTTGGAAGAAAAGTTATGACCAACCTAGATAGCATATTCAAAAGCAGAGACATTACTTTGCTGACTAAGGTCAGTCTAGTCAAGGCTATGGTTTTTCCAGTGGTCATGTATGGATTTGAGAGTTGGACTGTGAAGAAGGCTGAGCACCGAAGAACTGATGCTTTTGAACTGTGGTGTTGGAGAAGAATCTTGAGTCCCTTGGACTGCAAGATCCAACCAGTCCATTCTGAGGGAGATCAGCCCTGGGATTTCTTTGGAAGGAATGACGCTAAAGCTGAAACTCCAGTACTTTGGCCACCTCATGCGAAGAGTTGACTCACTGGAAACGACTCTGATGCTGGGAGGGATTGGGGACAGGAGGAGAAGGGGACGACAGAGGATGAGATGGCTGGATGGCATCATGGACTCGATGGACGTGAGTCTGAGTGAACTCCGGGAGTTGGTGATGGACAGGGAGGCCTGGCGTGCTGTGATTCATGGGGTCACAAAGAGTCAGACACCACTGAGTGACTGAACTGAACTGAAAGGAACTTTAATGGCACTATGCCAAGTAAAGTACTCTGTGATCTCACTTATACGTGAAATTAAAAAAAAAAAAACCTCAGATGCAGAGAGAAGAATATTGATTGCCAAGGGCTGGAGGATGAGGGTTAATAAATGTCATTCAGTTCAGTTCAGTTTCTTTGCAACTTCATGAACCGCAGCATGCCAGGCCTCCTTGTCCATCACCAACTCCAGGAGTTTACCCAAACTCATGTCCATTGAGTTGGGTAATGCTATCCAACAATCTCACCCTGTCATCCCCATCACCTCCTGCCCTCAATCTTTGCCAGCATCAGGGTCTTTTCAAATGAGTCAGCTCTTTGCATTAGGGGTGTAAAGTATTGGAGTTTCAGCTTCAGGATCAGTTTTTTTTTTTTTTTTTAATTTTAATTTTGCTTTACAATACTGTATTGGTTTTTGCCATACATTCACATGAATCAGCCACTGGTGTACCTGAGTTCCCAATCCTGAACACCCCTCCCATGTCCCACCCCATATCATCTCTCTGGATTATCCCTGTGCACCAGCCCCAAGCATCCTGTATCCTGTATTGAACATAGACTGGCAGTTCGTTTCTTACCTGATAGTATACATGTTTCAATGCCATTCTCCCAAATCATCCCACCCTCGCCTTCTCCCACAGAGTCCAAAAGACTGTTCTATAAATCTGTGTCTCTTTTGCTGTCTCGCATACAGGGTTATCATTACCATCTTTCTAAATTCCATATATATGTATTAGTATACTGTATTGGTGTTTTTCTTTCTGGCTTACTTCACTCTGTATAATCGGCTCCAGTTTCATCCACCTCATTAGAAGTGATTCAAATGCGTTCTTTTTAATGGCTGAGTAATACTCCATTGTGTATATGTACCACAGTTTTCTTATCCATTCATCTGCTGATGGACATCTAGGTTGTTTCCATGTCCTGGCTATTATAAACAGTGCTGCGATGAACACTGGGGTACATGTGTCTCTTTCAATTCTGGTTTCCTTGGTGTGTATGCCCAGCAGTGGGATTGCTGGGTCATAAGGCAGTTCTATTTCTGGTTTTTTAAGAATCTCCACACTGTTCTCCATAGTGGCTGTACTAGTTTGCATTCCCACCAACAGTGTAAGAGGGTTCCCTTTTCTCCACACCCTCTCAAGCATTTATTGCTTGTAGACTTTTGGATTGCAGGCATTCTGATTGGTGTGAAATGGTAACTCATTGTGGTTTTGATTTGCATTTCTCTGATAATGAGTGATGTTGAGCATCTTTTCATGTGTTTGTTAGCCATCCATATGTCTTCTTTGGAGAAATGTCTATTTAGTTCTTTGGCCCATTTTTTGATTGAGTCGTTTATTTTTCTGGAATTGAGCTGCATGAGTTGCTTGTATATTTTTGAGATTAGTTGTTTGTCAGTTGCTTCATTTGCTATTATTTTCTGCCATTGAGAAAGCTGTCTTTTCACTTTGCTTATAGTTTCCTTTGTTGTGTAGAAGCTTTTAATTTTAATTAGATCCCATTTGTTTATTTTTGCTTTTATTTCCAATATTCTGGGAGGTGGATCATAGAGGATCCTGCTGTGATTTATATTGGAGAGTGTTTTGCCTATGTTCTCCTTTAGGAGTTTTATAGTTTCTGGTCTTACGTTTAGATCTTTAATCCATTTTGAGTTTATTTTTGCGTATGGTGTTAGGAAGTGATCTAGTTTCATTCTTTTACAAGTGGTTGACCAGTGATGAACATAGATGCAAAAATACTTAACAAAATTCTAGCAATCAGAATCCAACAACACATTAAAAAGATCATACACCATGACCAAGTGAGCTTTATCCCAGGGATGCAAGGATTCTTCAATATCTGCAACTCAATCAATGTAATTCACCACATTAACAAATTGAAAAATAAAAGCCATATGATTATCTCAATAGATGCAGAGAAGGCCTTTGACAAAATTCAACATCCATTTATGATAAAAACTCTCCAGAAAGTAGGAATAGAAGGAACATACCTCAACATAATAACAGCTATATATGACAAACCCACAGCAAACATTATCCTCAAGGGAGAAAAATTGAAAGCATTTCCCCTAAAGTCAGTAACAAGACAAGGGTGCCCACTTTCACCGCTACTATTCAACATAGTTCTGGAAGTTCTGGCCACAGCAATCAGAGCAGAAAAAGAAACAAAAGTAATCCAAATTGGAAAAGAAGTAAAACTCTCACTGTTTGCAGATGACATGATCCTCTACATAGAAAACCCTAAAGACTCCACCAGAAAATTACTAGAGCTAATCAATGAATAAGTTGCAGGATATAGAATCAACACACAGAAATCCCTTGCATTCCTATACACTAATAATGAGAAAGTAGAAAAAGAAATTAAGGAAACAATTCCATTCACCATTGCAATGAAAAGAATAAAACACTTAGGAATATACCTACCTAAAGAAATTAAAGACCTATATATAGAAAATTATAAAACACTGATGAAAGAAATCAAAGAGGACATTAATAGATGGAGAAATATACCATGTTCATGTATCAGAAGAATCAATATAGTGAAAATGAGTATACTACTCAAAGCAGTCTACAGATTCAATGCAATCCCTATCAAGCTACCAGCGGTATTTTTCACAGAGCTAGAACAAATAATTTCACAATTTGTATGGAAATACAAAAAACCTTGAAAAGCCAAAGCAATCTTGAGAAAGAAGAATGGAACTGGAGGAATCAACCTGCCTGACTTCAGGCTCTCCTACAAAGCCACAAGACAGTATGGTACTGACCCAAAGACAGAAATATAGATCAATGGAACAAAATAGAAAGCTCAGAGATAAATCCACACACCTATGGACACCTCATCTTCGACAAAGGAGGCAAGAATATACAATGGATTAAAGACAATCTCTTTAACAAGTGGTGCTGGGAAAACTGGTCAGCATAAGTTCTTCCAATGAACAGCCAGGACTGATCTCCTTTAGGATGGACTGGTTGGATCTCCTTGCAGTCCAAGGGAATCTCAAGGGTCTTCTCCAACACCACAGTTCAAAAGCATCAGTTCTTCAGCACTCAGCTTTCTTCACAGTCCAACTCTCACATCCATACATGATCCCTGGAAAAACCGTAGCCTTGACTAGACGGACTTTGTTGGCAAAGTAATGTCTCTGCTTTTGAATATGCTGTCTAGGTTGGTCATAACTTTTCTCCCAAGGAGTAAGTGTCTTTTAATTCCATGGCTGCAGTCATCATCTGCAGTGATTTTGGAGCCCCCCAAAATAAAGTCAGCTACTGTTTCCACTGTTTCCCCGTTCTTTTGTTATGAAGTGATGGCATCAGATGCCATGATCTTCGTTTTCTGAATATTGCACTTTCAGCCAACTTTTTCACTCTCCTCTTTCACTTTCATCAAGAGGCTCTTTAGTTCTTCTTCACTTTCTGCCATAAGGGTGATGTCATCTGCATATCTGAGGTTATTGATATTTCTCCTGGCAATCTTGATTCCAGCTTGTGGTTCCTCCAGCCCAGCGTTTCTCATGATACTCTGCATATAAATTAAGTAAGCAGGGTGACAATATACAGCCTTGACGTACTCCTTTTCCTATTCGGAACCAGTCTGTTGTTCCATGTCCAGTTCTAACTGCTGCTTCCTGACTTGCGTATAGGTTTCTCAAGAGGCAGGTCAGGTGGTCTAGTATTCCCATCTCTTTCAGAATTTTCCACAGTTTATTGTGATCCACACAGTCAAAGACTTTGGTATAGTCAATAAAGCAGAAATAGATTTTTTTTCCCTAAAACTCTTAGAATGTTATTAAACAGGAGTGCAATTTCAGATGAGAAATGATCCAATATGAAGATTTCATTTCTATCATGATCTCTATATTTTCATATTTGATCATTAGAGAGCCCTTCCCATACCTCTCACCTGACACTAACAGCAGCTCTGGAAGGTAGGCATTATGATGTTTATTCCCATTTCACAGATGTAGAAAAATGAGATTCAAAAAGTTCAATATCTACCCAGTATAATAGACAGACCTGGTATTCAGATCTTCATTCTTTTAACTCGAAATTTGATACTCATTCAAATATTTCAAAGGATATCAGAAAAAAGACAGTATTTATCAGAACCTCTCTTTTTTTTACTAACTGAATATTTTTCTGTTACAATTACACAGTTATATAGTGTGTTTGGGTACATAAGCATTCAGTTCTAAGAAAACTGTGTGACCTACTAACATCTAGAATGATATGGAATATAAAACAGAAAGGAGATGTTTGCCAGTAATCTCTTGGTACATACCTGATATATCTAATATGTAAAATTATATTGAATTTCTTTTTCTGTTGAGTAAAATCTATTAGTAATTAAAAAGTTAATTGTACTATTTTTAACTTATGTGAAGTGTTCTCAAATTATCACAAAATACAATAAAATTAAGATGCAGTACTCTAATTTTACAGAAAAATGGAAGCTCAGAAAGGATAAATAATTGGATCATAGAACATATAAGTTGGCTTTGAGCCCAATACTTTTATTCTACGACCTGTGTTTTTTTCATTGTATCTAATTTCTTGGGGTTAGTGTTTGATTATGATTTGCTATATAATTTCTTTTTTACATACCATACAGATTGACACTACATTAGTTTAGCTATTATTAGTAGAAATTAAATACAGGTGATTTTCAAAAGCACACAGTAAAATGTATCCATAAAGCAATTTCAGCATTAGAATTTGAAAACTGAAATAGGAGATTATTTATAAGAAACATCAAAAAAAAAAAAAAAAGAAAAGAAAGAAAAGAAACAGGATACATTATTCCACAGTTAAAGAAAGTACTTCTCAGCTGAACAACTTACCTAACTTATAAGACTTTGCTGTGAATTAATTTTGACTCTTTTTAAAAATGAGGTATGACGTGAATCCACCACAGGTGTACATGTGCTCCCCATCCTGAACCCCCCTCCCACCTCCTTTCCCATCCCATCTGTTTGGGTCACCACAGTGCACCAGTATATGGCAAAACCACTACAATATAAGTAATTAGCCTCCAATTAAAATAAATAAATTTATATTAAAAAATAAAAATGAAGTATGTTGGGGTGTTTAACACTGTCCTGGATTCTCTGAGATTGTCCTCATTTATTTTAATTCGTTTTTCTTTTTTTCCTCTCTGATTCATTTATTTCTACCATTCTATCTTCTACTTCACTAATCCTATCTTCTGCCTCTGTTATTCTACTATTTGTTGCCTCCATAGTGTTTTTTATCTCACTTATTGCATTATTCATTATATATTGACTAATATAAAAAATGAAGTATGTTACCCAAATTCAAATGTGTATATATGCCACAAATGTGTTTATAGTTTCTTCTTTTGACAGAGACATCCAGTCTCCCACTTCATGGGTACCATATATTCTATTGAAAAAATCAGTAGACTCAATGATGTCACAATATTTAGCAAGCATATTTTTGTTAGGAAAACATACTGAGTAAGAAAACTAGTTTCAGAATCAGGAGACATGAGTTTTGTTTCACATTATTGCATTCTAAAATCTTAAGTAGTTTCCCTCTATCTAAAAGTAGTTTACTCTGGGAAATTGGAAGTTTTGTCCAAGTTCTTTGATTTTGCCCAAACTGTTATGTTTATTGATATAAATATTGTCATATTTGCTTCTACTTCAATTTGAAGGAACATTGAAAGATTTACGAGACCACAGCCTAGAACGTTTCAATTTATGGTAAACAACCTAGATGTCCTTCTGGGATCAAAGGATTTTGGTTTGGGCTAATACCATGGGGTCACAAAGAGTCAGATATGACTTAGTGACTGAACAGCAACAATATAACCTGAGCTCTGTCTTGAGTGCTTTAGTGTTTTGAGAACATGTTTCTCTATCTACTGAAATGCATGAAGTTGCCCATAAGATTATTCTGGCAGGTATTGGGTTTTGTAAAATTAGTCCCTGAAACTATCAAACATCAAAACATACCTCAACTATTTTCTGATGAACTATGATATGATCCATATATAACATTTTATGTTTTCATTCTAGTTTGCCCTTCAAGTTTGAGAACTGGTGTTGCTGTCTCTCCAGGGTTTTAAAACACTGTTTTTTGGATTTGTATTCTGGAAATAAACTTTTCTGGTATAGCTCCAATAACTCTTCTTTTGAAAAATTATTTCCATGGGCAATCTTCACTGATTTAGACCTAATTCCACGTGCCTCAGATGGTAAAGAATCTGCTGGCAATGTGGGAGAACTGAGTTTGATCCCTGTGTCAGGAAGATCCCGTGGAAAAGGGAATGGTAACCCACTTCAGTATTTTTGCCTGGAGAATTCCATAAACAGTGCAACCTGGGGACTACAGTTCATGAGGTTGTAAAGAATCAGACATGCCTGAGCACCTAACACTTTCACTTTCCACTCTCTTTCCCTTTTATGCTTCTCTAGGGCTTTTGGAGCTGGGCTAAACAGATGTAGGGGTTCTAAGGTAATCTCTTTGCCCAGTATGTTAGCTATTTAAGTGGAATCTGGGTGACCCCTTAATGGACCATAGTGAGTAGATTTCAGTCTATTATGAGGTTCAGAATGATGACTTTTTCAGTACATGCTAATTCTCTAATCTCAATCTTTAATGTCAGAGCTGAAAGAAGAGTTCAAGATACTTTCATAATATTTCAGCAAAATCCATATTTATCATAGTTCTTTAGATAGGTTCAAATCCTCACTCAAACTTTTTGGCATCTGGCTTCACAAATATAATTGCAGAACTATAATAATAAAATGTCCAGCCAACCTATTAACAGGTTTAGTCGTGTGGTTTCAGTTTTCTTAATCACTTTTCCTTCAGGATGCATGTGGCTCACAGTGATTATATTCTCTGGAACCCACTCACAGTTATGTCCAGTTTATGTTTCTCTTTAAAGAAAGCATATTTGAATATCTTGAGTAAGTGTAGATATATATATATAGGAATATCGATACATTGAATTTGGTTGAATCAAATTCAATTTATTTACAAAATAATTTCAAACTTCATTATTTATTTATTTTTGTAGATAATTGCAAAGGGTCTTAAAGTTGGTGGTAGCATAAACATGTCATGCCTGTTTAGCTGTAAAACATAATTTAAAGACAAAAGCCCAGACCCAGGATTTAATGATGTGATTCTTCACTTTCCCTTGGTAAATGGTGTTCCTATTCACTTTTTCATGCTTCCTTGTTATAAACTGTGAATGTCGTTGCCCATTTTTAATATTCCATAAAGATATTATAAGACTAAATTTAAATGTAAAATGCATTTTGCCATTTTTTAATATAACTGAAGAATGGAATTTTATCATTAATATGTTACTCTAATTACAGAACCGGCACAATAAAAAGCACTTTGAGGAAGTACTATAAACTTTTTCTGTTATAAGTGCTAATATTACAAAGGGGTGGAGAAGGCAATGGCACCCCACTCCAGTACTCTTGCCTGGAAAATCCCATGGATGGAGGAGCCTGGAAGGCTGCAGTCCATGAGGTCGCTGAGGGTTGGACACGACTGAGTGACTTCACTTTCACTTTTCACTTTCATGCATTGGAGAAGGAAATGGCAACCCACTCCAGTATTCTTGCCTGGAGAATCCCAGGGACGGGGGAGCCTGGTGGGCTGCCGTCTATGGGGTCGCACAGAGTCAGACATGACTAAAGTGACTTAGCATTACAAAGGAGTTCATAATTATCACTTAACATACATATGGAAACAATATTTATAAATTGTGATTAACATGAACAGTAGATCAATTAAAAATAAAATATCATAATAAAAATTAAAAATAAAACACACATCTAAGTCTTAAACTTATATGGTATCAAATATTCAGACTCCATATTTAAGCTCATTTATTATCAAATATCCAGTTTATGGCTTCCCAGATGACCCAGTGGTAAAGAATTTGCCTGACAATGAAGGAGATGCAAGCGATACAGTTTTGATCCCTGCAGGCTATAGTCCATGGGGATCACAAAGAGTCGGACACCACTGAACACACACACACACACACACACACACACACACACACACACACA